>NC_141876.1:128500833-128803863 GCF_056163025.1 Triticum urartu
ATCGCTATGCAGCCCCTTGTCTTCATTGTCGGCGCTTAACTTGCCTACCTGCTTGAACACCCAACAATCCCTGTTGGTGTGATTGGCTGGCTTTTCGGGGGTGCCATGTATTTGGCACAAGCGGTCGAGTATTTGGTCCAAGCTGGACGGGCCCCTAGGATTCCTTTTGAATGGCTTTTTCCGCTGACCGGATTTAGAGCCTCTGAATCCGGCATTAACTGCCGTATCCTCAGGATTGTCGTCATTAATGCGGCGCTTCTGCTTGTTGCGACGCGACCTGCCACCAATGTCCCTGGTGTCCGAACTACCAGGGTTCTTGGTCATATTGTTGCTACGAGCAAGCCAGCTGTCTTCTCCTGCGCAAAAGCGGGTCATGAGTGTCGTGAGTGCTACCATAGATTTCGGCTTTTCCTGTCCAAGGTGCCGGGCCAGCCACTCGTCACGGATATTATGCTTGAAGGCTGCTAGGGCCTCAGCGTCCGGACAGTCGACTATTTGATTTTTCTTTGTTAGGAACCGTGTCCAAAATTGCCTGGCCGATTCCTCTGGCTGCTGAATTACGTGACTTAGGTCATCGGCGTCTGGGGGTTGCACATAAGTGCCCTGGAAATTGTCGAGGAATGCGGCTTCCAGGTCCTCCCAACAACTGATTGATCATGTTGGCAAGCTGTTGAGCCAATGCCGAGCTGGTCCTTTAAGCTTGAGTGGGAGGTATTTGATGGCGTGAAAATCATCGCCGCAGGCCATGTGGATATGAAGGAGATAATCCTCGATCCATACCGTAGGGTCTGTTGTGCCAAAATATGATTCTATGTTTACGGGTTTGAAACCCTCGGGGATTTGATGATCCATTATTTCGTCTGTAAAGCACAGTGGGTGTGCGGCACCTCTGTACAGGGCGATATCATGACGTAGCTCCAATGAGTTTTGTCTACTGTGCTCGGCCCTGCCGAATTTGTGGCCGGCGTAACGGTTACCGTCTCGAGCCGTGGGGTGCCCACGCGATCCGTAGATCGATCGTGTTTGCCTTGCCTTGTCTTCCAACATGTCTCGTAAGTCCGGCACATATTCCCGTGCCTTGGTACGGGGTGCGGCTTGAGTGGAGGGCCTGGAGGCCTCTCTGTCGCGGCCACGAGGTGGCCGTTCGGCCGCATCAAGTGCTTCCTCCTCTAATTGGGGTAGCAACCTGCGCTTTGGGTAACTCTTGGAGGGGCGTTCGAGTTTATGCTCTTCGGCCGCAAGGACTTCGGTCCATCTGTCAACCAGCAAATCTTGATCAGCTCGGATCTGTTACTGTTTTTTCTTGAGGCTTCTTGCCGTGGCCATAAGCCTGCGTTGGAAACGCTTTCGCTCAACGGGATCCTCTGGCACGACGAATTCGTCGTCATCGAGGCTTGCCTCGTGTTCGGAGGGAGGCATATAATTATCGTCCTCGACCTCTCTGTCTGCCGCTCTTTGATGAGGGCTGGTTTCTCCATCCTCCTGTGCTAAACCTTGCTGGAGGGGGTTTTCTTCGGCACTTTCCGGAGTATTATTATCTCCCATGCTGGAATCACCGTTTTTGTGTTGGCGGGATTCTGAGCTGCGCCGCTGACGCCGGCGCTTGGGATGTTTCTTGGAGGGGTCATCCTCCGCTGTTCCATCGCCCTCTCCCTCTTTTGGGGTGTCCACCATGTATATGTCATATGACGAGGTGGCTTTCCAGGGCCTAGTAGGCGCTGGTTCTTCATCATCTCCTTCATCAGCGTCCATACCATCAATGTCTTCGGAGTCGAAGTCGAGCATGTCGGTTAAGTCGTCGACAGTGGCTACAAAGTGGGTGGTGGGTGGGTTTTGAATTTCTTCATCGTCCGTACCCCAACCTTGCTGACCGTAGTCCGGCTAGGGCTCTCCTGATAAAGAGAGAGACTTCAGTGACTTCAGGATATCGCCGAAAGGCAAGTGCTGAAAGACGTCCGCGGCCGTGAACTCCATGATCGGCGCCCAATCGGATCCGATCGGCAGGGGCATGGAGGGTTCGGAGTCCGGAGAAGAATCCGGCTCCGTGGAGTCATGAGTCTCATAGAGTACGGGGCTGGTGTTCGTCTCAACCGCCGTTGGGATCATAGCCCCCGAGGAGGCATCCAACCGCCCATCCTCGATCGGCGCGGTTGGCTCCGAACTAAGGGTCGGAGCCGATGCGGGTGCGGCCACCAGGGCACTGTTCGGCGGCAGAGCTAGATCATGCTCACCGTGACAGTGCGGCGCGCTTGGCGGTGGTTCGAATCCGCCGAAGATCAAGTCCCCGCGGATGTCAGCCGTGTAGTTTAAATTTCCGAATCTGACCTGACGGCCAGGGGCGTAGCTTTCGATCTGCTCTAAATGGCCAAGTGAATTGGCCCGCGAAGCCGCCAAAGATGAAGATCTGTCCGGGGAGGAAGGTCTCACCCTGGACTGCATCGCCATTGATGATCGTAGGAGCCATCGGGCCTGACGGCGACGGCACAGAGGAACTCTCAATGAAAGCACCAATGTTGGTGTCAAAACCGGCGGATCTCGGGTAGGGGGTCCCGAACTGTGCGTCTAGGTCGGATGGTAACAGGAGGCAAGGGACACGAAGTTTTACCCAGGTTCGGGCCCTCTCGATGGAGGTAAAACCCTACGTCCTGCTTGATTAATATTGATGATATGGATAGTACAAGAGTAGATCTACCTAGAGATTAGAGAGGCTAAACCCTAGAAGCTAGCCTATGGTATGATTGTTGATGTGTATGTTGTCCTGCGGACTAAAACCCCCCGGTTTATATAGACACCGGAGAGGGTTAGGGTTACATAGAGTCGGTTACAATGGTAGGAGATCTGAACATCCGTATCGCCAAACTTGCCTCCCACGCCAAGGAAAGTCCCTTCCGGACACGGGACGGAGTCTTCAATCTTGTATCTTCATAGTCCAGGAGTCCGGCTGAAGGTATAGTTCGGCTATCCGAATACCCCCTAATCCAGGACTCCCTCAATCGTTTTCGTGGAGGGAGAGGTGGGGGACGACGCCCGCCACCGCCACGACCCCATACTCCACCGCAGGCCGATCCTGCTCGCGACACCACTGCAGAGGCAGCGGTTGCTACGCCCGCGGTGTTACCAGCAGCCGCCAAGGACGCGGTTCGGGCCTTCGCGGCGGTGAAGGTGCCAGATGCCAGATCGGGGCATGTCAATGCAAAATATGGTGGTTTTGACAAGGGTACTGACAAGGCCGAGGGTGAAAAGATATCCAAATGGGCAATCAAGAAGAAGAAATTGACGTGTTACAGATGTGGTGAGCTAGCACACTTCGTGGCGGATTGCACTACGGAGTTATGCGATTACTGTCAAAAGGCTAAACATGCAATCGGTGAATGTCCTTTGTTGTCTGGACCCAAACCGGTAGTCACCATATATGGAGTTTGTTGCAAAGAGCTAATGTTTTTCGAGTCTCCGGAAGTAACATCGTCGTTTCAGGCTATTGAGGGCTCTTATCTAGGAGTAGTTAAGGTGACTAATGGGGTGATGAAAGAGGCCAGATTATTCAGCTCCTACGTGATTTGGCACCGGGAAATTTCCAATGGAACCTTGGTAGGCTGGAGAACCAGATATACAAGGTAGAATTTCCATCTAAGGAGGATCAACTTCGTATTCTTAAGTTTGGCATGTGTAGGGTTCCTAGCACTAACATTATTCTCGAGTTTGACGAGTGGAAACAAAACGAACCACAGGGAGTACCTTTGGAAAAGGCTTGGGTCTGTTTCTTGGGTGCGCCATCTAAGCCGTTAAATCATTTTCTCGTCACTTGGAGTTTGGGGTCTCAGATTGGTAAGACGGAGAAGGTTGATATGCCCTTTACGCGTGCTAATGGTGTGGCGAGGTTGATGGTCAGTGTCATCAGTATTGACTTGTTACCCGACACGGTTCCATGGACTCATGAGGGAATTACATATAGTCTAGAACTTGATATTGAGGACACACCAGTAGATGATGGGACTGACGAGCATCAGGACATGGATACATCTGATGGAGATCGAGCACCGGATAACTAGAACAAGGAATCTGAGGACACATCTAGGGGCTCGGCCAAGAAACACACTCCGCAGCCTCATAAATCCGATAAGGCGGCTAAGGGGCCATCGATAGCTGGAACACCGACGAACACTTTGCGTTTTGGCTCTTTTAATGCTCATTCGGCTCCTAGTCGCTTGTGGAGCATGAGGGTAGAGGCGGATGATCCGATGGAGTCACAATTGCCGTCATTGTTGGAGGCTGCCGTGGTGACATTGCAAACGATTGAATCCGATGGGAGGGGTCGGCCGGAGGATATCATATCTCCCACACCATCTCCTCATCGTGATGCCACCCCATTGGCGAAGTCGGGAGAGGTGCTGCCAGCTGCATCGGTTCCCAGCTGCTCTAGCGGGCGAGTTCCGGATCTAGAAGGCCGGGGCACCCTTTTGGTCAATGCACAAAGCGCCTCACCGAAATACCATGGGCAAGGAACCGGGTTGGGAGAGGCCCCGATCTCACCAAAGAAATATGAGCAGGGTACTGGGATGGGTCAGGGACGTGGGCAGGAGGCCTTCACCCCAACCACGATGTCTCCAGTTTGCGTCGACGGCCACAAGAGGGCAGCTGAGCAGGAGGCTCCGCAACCTCTTCCTTCGCCGGTGCTGAACGGTGCTGCTCCTCCCGCGCACATCTCTACACCAACCTCGATGGGTGTGCGTGCCACTACGGGAGTTCCTGCTCGGGAGAGGACTATGGACGAGATTATCGCTTTTGGTGGGATCAAAGATCCGGTGACGGCTGGCAGGCATGTCAGTGATCGGATACAAGATCAACCAGACGCGGACGACCTGCAGTTGGGGCGTGCCATGAGGGCGGCCAAACTTCGAGATGTCGAGGCAACTACAGGTATGTCGGTAAATAAGAGTTCTTCCATTTTACATTTTTCAGAGCATGATATTTTAGATAAAGCCAACAACATAGGAGTTTCTTTGGGATCGAACGCAAAGGAAGTTGCGAAATCGATTAATGACCTTTTAGACTTAGAAGCAGAGCGGGCCTCTGATGTTATTCGAAATTTGGCGGCCGTTAAGTCAATGAATAATGATGAAGTGAATCAATTAGGAATTTCGGCTATACAAAATTTATGTGATAATCTAATGCCACCCTTGGAGATCGATGGGGACCTACTAGGTTCGTACACTGAGGACAGTGTAGAATTTATGCCGGCGGCAGATTATATCCCCAGTCACCCTGTGGACGTAGGTACGTCAAATATAGAGGGTAAACCCAAACGGTCCTGGAGAAGGAAGATATATCCAACTTCGGCTGTTCAGAGGAGTACTAGGATTAAACTTAAAAAGAAATTTCACGACGACCTATGAGAGGAATCTTTTGGAATAGCAGAGGTCTAGCTGACTTGGCTAAAAGAAGGTTCCTTGCAGATACATCGGTAGAACACAAGCTCGATTTTATTGCACTACTCGAAACTGGTAGAGATAATTTTACCTCACAATTCCTCGGAACTCTGTCTGGTGGAATTGATTTCGACTGGCACTGTCTACCCCCTAGAGGAAGATCCGGTGGGATCTTACTAGGGGTTAGATGTGAAACACTTGAGGTGCTAAATGTGGTCAGGGGAGATTTTGCGGTTAAGTTTTGGGTGAGATCAAAGTTAGATGGCTTCCGTTGGTCGCTTGTCGCAGTGTATGGAGCAGCCCAACCCGAACTCAAACCCAATTTCCTAGCTAGCTTAGTCAGGATATGTGGAGATGAAAATCTTCCCATCTTAGTTGGTGGAGATTTTAATATTATACGGAGGCGAGATGAGAAGAACAACGATAACTTCGATGGGCGATGGTCCCTTATGTTTAATATGATCATCGAAAGCCTCAATTTGAGGGAGATTGAGCTTACTGGAAGACAATACACTTGGGCTAATTCGCTACCTATTCCGACTTATGAGAAGTTGGATCGGGTTCTGGCTAGTATTGAATGGGAACAGAAATACCCATTGGTGTCGGTTCATGCGATGCAGAAGGCAGTCTCAGACCACACACCGTTATTCGTGGACTCGGGAGAGGCAACCCATACCGGTAATAAGAATTTGTTTCCTTTCGAACTAAGCTGGTTTGAAAAAGAAAACTTTTTGGCCATCATTGCACGTGAAAGGTCAAAGCCTATTGCTGGACAAACAAGCATGGAGAGATGGCAGAACAAGACCCGTCATCTAAGACAATTTCTTAGGGGTTGGGCAAGGAACAAGAGTGGCATTTACAAAAAGGAGAAAGAAAGGCTCCTTCAATTAATTGATTCCCTGGACATTAAAGCAGAGGGGACACTGCTAGACGTAAATGAACAGGCCATGAAATCTGAAGCGGAACAAAGCCTGCGAGTCCTTATGAGAGAAGAGGAACTCAAATGGGAATTACGGGCTAAGACTCTCAAGGTTGTTCATGGAGATGGCAATACACAATTCTTTCATATGATTGCAAATGGCAAACACAGAAAGAAGAAAATAATTCAGCTCGAGCAGGATGAATGAACCATTGTAGGTCATGAAAACCTTAAACTATATATCTCCAATTACTATAAACAATTATTCGGGCCACCGGCTGAGAGCACGGTGTCCATGAATGAGTCTGATACTGGAGATATTCCTCAGCTCATGACAGAACAGAATGAGTTCCTAACTGCGCCTTTCACTGAAAAGGAAGTTCTGGATGCCATAACACAAATGAAACCGAATAAAGCACCGGGACCAGACGGGTTTCCTGCGGAGTTTTATAAGAAATGTTGGCATATCATTAAAGATGACCCGATGCCTATGTTCCACGATTTGTTTAATGGGCATCTAGAACTGTTCCATATAAACTTTGGTACGATTACTCTATTACCAAAGAAAGAAGGGGTGATTCGTATCGAGCAGTTTAGGCCGATATGTCTCTTAAACATGAGTTTGAAGATATTCATGAAGGTGGGGACAAATCGGCTGACGCAGATCGCCCATTCTGTGGTTCAAGAGAGTCAGATGGCCTTCATGCCTGGTAGACACATCCTAGAGGGGGTAGTGGTTCTACATGAAACGATCCACGAACTCCATTCAAAGAAACTAGATGGGGTTATCTTTAAAGTGGATTTCGAAAAGGCTTATGATAAAGTGAAATGGACATTTCTTCAGCAAGCTATGCGCAAGAAAGGTTTTTCTGAAGCTTGGAGGAGCCAAGTGGATTCTCTTGTCCAAAAAGGTAGTGTCGGTATTAAGGTTAATGATGATATAGCCACTATTTTCAGACGCACAAAGGGTTGAGGCAAGGGGGTTCGATGTCTCCGCTCTTGTTTAATATAGTGGCAGATATGTTGACCATGCTTATTCGCAGGGCTAAGGATATTGGCCTAGTAGATGGTTTAGTTCCCCATCTGGTGGATGGTGGAGTATCGATTCTACAATACGCAGACGACACTATTATATTCATGGAGCATGATGTTGCAAAAGCTCGGAATATGAAATTGGTTTTATGTCTCTTCGAGCAATTATCGGGACTAAAAATAAACTTTAACAAAAGTGAGTTATTTTGCTTTGGTAGGGCCAAAGATGAGCAAGATACTTACAAAAATTTGTTTGGTTGTGAACTAGGGTCAATGCCTTTTAGCTATTTGGGCATACCTATTCATCATCGGAAATTATCCATTAAGGAGTGGAAGTGCATTGAGGATAAAATTGAAAAGAACCTAAGTTGTTGGAAAGGCAAGTTAATGTCCTACGGTGGTCGACTAGTACTCATTAACTCTGTCTTGACAAGTATGCCGATGTTTCTGCTCTCCTTTTTTGAGGTACCTAAAGGGGTACGAAGGAGACTAGACTTCTTCCGATCTCGATTCTTCTGGCAGTCTGATGAGGCCAAGAAGAAATACCGCTTAGCTCGCTGGGATATATTATGTCGACCTAAGGATCAGGGGGTCTCGGCATTGAGAACCTAGAGATCAAGAATAAATGTCTTTTGAGCAAATGTCTTTTCAGGCTTTCGGTAGTGAACGACGGGATGTGGGCACAAATTTTACGAAACAAATATCTACAGTCCAAAACTCTAGCACAAGTTAACGCGAGGTCATCCGATTCTCCTTTCTGGAAGGGCCTAATGAGAACTAAAGACTTATTCTTTCATAGAACCAAATTCACTATTGGCAATGGGATGTCAACACGATTTTGGGAGGATACATGGCTAGGGAGACGCCCTTAGCCGTTCAATATCCAAGTCTATATAATATTGTCCAACGTAAGGAAGATTACGTTGGCACGATATTACAATCGGTACCTCTAAATATTCAGTTTAGGCGATCTTTGGTTGGGGAGAGATGGAATTCATGGATACATCTGGTACGGAGAATGATGGATGTACAATTAACCGACCAATCGGATTCATTACATTGGAAACTGACCAAGAATGGCTCATTCACGGTCAAATCATTTTATTTGGACCTAATTAACTCTGGCCTCCTCCTGAGATCCATTCATATCTGGAAAGTTAAGGTCCCCTTGTGTATCAAAATTTTCATGTGGTTGATACATAAACAAGTGATTCTCACCAAAGATAATCTGTTAAAACGACATTGGGTAGGCAGCTCACGATGTTGTTTTTGTGATAATAATGAAACAATACAACACCTTTTCATCGATTGTCCTTTGGCTAAACTTTTATGGCATACTATTCATATAGCTTTCAACATTGCCCCTCCAATTAACATTGAATCGTTGTTTGGGACGTGGTTAGATGGGGTGGATCGCAATACTGCGAGTCATATTCGAGTTGGAATATGTGCTTTTTTGTGGGCTATATGGAACTGCAGGAACGATATGATCTTTAACAGGCAACAATTTTTAAACTTCTTGCAGGTTGTCTTCAGAGCTACTGCATGGATCCGTACATGGTCCTTACTCACTCCTACGGAATCCAGGGAGCCGCTGGTTACTGGGTGCAACCAATGGGAGATGGTAGCACAGGTTATATTCAACCGATTTGGATGGCGGTCGCTTAACAGGATAGGAGTTTAGGTCTCTAGTCCTGTTATCATCATCAGTTGTAATCTTGCGGTCTTTTATGGCTTTGTCATCCTGCTCCTTTTGCGAGCCATAATACTTTGGATACTATTTGTTTTTTGAGACTTTTAATAATATGGTTGCATGCATCGTTCAGATGCAGAGGCCGGGGGCACGCCTCCTTTTCCAAAAAAAATCGCTAGCATGGCAATAATGCCTCCGCCAGCCAAACATATGCATATACAATTGCAGATTATTAATCCAAATCAGTGTATATGTATCAATGTATGTATGTCCACGCTAGTGTGGATGTATTTGAAAAAAAAAAGCCATCTAGCTTTCGCCATTTTAGCTAGGCCTTCCGCCATTTTTGATTCGGGATGTGGATGTCCGGACTCCCGCGAAGTCCCTTTTGTTTGGTTCTACTTTGAGAAAAAAGGATGTTTGGACCGGCCCGCGGATGGATGCATGACTATGTTGGGTGGAAAACTGTGCCCGGACAGCTCGGCCGAGCTGTCCAGATGCTTGCGGAAGGTTTGAAGGCCTGCTTTGGAGATGCCCTTAGGGCATTTCCAATGCTGACCCTCAAACCACTCGCAACCGTCCGAATTGCATGGTCCGGACATGTTGTATCATCGAACGGTCCTGCATCGGTCCGCAAGGCAGTCCGAACGCACTTTCTCCTATAAATCGGACACAAGCATGTGGGGCTTTGTGGGCGTCCGGACAGCAGCTACGCCCGCTTCTGACCACCTTGGCCCACCCAAAACCGTCCTCTCTCGCCCACGTGCGTTCTCGCTCGGCGCTAGCTGTCCGCATTCATGCCGCTATAGAGTGGCTGCTCCCCATTGAGCCGGCTATGGAGCGGATGCGACCACTTACTAGCACCGGCATTGAAGCGGCGCGCCGGTCGTGGGTGCCGCACGCGACACGTCCCCGGTGTCCGCACCTGTTCAGTATCGGAGATGAGTTACTGAACGGGATGACACGGATATGTACCTCACCCATTCAATGCCCCGTTCGTCCGTATGCCGCCATTAAGCAGGCTCACCAGCAGAAAAACTCACTCCAGTGCCACGTATGGACGCACCCGGACGTCTGGCCTCACCGGAATCCACTATTTAAAGGCGGACACACCCGATTTACTCCACACTACAACACAAGCCGATCCACATCCTCCTCCCTTGCACCACATCTGCCATGACTGCAGGGGGCAACGCTCTGTGGGAGAGCCTTTCGACGAAGATGAAGCACGAGGTGGCCACCCTTACGGCTGCCTGGCAGAGTCGCCGTGCTAGACGGATCAAGGCGGGCATGTCGGTCAGCTCGTCCAAGGTCTCTGATGATGAGGATGACCCCATGATGGAGACTTTCTCCAATGACACCGCACCAGAGCCCGCGCATGTGCATGCCGGCTTCACCACGGAGAAGGTGCGGGCACACTACAACGCCGCCATGGCAGAGGAGCAGCCTACATCGGTGTCTATGTAGGCGTTCCAACAGGCGTGGGAGGAACGGCGGTACGACCGGTTCCTCCTAGAGCAGCATCGGCTGGCCGAGTGCCAGGTCGACAGCGAGCACACGAGCAAGGAGGCCGTGGCGGCCATGGCTGCGGTGAACCCCCAACTTTGTTGCGGAGCAGCGTGCGATCTACGAGGCCATCCGCGCTCAAGCCGCCGCTCGCTAGGAAGCGGTCCCCCTGGAGGCAGCGGCAGGCGATCGCGGGGGGGGGAACAACGCCAGTTACGCCTCCTACGCATCGCCGACAAACTATCGGGCGACCTGTTGGACGGCGACAGCGCTGGCGCCACCATTTCCATCGTGGACCTCACGTCCACCGGTGATGGACAGGTCATGAACTCTTCCGAGGATGAGTAGGGCACGAGAGGTGGAAAGGCCTTGTGTCCCATGTGGGTCGGTCCGTCTTCCGTGTTCCACTCTTGCTCGTCGGAGACCGCACTTTCACTTCAGGGGTCTTACCACTGCCGTTCATGGAGACGGAAGATGAAGGACGTGGTCGCCGACGCGGAATAGAAAGGAAGTGGACGCCGGCCGGCCGCCGCCGTAGGATAGGTTTAAAGTAGGGTTCTTTTGGTTATAAATGTTCGAAATGTAATGAAAATCGGGCATGTTTGCATGAATCTCGTCCGGTTTATATGAAAATCAGGTGTGGTTGCATGAATTTCATCCAGTTAGTCCAAAAATTGTTTGAAATGTATGCGGACAGCGTTGGATGACCGTCCCCCGCATCCGTATCCATAGACTGGTCCCCTTGTTTGCGGATGGATGCAGAAGAAAATTTACAGGTCACCATTGGAGATGCCCTTAGCTCTTGCCTCAGCAAACAAGGAAGGTGTGGAGGAAAGTATGGATTCTCTGTTATTATTTTTTCCCCAATGAAGGAACATCCTAGTTCAGCCTAGCCGCATGCCGCCACCAATAAACACAACTACTTTCCTGACAAGTACATCCTATAAAGCACGAACAGACGCGAAGTTTTTGCACCCGACCTCATTTGAACTCGGGTGAACAGTAAAATCGAAAAATATTTTTAAAATGTTATAAAAATCTGTTTTTTATGGCAACTTTTGACAAATGTTATAAGTTTTTGCAAAGTTTCATCATGAAATCACATTTCTGGAAGTTGTGGCAAAAAACCGCGAAAGCATTTTGGAGCACTGATTTTTTGCCACGACTTCCACAAATGTGATTTCATGATGAAATTTTGCAATTTCTCAGAACATTTGTCAAAGTTTGCCATAAAAATCATATTTTTTTAAAAAAATTGTTCTTCGAGTTACTGTTTACACCGAACCTATTTGAGCTCGGGTGTAGAAGGGCACTTACGGAATAGACAAACATATAGTAAGACATTTTCATACCATAGTACTCCCTTTGTTTTTTATTCAAGGCCATTTTATTTTTTTAGGTCTAACTTTGATCATTAATTTCATTAGCAAAATGTAAGTTATATGCCGCAAAAATTATGTCACTGGATGCACGTTTGAAATAATGGTTGATATTATTACCAGTATTCGATATTGTTTTATCTATATCATTACTATATGTGACGCCCCCGACCCAATTGTACACTAATCATACACGCAAATGTGTATGATCAAGATCAAGGACTCACGGGAAGATATCACAACACAACTCTAGACACAAATTAAAATAATACAAGCCTTATATTACAAGCAAGGGGCCTCGAGGGCTCGAATACATAAGCTTGAACACACAAAAGTGAGCGGAAGCAACAATATCTGAGTACAGACATAAGTTAGACAAGTTTTGCCTTAAGAAGGCTAGCACAAAAGCAACATTGATCGAAAAGGCAAGGCCTCCTTCCTGGGAGCCTCCTAACTACTCCAGGTCGTCAGCGGCCATCACGTAGTAGTAGGCACCCTCAGGGTAGTAGTAGTCATCAGTGGTGTCATCTGACTCCTGGGATCAGTCATCTGGTCGCAACAATCAGGTATGGGGGGAAAAGAGGTAGCAAAGCAACCATGAGTACTCATCCAAAGTACTCGCAAGACTTACATCAGATCTAAACTAAGTATGCATCTGTATCAAACGAATGGGCTGTATCTGTGGACTAAACTGCAGAATGCCAGAAAAGAAGGGGAAAGCCTAGCCTATCGAAGACTAGCATCTTCAAGCATCTCCAAGCATCTTGCAGCATATAGAATAGTATAGATCAACATAATGTAAAGTAGTAGTAGTGTTATCAACCTCGGCCAGAGATCCTTTCTCGACTCCCTGCGAGAAAGCAATCCCAGAGCCATACTATCCATTTCTCATCTCAAGTATCCAATTCTAGTTGTATCGATCAGGATACAACTCCAAGTGTCCATTACCGTAGGACAGGCTATCGATATATGTTTTCTTCCCTGCAGGGGTGCACCAACTTATCCACCATGCTCGGTTAACTCCGGCCGGACACACTTTCCTAGGTCATGCCCGGCCTCAGCCAACCAATACGCCACAACCCAACCTAGGCCTAATAGAGAGGTCAGCGCCGGAATAAGCCTATGCCCCCAGGGGTCATGGGCCATCGCCCCGGGAACTCCTGCACATTGCGAACGCGGCCGGTGAGCAGATGTAGCTACCTCCTTAAAAAGGCAGGAGCTTACCAGTCCAACCCGGCGTGCGCCGCTCAGTCGCTGACGTCTAATAAGCTTCGGCTGATGCATACGACGCAGAACGCCCATACAATGCCCACGTGATGGTTAGTGCTATCAGGCTAGAGGCCCCTCGGATCAAATATCCAAACTGTTAGTGTGTTGGTAGTGCGGTCACGAGCAGAGACTCACGAAAGATGTGACCCCGTCGCCCCGTCTCGAGTACTTGCGGCAAGGGCTAAGAATTCCCGGCCATGCCTCGTAAGTATATCGCGGGCACCTTCCAGGTCAACCCGACTCCACATAACTCGCTATTAAGCTCATGCGGGTACCCCTTAGGGCCGACCCATCTTTAGTAACATGGTTCAGTGTAAAGTCACAGTAACCATAGTAACTTGTGTCTAACACCAAGGGGAAAACCCGAGGAATCACCCCCGGTGAATTCCACTCGATATAATCATCAAGGTGAACGTAAGAGGATCCACCCTCGAGGTTCACACTTGAGGGGTTGCACGACAGAGCCGTATCAGAAGTGGTTAAGGAGGAAATCACCCTCGATGACCACGACCGTATAGCTACACTACAGAGATCTCATCAGGAGTGATGTATGAGGTCCCGCCCTCGCCACTCAATGGTAACTCTGCAGAGTCGAGCAACAAATAGGGGAAAGTGATGTGTGGTGTCGAGGCCTGGTCTTCGATGATGAAGCCGGGGCAACAAGGACAAGGTGGGGGTCACTGATGGATCACTAACCAACATATACTAAGCAGTTTAGGATAAGCAGGTAACAAAAACAGGCTATGCATCAGAGTAGGATCATACAGAAAGCAGTAGCAGTTCTAATGCAAGCATGAGAGGGAAAGAAATGGGCGATATCGAAATGCTCAAGGAGGGTTTGCTTGCCTGGAAGCTCTGCTGAAAAAGAAGA
The DNA here is from genome assembly GCF_056163025.1 of Triticum urartu. Taxonomy (NCBI): domain Eukaryota; kingdom Viridiplantae; phylum Streptophyta; class Magnoliopsida; order Poales; family Poaceae; genus Triticum; species Triticum urartu. The sequence goes on from NC_141876.1 coordinate 128,514,929, forward strand.
AGTGTCGTCGACGTAGTCGATCACAGGGGCGGCATCGGTCTCGGGGTCTATCGAAGAGAAGAGGGGGAAGAAACAGTAAATACAGAGCAAACAGATGCATCACTAAGCATTACATGACGGTAGGCAGAGCTAGGGTTGTCCTAACGCAGTACTACACGTTGCAGACGGAGGGGATAAACATCCAAGGATGAATTCCTGGCGTTAGATGAATTCTGGACAGATGGAAGAGAGGGGACGGTTCCATGTTCAGCATGCTAGGGGCATGTGGCAGGTGAATGGACCATGTATTCGGGTTCGTTGGATTTTTCTGAGCAACTTTCATATATAAAGTTTTTCGATCCGAGCTACGGTTTAATTTCTATGAATTTTTAAAGGTTTAAACATTTTTTGGAATTAATTAAATTAACAGAAAAGAAAATATGACGTCAGCATGACGTGTTGATGACGTCAGTAGTCAACAGACTCGCTGATCGGGTCAAACCTGACCTGTGGGTCCAGTGCGACCCACATGTCAGCCTCTATGGCACTAACAGTGGATTAATTTGCCTAACAGTACTAGTTAGGGGTGTGGGCCCCATTAGTCAGTGACTATTAGGTTAAACTAATTAATTTTATTTATAAAAACGTTTAATTAGCCTAATTAACAGACAGGGCCCACATGTCATGCACAGTAACTGCGTTGACCAGAGTCAACGTGGTCAACTGGCGCGTCGGGGCCCCCTGACAGCCTCACTGGGGTGGCCCCCATAGGGCTACATCGGCGCCAGGTCAGGGCGGCGGCCGGAGCAACGCTGGCGACCACAGGAGACTGCAGCGACGCGCAGGATTCGCCCACAGACCACCAAAATGAAAGCGGTTGGTCGCGTTTGAACGCGGAGACGAAGCCGCGTCGAACGACATCGGCAGGAGCGGTTGAGGCGACCGGGAACGTCGATGGTGACCACCGCGGGCGGCGCCGGACTTCGGGCGAAGGTGGTTTCGGCGCTACAGGGCACCAAAACGCGTGTGGTTTATGGATACAGCTAGCTGGTGATGCGGCGCATCCGATGGAGCAAGCAGCAGGGGCGGGGATGGCTGGAGTGGCGCCGGCAACAAGCCGTGGCGGCGGTGGTGTTCGGGCCCTCAACGAGCTAGAAGCTAGGGGCCACGGGGAAGCGTGTGCGCGGGTGCGTTGGGTTCCTGGAAGCGCCAGGAGCACGGTGGCGTGCTCAGGCGAGCGTGACAGCGGCTATGGCGACGGCCACGAGTTCGTCGGTGGTGGACAGAAAACGGGCGCGGTGGCAAGCTAGCTACGGCGCGGGAGGAAGCTAACGGAGAGGAGTAGGAGGTGGAGGAGCTCACCGCGTGGCTAAGGAAAGCCTTCGAGATCTTAGTAGCAGCAGTGAGCATCGGAGAGGAGGGACATCACCGGCAACCGAGGCGGAAGGGGGCGGCTCAATCCGCGGCATGTGGTTCTCCCCGGCTTGCGCCCGTGGACGGGACGAGGTAGTCGATGACAGCGGAGCTACTGGACAGGTCGGCGAGGCGAGGTCGGTAGCCGCGAGGACGAGCAAGGCACGGCGGCAGGCGTGCTCGGGCAGTGGGGAGAAAGGGCGAGCACGAGCGAGGGAGAGAAGGGAGTGGACCTGGGAGGGGGCATAGCGGTAGGTGAGGGGCTGAAAGTGCATTATATCGACTAGAGGGGGTGAATAGGCGATTTTTATGAATTCTTCATTGAGGAATTTGCAGGTGAGGAAATTCCTTAGCGAAGAATACTAGCAGCAGAATAAGTACTCAAAAGTAAACATAACATAACACAAGCATAGTCATCATGATGAAATGAAGACAAGCACAAAGTACAGAAAGCGTAAACACAGGATAACAGAGGATGAAGACACACAGACTAAAGAAATTGAACTGAGAAAATTGAGAAAGTCTTCAGTCAAAGTCTTCAAACACAGATACGAACAAGCACTCAACACAGTTATGAGGAAATGAAAGAGTTGAGGAAATAGAACCAGTGAGCTTGGTGAAGACAATGATTTGGTAGACCAGTTCCAACCGCTGTCTCAGTTGTACATCTGGTTGGAGCGGCTAGGTATTTAAACCTGAGGACACACAGTCCTCACCGTATTCTCATTGAGCTAAGGTCACACTGACCTCACCCAATCACTCGTGGTAAGTCTTCAGGTGACTTTCGAACCTTCACAAACTTGGTCACTCGGCGATCCACAATTCCTCTCGGATGCTCTAGACCATGACGCCTAACCGTCTGGAAGAAGCACAGTCTTCAAAGGTAACAAGCGTCGGATCCATGCAGGATCAATCTCTTCAGTGATGCTCAATCACTTTGGGTTTTAGGTGTTTGGGTTTGGGTTTTCCTCATTTGATGATTTTCGCTCAAAGTCCTCGGAGGATGGGATGCTCTCAAATGACAAGTGTCAGTTTCTCTCAGAGCAGCCAACCAGCTAGTGGTTGTAGGGGGTGGCTATTTATAGCCTAGGGAGCAGCCCGGCATGATAAGACATAAATGCCCTTCAATGATATGACCATTAGGTGGGTAGATATTTTGGGACAGCTGGTGCATAGCACAGCAACGGTCGGAAATTTGAGTATCAAATTCCTTAGGGCTATCATGTTCCTCACTGTGTAGGCAATCCGCACTGGCGAAATCCTAACTCCTCACTCGGAACAAATTCCTCAGAGAACAGAAGAACTTCGTCTCTGTCACTGAAGAATATGACTGAACTGTATGAGATTTCCAATGGCTTCACTCGAAGGGATTGGTAGGTGTAGGATTTGAGTTGAGCATCACTTGGAAATTTTTCCTTAGTATTTCCTCAACCCCATTTAACAGTACGGTGTTTCCTATGACTCAAGAAGGAGAAAATGAAACTACGAAAACAAAAGTCTTCACACTTCATGTTCCTTGAACGAATACCTAGTCTTCAGGATTACATCAATTTCTTCACTTTCAAAGTCTTCAGAAATCCAAAGTCTTCAGTCGAAGAACTTCATTTTTAGGGGTCGACTTTCTCTGTAAATATCAAACTCATTTCTCTTGAGATATGAATATGCCATTGCGTTGTTGACGAATTTGAAGACCTAAGAAGAATTTTAATTCTCCCATTATAGACATTTGATATTCTTCACTCATCATGTAGGAAAATTCATCACTAGAACGTTGGTCAGTACAGCCAAAGATAATATCATCAACATATACTTGGCACATAAACAATTCACCATCATAAGATTTAGTGAAAAGAGTAGGGTCGAGTGAACCGGGTTTGAAGCCTTTCTTCATGAAGAATTCCTTCAAGGTATCATACCACGCCCGTGGGGCCTGCTTGAGGCCATAGAGGGCCTTGTTGAGTCTGAAGACTTTGTCCGGATTCTTTGGATCTTCAAAACCTGGGGGTTGAGCAACATATACTTCTTCCTCAAGCTTACCATTGAGGAATGCACTTTTCACATCCATTTTGATATAAAGTGATATCATGATGGTTAGCATAAGCAAGTAATATGCGAATAGCCTCAAGTCTAGCAACAGGTGCAAAAGTTTCATCGAAATCAATTCCTTCAACATGTGTGTAGCCTTGAGCTATGAGTCGTGCCTTATTCCTCACCACAAGGCCATTTTCATCTTGCTTGTTGCGGTAGATCCACTTTGTGCCAATGATATTGTGCTTGCGAGGATCTGGACGTTTGACCAGTTCCCAGACATTGTTGAGCTCGAACTGATATAGTTCTGTCGACGTTCTGGGAACGGGGGTCCCCAGACTTGCCTGCCTGCGACCTGCGGCGTGGCTCAAAGGGGGCCCGGCGCGGCCCATCTTCATCAACACAAGACTCAAGACCCTCGCAAGGGGCCAAGCCTCGCGGGGCGGACGACGTGGACCTTCCTCAGGCACGGCCTCGTCAGGCTGGCTCGCGAGGAGGCGGAGAGATCAAGGCGGGGTACCTCGCGATGTGCCCGTGACGCAAGCCATGACGACTCGGGGCGCCAGACGGGTGCCAGCCCGTGCAGCGTCCTCCTTTCCTCTTTGGTGCAAAGGGGGCAAGCGCAGCCTCGGAGTACCGAGGCATCAGGCAAAGGTTGCCATTTCGGTGCAATGAGACCAAGACCAGAAGGACTACGAGACGGAGGTCACCATGGAGCCCAAGACGGCGTCATCACCAGAGCTTTGGGCAGGCGAAGACTGCTTTTGTCAGGATAGCTTGTACTAGCTGTCCCCCTTCAAATTAGCCCGCCATTGTTGGCTCCCTTCCCGCTCAATATTTGGGAAGAGGACCAGGGCCTCTGTAAATAGGACTAGCCACCCGCACAGCAGGGGGCCCCGGTTCGGTCAAGAGAGAGAGAGAGAGAGAAAGGTGGCTGAACTCCCCCCAGCAGTTCACCGCCCCAGCCAAGAACAGACCCTCGCGAGGCTGTTCTTCCTTGTATTGTTCATCATCATCAGCCCCAAGAGGCAATCCACCCACCACAAACTAGAGTAGGGTATTACACCACAACGGTGTCCCGAACTAGTATAAACCCTGCGTCTCTTGCGCTGTTCTTTCGTTAGTTTAGATCCTTGCGAGACGGAGAGGTAGAAGGCGTAATCTCCGTGTGCACCCTAGTGTTCGAACCTTAAGGGTCTGCCGGAACCCGAAATCCGACATTTGGCGCGCCAGGTAGGGGTGCGCCGGAATTCGTCTTCCACCGCCCCGTTCTCCTCCGACCGTCGCATCCATGTCCGACGCTCGTCGGGCCCGCGCCGAGCGCCGGGCCGCCATCACTTCCCGCGTCGCCCAGACGGCGCCCGTCGGCAGACGTCCTCGTCATTCCCCGTCGCCTGCCATCAACGCCGCCACCGGCCCGGCGGGGGGCGAGCAGCAGGCGTCGTCTCAGCATCCATCCATGCACCAAGACGGCCGCACCGCTACCCCATCGCTCGCACCAGCTGGTTCTTCGTTCCGCGCGCTCCGCGCCCCCTTGGAGGCTCGAGTTGCGCTCCTCGTGGCAAATGAGCTCCTGCGCTGCCGCCCCACCGGCAACGTCTACGGGGAATGGCTCGACCGCGTCGCTGAGCTCGTTCGCGCCGCGGGGGGCTCTCCTGCGCCGCCCCATCGCACTACACCAACACCCCCGGTCGTCGCAGCCCTCCTGGGTGGCTCGCAAGCGCCGCCCACAAGTCACCACGTCAAGCCATTCGTCCGCCGGTCAGCGCCGCTTCCACACGGCAGGGGGCTCCCCCGGATCGGACGGCGCCCGAGACCGGCCTAACCTTCAGTTCAGAGGACCACCCCTCCAACTCGGCCTTCTCGGGCGCGCTCCCCATGTTGTGCACCCCCACTATTTGCCAGGTGGCCGTCACCAGAACCCTCGTTGATGGCGGCACGGGCCTCAGCGTGCTCTCGGTCGAGACCTTCAACCTCCTCCGCACACCCCTGGAACGGCTGCAACCCAGCCGGCCCTTCTCAGGCGTCGGGGGCAAGTCGTCCAGTTCCTTGGGGCAGATCCGGCTCCACGTGACCTTCGGCACCTACGACAACTTCCGCATGGAGCTGGTTGACTTCGACATCGCCCCCATCGGCCTCCCCTACAACTCCATCCTCGGCTACCCAGCGCTGGCCCAATTCATGGCCGCGGCGCACCCGGCGTACAACCTCATGAAGATGCCCGGGAGCAGCTGTGTCCTCACTGTGCACGGGGACACCGGGGACGCGCTGCGGGCGCTCAAGCTTGCCTTCAAGACGGCGGCGTCGGCACAGCCGGCCGACTTGGAGACCCCCGGGCCCAAGGGGGCTGCACCCGCCAAGAAGAAGAACTTGTTCACCCAGGACAAGGCAGAAACCAAGCAGATACCCGTTGATGAGGACGGGTCCACCAACGCCACTTTCACCATAGGCGCCCACCTCAAACCCGAGCAGGAGGAGGCCCTGGTCGGGTTCCTGCGCACAAACAAGAAGGTATTCACTTGGGAACCGGACCAACTGGCAGGGATCCCCAGGAGTGTAATCGAGCATCACCTCAATGTGTGCCCCAACGTGCGCCCTATGAAGCAGAAGGCCAGGCGGCAGTCCACAGAAAAGCAGGCCTTCATCGTCCAAGAGACCCACAAATTAGAGGCCGCTGGGGTTATCCGCGAGGTCCGATACCCAGATTGGTTGGCCAACCCTGTCGTTGTGCCAAAGAAGGGAGGGAAGGAGCGAATGTGTGTCGACTTCACCAACCTCAACAAGGCATGCCCACAAGATCCGTTCCCGCTCCCCCGCATCGACCAGATCGTCGATTCCGCTGTGGAATGCGACCTGCTATGCTTCCTGGATGCCTTCTCTGGGTATCACCAGATCAAGATGGCGGTAGAAGACGTCGAGAAGACGGCCTTCCTGACCCCGTGTGGGGTATACTGCTACACGTGCATGCCATTCGGGCTGCGTAACGTAGGGGCGACCTTTCAGCGGCTGATGCACATCACCTTGGGCCTGCAGCTTGGGAAGAATGTTGAAGCTTACGTCAATGACATTGTGGTAAAGTCTCGGGAGGCTGGGACCCTGATACAGGACTTGGAGGAAACCTTCGCGAGCCTCAACGCAGTGAACCTACGGCTCAACCCGGAGAAGTGTGTGTTCGGAGTCCCCTCGGGCAAGCTCCTGGGTTTCCTCGTGTCCCACCGAGGCATCGAGGCTAACCCAGAGAAGGTCAAGGCGGTGGAAGACATGAGCCCTCCAACGACCCTCAGAGAAATGCAGAAGCTCACGGGGCGCATGACCGCACTAGGGCGCTTCATCTCCAAGTTGGGGGAACGAGCCCTGCCCTTCTTCCAGCTGCTGAAGAAAAAGGGGCCCTTCGAGTGGACTGAAGAGGCCGACAAGGCGTTCCAGGATCTCAAGAGATACTTGACCAGCCCGCCGGTCATGGTGGCACCACGCCCTCAGGAGCCCCTGGTGCTTTACCTCGCCGCCACTCCCTACTCCGCCAGCGCAGCCTTGGTGGCAGTCAGAGAAGAGCGCCGAATCAGAACCACGGCAGCAGCCCGGGACAAGGCAGAACAGGGACATGGAAGGCCTACAGAAACCGCCACCGCGGCTGAGGAGGATCAGCCGCCGCAGAGGGGCGCACCAGAGGCAGAAGAGGCCCCCCTTCCAGATGGCCAGTCTTAGGGGGTCTCGTTGCCTCAAGAGGCGCCACGGTCTCCGGAAGGAGCCACCAGCACTGACGCACTCCACCTCGTTGAGCACCCTGTATACTTCGTTAGCACAGTGCTGCGGGATGCAAGAGCACGGTACCCCATGCCTCAGAAACTCCTCCTCGCGCTACTGGTGGCTTCGCGCAAGCTGCGGCACTATTTTCAGGGTCGCCCCATCAAGGTCGTCTCGTCATATCCCCTGGAGATAGTGCTCAGGAGCCCTAATTCAGCTGGAAGGGTCGCTGAGTGGAACATAGAACTGCAAGCGTTTCAGCTTGAATTCAGCACGACCAGGGTCATCAAGGGAGCAGCGTTGGCGGATTTTGTGGCAGAGTGGACAGAGGCGCCAGGCCTCAAGGCTGATGAGGATCGGTCCCTATCCCCGGGAAGCGAGGCGCCAGAAGGCTGAGTCATGTACTTCGATGGGGCATTCTCCAGGCATGGCGCTGGAGCTGGGGCGGTGCTTATATCGCCCACACAGGACAAGCTTTATTACGCCGTGCAACTATGCTTCCAGCAAGGCGAAAAGGTCTCCAACAACATAGCGGAGTATGAAGGTTTAATAGAGGGCTTGAAGGCCGCGGCTGCCCTGGGAGTGAAATGCCTCACCATCAAGGGCGATTCTCAGCTCCTTGTCAATTTCTCCAACAAGGTGTACGAGCCGAAGGATGAGCACATGGAAGCCTACCTTGCGGAAGTCCGCAAGATGGAGAAGCAATTCTGGGGGTTGGAGTTGCAGCATGTGCCCCGTGGCACCAATCAGGAGGCCGACGACATCGCCAAACGAGCGTCCAGACGGTTACCCCAGGAGCCTGGCGTTTTCGAGGAGCGGCTCTTCAAGCCCTCAGCTCTGCCGACGTTATCAAACACGACTCAGCCCTGGGAGGAGCTCCCCCAGCCGCCTGCCTCAGGAGCTCCGACCTGTGGTCCGGCCTCAGGAGCGCGCCTGCTCCTGACGATGGAACCTCAGGAGGGATGTTGGATCACGGAGCTCCGGAGCTACTTAGCGCAAGGGACCTTGCCGGAGAAGGAGGAGGAAGCGGAGCGAGTGGCACGCCAAGCCACGGCATACTGCATCAATGATGGAGAGCTCTACCGGAAGCGACCCAACGATGTATCCCTGCGCTGCATCTCCAGGGAGCAAGGGAAGGAACTACTGGAAGATATACACGGCGGAGACTGCGGACATCATTCATCATCGCGGACCCTCGTCGACAAGGCGTTTCGCAGTGGGTTTTATTGGCCCACCGCACTCAACGACGCCGTGGAACTAGTGAAAGCTTGTGAAGCCTGCCAGTTCCACGCCTAGCAGATCCATCAGCCAGCGGGAGGCTTGCAGACTATCCCCCTTTCGTGGCCCTTCGCAGTCTGGGGGCTGGACATCTTGGGCCCGTTCCTTCGGGCGCCAGGGGGCTACCTCTACCTCTACGTTGCCGTGGACAAATTCACCAAGTGGGCTGAAGTAGAGGTTGTCTGCACCATTCCCGCGGGTTCCGCGGTCAAGTTCATCAAGGGCATCGTAAGCCGGTTCGGGGTGCCGAATCGCATCATCACGGACAACGGTTCGCAGTTCACCAGTAACCTCTTCAAAACATATTGTGCTAACCTTGGAACGCAGATATGCTACGCCTTAGTGGCGCACCCCCAAAGCAACGGCTAGGCCGAGCGAGCCAACGCGGAGGTCCTGAGAGGCCTCAAGACCAGGACGTTCAGGAAGAAGCTGGAGGCCTGTGGCAGAGGTTGGTACGACGAGCTTCAGTCTGTGCTGTGGTCCATCCGCACCACTGCGACCAAACCGACTGGAGAGACCCCGTTCTTCCTGGTCTACGGAGCGGAAGCGGTCCTCCCTCACGAGGTCAGATGTTGCTCCGCACGGGTCCTGGCGTTCGACGAGGCGCAGCAAGACGCCATGCGGGGGATGGACCTCGTGCTGGGGGAGGAGCGTCGTCAAGAAGTCGCGCTGCGAGCGGCGAGGTACCAGCAAGCGCTGCGGCGATATCACTACCGCAACGTCCGTCACAGGACTCTCGAGGTAGGAGACCTCATGCTCAGGCGGGTTCTCTCCAGGGAGGGACTGCACAAGCTCTCTCCCATGTGGGAGGGCCCATTCAAGGTTGTTCATGTTTCCAGGCCCGGCTCCGCGCGCTTGGAGACTCAGGAGGGAGTGCCAGTCCAGAATGCATGGAACATCCAGCACCTCCGGAGGTTCTACCCTTGAAAAGGCCCAGAGCCTGTGAAGCAAGGCGAGTGCCTGTGAAGCTATCGCGTTTTGGAAAAGGCCCAGAGCCTGTGAAGCAAGGCGAGTGCCTGTGAAGCTATCACGTTTTGGAAAAGGCCCAGAGCCTGTGAAGCAAGGCGAGTGCCTGTGAAGCTATCGCGTTTTGGAAAAGGCCCAGAGCCTGTGAAGCAAGGCGAGTGCCTGTGAAGCTATCGCGTTTTGGAAAAGGCCCAGAGCCTGTGAAGAAGGCGAACGCCTGTGAAGATCATCCTTTTTGGAAAAGGCCCGGAGCCTGTGAAGAAGGCGAATGCCTGTGAAGCTCGTTTCCCCTAAGAAGAAAGGCCCGGAGCCTGTGAAGAAGGCCAATGCCTGTGAAGCTCGCCGCCCGTGACACTCTCACGTAATAATGAGTGGGGCTGTACACGCCCCGGAGTCTCAGGAGCGCCGGCCTTAGGCCCTGGGGCTCCCTCCCACGCCCAGTGGCAGCACTTAGCTCCGCGCTGGTGAGAAGACGTCGAAGACTAGATTAGGTGCCGGACGCGGCTTTTTCATTTGCTTTCCGCAGTTGGCTTGTTTGTTCGCATTTGAAATTTTATTGAAGTTGTTGCCATCTTTGGCTTGCGATTCTTCGGCTTTTCACTCTCCTGCCTCGATTTCCTTTGCGCAAGGCCTCGCGAGGGGGGAGCAGTTGAGCGCCCTCGCGAGCGTTCCTATCCTAGTCATTCAAAGAGTTCGCGACCTGGGCCCCCTACAGGAGCACCCCTCCAGTCCGTGCCCCACGGGCACCGAGACATAAACAAAGGGCCTGGGTTGGTCGCCCCCCCTCACGGCCGGGGTCGGGAACTATCCACGCTCGGGCACATAGCCGGAAGGAACGGTAACGAAAGCAAGATAATGATTAACAGCGATAACCCAAACAGGCCCCCGCGGGGCTCCACACTATTGTCTTTGCTACGCAGGGAAAAGGAAAAAGGAAGAACAAATCCGGCGCGGCTCGCCTCACACCGGCCCGCTGGGAAGGACTCCCTCTCGCGCTTCACCAGGGCGCGGCGGCGTGCGGACTAGTTGCCGCCCCCCAAGCAGACGCGACGGCATGGAGGCTGATCGTGGCCACTGCTGGAGGAGTCGCCACCTGAAGAAGGACCGGAGAAGCTTGAGGAACCCCAAACGCCGCCAGCCGCACGGGCGCTACTCCCTCCATCATCACTGGAGCTGGGTTCCCAGCCGCGGTCGTCACCCTCGGGGCAACACCCTGCACGGCGACCATCTTCCCCAAACGCCCTGACATAGAGGGTGGCGTCGCCATCGAACTTGAAGTGTAGGGTGCACCGACGGCTCAGGCGACGCGCACGGGCAAACGTCTGCCAACCTCGGGCCAGGGACAGGCTCCCGGCCGCGGAGACCTCCAGGGAGACCCATGAGGCCCGGCTACAGCAGCCGTCGGCCTGGAGCCAGAGGCCGCCCGGGGCACTGGCCGGGAGATCGCCGAGGAGAAAGCGAGGAAGCGGGAGCCGGGTGTTAGCCGGCTCCGCCGACCATACGACGAACTCTGGCAGCGCTTCAGCAGCACGAACGCGCGGCCTGGGGGGACGCGCAGCCAGCGCGCGCCCCCCGGCTGCAGCAATCCGCCCATCGCCGTGCTGAAGATCGCCTCCACGGCCGCGGGGAGCCGCCGTGGTGGCCACAGGATGCTTGCAAGGGCGCCCACGGCCGCGCTTGGGTGGGGGAGAGGCAAGCTCAACCCGGCAAGCCTTCCCATTCTCGGCGGCCGAGAACCTCCTCGACGGGGCCATGAAGAAAAAGGAGAAGCAAGGGGGGATGAACTGGAAGAGCGTGCGCCGGCCCGTACTTATGGCTGGCGATGGCCAACAGCCGGTCTCCACGATCACAGGTAATCATGACATGATTTGCATGCAGGGACTTGCCCAACTCGCGCGATCACCGAGGCGTCATGCGGAAGCGGAGACGCCCACATCGCATCAACCACCACGCGGCGCCCAAGGCCGCAGGCTGTTAGTGCCTGCGGCGCTTCGCCCTTGCCCTTTCGCCTCTCAGCACGGCCAAGTCCGGGCGCGCCTTGGGGCCGGGGGCTACTGTCGGCGTTCTGGGAACGGGGGTCCCCAGACTTGCCTGCCTGCGGCCTACGGCATGGCTCAAAGGGGGCCCGGCTCGGCCCATCTTCATCAACACAAGACTCAAGACCCTCGCGAGGGGCCAAGCCTCGCGGGGCGGACGACGTGGACCTTCCTCAGGCACGGCCTCGTCAGGCTGGCTCGCGAGGAGGTGGAGAGATCAAGGCGGGGTACCTCGCGAGGTGCCCGTGATGCAAGCCATGACGACTCGGGGCGCCAGGCGGGTGCCAGCCCGCGCAGCGTCCTCCTTTCCTCTTTGGTGCAAAGGGGGCAAGCGCAGCCGCGGAGTACCGAGGCATCAGGCAAAGGTTGCCATTTTGGTGCAACGAGACCAAGACCAGAAGGACTACGAGACGGAGGTCACCATGGAGCCCAAGACGGCGTCATCACCAGAGCTTTGCGCAGGCAAAGACTGCTTTTGTCAGGATAGCTTGTACTAGCTGTCCCCCTTCAAATTAGCCCGCCATTGTTGGCTCCCTTCCCGCTCAATATTTGGGAAGAGGACCAGGGCCTCTATAAATAGGACTAGCCACCCGCACAGCAGGGGGCCCCGGTTCGGTCAAGAGAGAGAGAGAGAGAGAGAGAGAGAAAGGTGGCTGAACTCCCCCCAGCAGTTCACCGCCCCAGCCAAGAACAGACCCTCGCGAGGCTATTCTTCCTTGTATTGTTCATCATCATCAGCCCCAAGAGGCAATCCACCCACCACAAACTAGAGTAGGGTATTACACCACAACGGTGTCCCGAACTAGTATAAACCCTGCGTCTCTTGCGCTGTTCTTTCGTTAGTTTAGATCCTTGCGAGACGGAGAGGTAGAAGGCGTAATCTCCGTGCGCACCCTAGTGTTCGAACCTTAAGTGTCTGCCGGAACCCGAAATCCGACAAGTTCTTCTTGCATGGCCTGAATCCACTCAGGCTCCAGAAATGCTTCATCTACCTTAGTGGGCTCTGTGATAGAGACAAAAGCATAGTGCCCACAAAAGTTAGATAAATGTGAAGCTTTTGAGCGTGTGAGAGGACCTGGCGCTTTGATGTCATTGATGATCTTTGCAACTTGCACTTCTTTTGCAATGCGAGGATGAGCTGGTTGTTGTTGAGGAATTTGATTAGCATTCTCTTCAGCACCATTTTCTTCAGTATTTTCTTCAGGTGCATTAGCTCGATGTTCTTCATGTTCTGGAATGAATTCTTCAGTAGATTCTTCAGTAGGAATGACATCCTCAGTAGCCTTGAACTTGATAGTTTCCTCAGGTGCTGGTGCATCTATCACAGTAGGTAGGTGCTCTCTTTGCGAGCCATTAGTTTCATCGAACCGCACATCTACATTTTCAACAACCTTGTGAAGAACGTTGTTGAAGACTCTGTAGGTGCGAGTCCTTTCCGTAACCAGGCATAAAACCTTCATGTGCTTTCGGTGCAAATTTTGAGTTGTGATGAGGATCTCTAATCCAACATTTAGCACCGAAGACTTTGAAATAACTTACATTGGGTTTCTTATCAGTGAGTTCATAGGCAGTCTTCTTGAAGAATTTGTGAAGATATACTCTGTTGATGATGTGGCACGCGGTATCAATTGCCTCAATCTAGAAACGACAAGGCGTTTTGTATTCATCAAGCATAGTGCGAGCCATCTCAGCAAGAGTCCTGTTCTTGCGCTCCACGATGTCGTTCTGCTGAGGAGTATAAGGAGGAGATAACTCATGAGTAATACCAAGTTCATCAAGGTAGTCATCTAGACCAGAATTCTTGAACTCAGTTCCATTGTCACTTCTGATGTGCTTGATCTTCACACCAAAGTTGGTTGAAGCCCTCGAGGAAAATCGTTTGAAGACTTCCTGCACTTCATGTTTGTAAGTAACAATGTGTACCCATGTGTATCGAGAGTAATCATCAACAATAACAAAGCCATATTGAGATGCATCATTTGAAACAGTAGAATAATCATTAGGACCGAAGAGATCCATGTGAAGCAATTCAAATGGCCGAGTGGTGGTCATGATAGTCTTTGCTGGATGCTTAGCCTTTGTCATCTTCCCAGCTTCACAGGCTCCACATAGGTGATCCTTGAGGAATTTGACATTCTCGATGTCGATGACATGCTTCTTCTTCGCAAGCGTGTGCAGATTCCTCATGCCTGCATGACCAAGTCGTCGATGCCAGAGCCAGCCTTCTGAAGCTTTTGCAAGTAGACACATGGCTGGTTGTGGTCCTGTAGAGAAATCAACAATATACAGATCTCCTCTCCTAAAGCCTTCGAAGACTTTGGAATTGTCAGCTTCCATAACCACAACACAATGGTACTGGCCAAAGACAACAACCATATCAAGATCGCAAAGCATTGAGACAGACATGAGGTTGTATCCTAAGGACTCGACAAGCATGACTTTGTCCATGTGTAGATCCTTTGTGATTGCAACCTTACCTAGACCCAATACCTGACTTTTGCCTTTGTCGGCAAAGATGATATGCTTCAGATGCGACGGAGATAATGGAGCATCCATCAATAGATTCTTGTCACCAGTCATGTGATTTGTACATCCACTATCGAGGACCCACTCAGTGGCTTTGGGTTGATCATCCTGCAGATGAATCAGTGCAACTTATGAACTCATATACTTCATCAGTGAAGAATATGACATCAATTCATCAGATCAATTTCATCAAACAAAAGAACAGATAAGGCAGTATGAGGACGTGAGAAATGAAAGTTCATTTCTTCATGATTAGCCTGCGTCCTTTCAGGCACACTCAGGTCTCCAGCAAATTCTTCAGACGATTACATACGTCTGGAGACCTGACCCTGCAGAAGAGATTAGTTCTTTTTCTTCACCACCCACATCTGAAGGGGTGGCAAAGAGTTCATCACTCTACGAGCTCCATACGAGAAAGGTGGCATAGAAGCCAGTCCATTCCGTTTCACATAAGAGGAGTTAGGATAAGCATATGAATAAGCAGAGAAATTCTTCGAGGACTTATGAACATGATGATTAGAAGAATAATGCTCATATTCATAGCCCTTAGCTCTTCCCTGCGAAACAGAGTTGTTAGCACGATGATACTCATGTGAGAACTTTGATCCTTTTGAGGAATTTGGTCCATATGAAGAATTCGATCTGGGGTTCCTATTCTTCATAGGTGGTGTCCTGAGGACATTCACCTGAAGACTTTCAAGGCGCCTTTTGGGAACCCAGACTTTCTTCATAAGGGGACCGTTCCTGCAGTTAGTGCCAACATATGTAGCAAATACTTCACCATTCTGACTTTTGAACAGTTTATAGTTGGAGTCAAATGACTCATCATCAGAACGAGGAGATTCACATGCAAATCCAGATAAGTTAGATGGATCAACTGGAGGTCCCTTTGCAGCAACCCATGTAGTTTTGGGGTACTGCTCAGGCTTCCAATAATTACCATTAGCATTGAGTTTCCTCTCAAAGGCAATACCCTCTTTCCTAGGGTTCCTGTTGAGGATCTGCTTTTTAAGCACATCACAAAGAGTCTGATGCCCTTTTAGGCTTTTGTACATGCCTGTCATGTACAATTCCTTCAGCCCTGCATCGTCAGTGATACTAGCAGTGTCCTCAGATGTGGAATTAGTGATAGCAGAGGCATGTGAAGAATTTGAAACATTAGCAGCATTTGAACATTCAGGTGAAGAATTAGCAGATTCATGTTCAATGCATTTCAAACAAGGAGGAACAAATTCTTCCTGAGAAGCGTTGATTTGTTGAGCAAGTATGAATCGTGCTCCTTCTGAAGATCTTCATAAATCACTCTTAGCTTCTCAAGATCTTGCTTTCTTTGAAGAAATTCATAAGAAAGCTTCTCATGATCAGATAAGGGAGTGTTATGATGATCTTGAAGGCTGTCATACTTAGTATGAAGTCTCTGAAGACTTTCAGCCAAAGCTTTTGACTGATACATTTCTTCACCCAACATATCATCACTCTTATTTAGGATGTATTGAACTTTTTCCAAAGCTCTTTGTTGTTTAGTGGCAAGGGAAGCAAGTTTGACATAGCTGGGTCCAAATTCATCACCAGATTCATCATCACTAGACTCGGATAGGTAGCATTCAGTTACCTTAGCATCTTTTGCCATAAGGCATGATGCAGAAGATGATGATTCTGGTGTCGTGGATCTAAGACTGACAGTAGAATAGGGGGTAGGAATGTAGAGGCAAGATCCTAGCTATGGAGGAGTTGTACACACAAGTTTACGAATTCAGGCCCTTCTCGGAGGAAGTAACAGCCCTACGTCTCAGAGCCCTGAGGCGGTCGACTGAATATATGTGTGTGAATTACAGAAAGTGCAAACCCTTGTCCCAGAGGAGGGGGTGGCTTATATAGAGTGCGCCAGGACCCCAGCTCCCCTCTGTTACACAGGGTTCAATGTTCATAAAGGAGGGGCGTTACTGGTAACATCTGCAGTAAACTGTTATAAATGCCCATAAAGCTATGGTTTAAGTCTTGACCGTTGCAGAGTGGAGAGTTTCTCATCTTCTCGTGGTCGAGTGTCTTCAAGGTGGTCGAGTGTCTTCAAGTTGGTCGAGTGAGCACATCTTCATGGTCGAGTGGACGATGGTTTCTCTTCGACTGCCTCTGATTCTTTGTAGAGATGTCCTTGGGGAGGGTATGTCGGACAGGCCCATGACCCTACCCTAGGTACATAGCTTCATTATTAGCCCCTGAATGGATCAGGGTTTGAGTGGGGAAGGAGTTGGGAACACTTCCGACCCATTCTCTGTGTTATGAGTATATCCTGTTCTGGAACAATGAGTTGAGGTGACGACGTTGACTCCTTTCTCAGTCGCCGTGGTCCATTCTTGGTTTTTGTCGAGTGAATTTTCATGGTAGAATTCCGAATGATGATGCAGAGGATGTTTGTCTTCAGTCTGACAGGTTGTTCTACTCTCCATGGATCTCGCGGGATTTGAATTTCGGGAATCGCGCCAGACGGACGGAACCGAGGTTATCGGGACGAATTAGGCATGTCTCCTCGATCCCCGCGCCACCTTTTTTCGCCACGTACTGCACGTGCAACTGTTGCGGGATTTGTTTAGATCGCCTGGGTCCACCAGTCAGTCACTCGGGTGAGGACTCTATAAAAGGCACCGGACCAGGCCTTTGCCTCGCGCGCTCCCATTCTTTCTTTTTCTTCTCCCAATCTCTCTGCCACGCTCGCTTCTGCCCTCGTCGCCGGACCTTTGCTCGATCTTGACCCGTCGCCATGGGGAAGAAGAGGACGGTGGCGCTAGAATGCGCAAAGAAGGCGACCACGAAGGCCAAGGGCATGCGGACCAGCCGAGGCGGATCGTCGTCGAGATCTGGCCTACCGGCGGGCTGGATCCAGGGCGACTAGATCCGCTCGACAATCACCCAAGACGACCTCGACGACCTGGTGGAGGGGGGACTGATCCCCCACAAGTCGGCACGGCTCCCGGGGAATGAAACCGAGCCACAGCCAAGGAAGGGTGAGTGCATTCTCCTCGCCACCCACGTAGATCGCGGATTATCGCTGTCTCCCCATCCTTTCTTCCGGGGTTTTTTAAACTTCTTTGGGGCTCAACTCCACCATTTCACTCCAAACACCACAGTCTATCTGGCCGCTTTCGTGTCGATGTGTGAAAACTTCTTGGACTGTCGACCGCACTGGGGTCTTTTCAAACACATCTTCACCTGCCGCTCCCAGTCGGTCAAAAAGGCCAAGTTGAGTGACGAGAAGACACAAGTGATCCAGATGTGCAGGGGTCTGGGGATCCAGATGAGGAGCAAGAGCACTTTCTCAGCCATGATTCTTCCCGACTCGGTTCGGGGCTGGCAGTCGACTTGGTTCTACTACAAGGACCAGCCGACCCCGGGTCAGTCGACTGGACTTCCTCCCTTTTCCTTGGCTCGAGTGGAGAAGCCTGCCCCTTGAAGGTAGTTCCAGAAGAGAAGGTGCAGGTCAAGGTGCTGGTCGAGCGGGTCGTCCAGCTTGTCCGTGATGGAGTGACCGGGATGGATCTGTTAGAGGTCTTTCTCGGTCGACGCATCCAACCTCTTCAGGCGCGTGATCATCCGATGTGGATGTACTCTGGGCTCGAGGATTCCACTCGGATCCACCCGGAGGATGTCAGCGAGGATATCTTGGAGAAGTGGTTGAGGGGAATCACCGGCAACAAAGACAACCCCCGTGGTCTAGGAGGGTGATTCCATTCGACAACTCGCACCAGCCGGAGCAGGTATATTTCTGTTTTATCAAGTATCTTTCCGATTCACCGTGTGATGTCTTGTTTGTGGTCGACTGAATTTCCTTTGATCGTTATCCTTTCAGGCCCTCATCGACATGTACTCAATGCCCAACGGAGTGCAAAACCAAGACGTTGAGGAAGAAGGGAGCGGGGGCGAGAGCGGCGAGGAGCATTCGGAAGCCGAGGAGGACGAGGAGAGAGATGAATCAACTGATGACAAAGAAGTCGACTCGCCTCCTCACAGGGAGAGGAGATCCAAGCACGCTCATGACCCGGCAAGCGCTCCGGACTTGGTGGCCGCGCCGATCAGGCAGTCGTCGAAGCGCCACAGGACGTCTTCCCCAACGCCGACTAAGAAGGCTCCAAAGCAATCCAAATTTGCGCCACCTCCAGCGCCGAAAGCCACCTCTTCCAAACTGCCAAAAGCTTTGCCCAGGATCAAAGTGACCGTTCCTACTATCTCTGGGTAACCATCTGACATGTCTTTTTCGTCGACTCGATTAACCAGACGTAACCGATTGAATACGGGTCTTTGTAGTGCTGCCACGTCAGGAACCTCTTCTTTCCAGTACCGGGACGAGGAAATGGAAGATGCAGTAACCTCTAACCCAGGTATAAACTCTTGTGATTTTGTTCTTGATTCTTTGGTCGACTGCGTTCGAGTGGTTCACTTGGGGTCGAATGATCTGCCTTGCAGCTCCACCCAACATCATTGATCTTCCAGATGACGATGAAGATGTGGCTCTTAAGCCCAGGAAGAGCAAGAAGGTAGCAGCTGGCAGAGTGGCTCGGCAAGAACCAACTACAACACCACCCGTCCGTCAAGCTGAAGACGCGGGCGGGGCCTTTGTGACGTTTGCTGCACCCTTGTCGAGTGGGCATCCCGCGCCGTTGACTGCACCTGTGATTCCTTCAACTGTCCAACTCCACACCACGGAGCTCCAAGCCGCCGCACCTGGGTCGTCTGCACACTTTTTCACCAGCTACCCCGTCCCGGACAACCAGTCGGAAGCGGCTGCAGAAGCCATCCGACAGGCTGACATGATGATGGAGCAGGTGAAGACGGTGCACGAGAATAGCCAGGCTACCTACGACGCCAGTGCCGCCCTTCGGGCCAATGTCCAGGTGAGTAGACTTTCCGACTGTTTTTGTTCTTGAAAAATCTTCTTCTGCACAATCTCCTGTTGTTTGCGTCGAATTAGAGCACCCACTGGGTGTTTTGTTGTTTTTGGTAGTTTCGCTCTTCCACTCGGTCTGGGCGAGTGGGATCAGAACCGGTGGGGGCACGCTAAGTGCACCCACTGGGTGTAGTCCCCGAGACCACGGTCGACTGCTGGCAGTCGGCTGGGGTCTGAGTTCTTCTTTATTTTTTTTCTACTCCTTACACTCGACTCCGGCGGGCCGGTCGAGTAGGATCCGAACCGGTGGGGGCACGCCAAGTGCACCCGCTGGGTGTAGTCCCCGAGACCGCGGTCGACTGCTGGCAGTCAACTGGGGTCTGAACAGCTTGCTTTTCTTAACCTGGTCCGGGCAGACCGGACGAGTTGAGTCTTAGTCAGCGGGGGCATGCTAAGTGCACCCGCTGGGTGTAGCCCCTGAGACCGCAGTTGACTGTGTGCAGTCGGCTGGGGTCTAAATGGACTTCTTTAGGTTTTATTCACTCGGAAGTGAACCACCTTTGATCCTATTGATTGATCTGTCTTTTGCCTTCTGCAGAAGTCTTGTACTCTTATTTCCAAGTTTGCTGAACTTGAGGAGAAGCAGAGGCAACTCAACTTAGACATGGAATTGGCTCAGCAAAATCTAAAAAAAGCTCAAGACGAGGCCGCTGGTATGGAAGGTAACTGATTGTCGACTGACTTCCAATATATCTCTTTGATCTCTTCTTTGATTCAATTGCTTCTTTTGCAGAGAAAATAAAGTTGGCTCTGGAGAAGAAGGACTCGGACCTCGCCGCCGCGCAAAAAGCAGCCCAAGACAAAACCGCTCTCGCAGACAAGAAGCTTGCTTCAACGCTTGAAGGAGAGGTGAACAAACTGAAATCTTGTCTTAATGAAGCTAACCGCGAAGTGACCAGTTTGAAGAAGGACAAGGTCGTCCTGAATGAAAAGTTGGAGTCTGCAATCCGCAAGATGAATGACACAGAAGCTTATCTGAGGACTCTCGCCAAGAAGCTTTATCTCGCGCTGGAAGGTATTTCCTTTAATCCGACTGTGTTGATGCTTGCGATCGGATCTTGCTCGGTCGATTGACTAACTTTTGGCTGCAGGACTCTGCCAAGACTTCGACGAAGAAACTGGAAGGGTCGAGACGGGTCTGGACCCTATCGCTTCCCCAGTCCGTGACGAAACTGCGATGAACATGCTCCGACTAGAGTCCCGTACCATCAGCGCCACAAGCTACCTCGCACGCCTGAAGGAGGTTGTCTCTTGAATCGACTCATCACTTTGGTCGGGGGCAACGCTTCAGAATGACCTGGAATCCTTGATGACTCGACTGAATGAGATCCCTGACCGAGTGCAAGAATGGAAGAAATCCTCTGCCCGGTGCGATGCTGACATTGCACTATCCTTGGTGCGAATCCATTGCAAGGAGGCTCGTGAAGATAAGCTGGCTACAATCAAAGTCGCTAACACCAAAAAGCACGACTTCCAGTCCTTCATGGAGACTTTCATCGCTGTCGCCACTCGGATTGCTGATGGGATCGACCTGGACTCATTCGTGGAGCCTGCCAGCCCTCCTCCGGCCGAGTGAACAGACTCATGAAACCTGAATACACTTTAAATTTGCCTCGGAATGCCGAGTGATTGCTGTAACCGTTGAACTTCTTCGGGCTTGATGCCCGAGTACTTTTGATTTGCCGCTCGAAACCTTTAGGATTTATCTGAATTTGGTTTGTTTCCGAATGTGCTTGTGTTTGTCCTCGAATGGACTTTGCTCACTGCTTTGAATAGTCTTTGCGCTGGAGACACAGCTCTGAGGTGGCGGCTCCAATCGACCTGCGCTTCGTCGTCCTTGCGGATAGGGACGAAGCGGGCGTTGTACTTGCGCTGTAGCTTCGAAGGAGAAGGTTGCAGTGGACCTGCACCTCGTCGTCCTTGTGGATAGGGATGGACCGGACGTTGTATTTGTGCCGCAGCTCCGAAGGAGAAGGTTGCAGTCGACCTGCACCTCATCGTCCTTGCGGATAGGGATGGACTGGACGTTGTATTTGTGCTGCAGCTCCGAAGGAGAAGGTTGCAGTCGACCTGCACCTTGTCGTCCTTGTGAATAGGGATGGACCGGACGTTGTACTTGTGCCGCAGCTCCGAAGGAGAAGGTTACAGTCGACCTGCACCTCGTCATCCTTGCGGATAGGGGTATGTTTCAAACTTAGGCGAGTCCTGGACTGCAGCTAAGTCTCCTAGTGAGAGAACTTAGGCGAGTGCTGGACTGCAGCTAAGCCCCCGAGTGGGAGGATTGCTCTCCACTCGGTAGGATTTTTTTTCGAACTTAGCCAAGTACTGGACTGCAGCTAAGTCTCCTAGTGAGAGAACTTAGGCGAGTGCTGGACTGTAGCTAAGCCCCCGAGTGGGAGGATTTCTCTCCACTCGGTAGGATTTTTTCAAACTTAGGCGAGTGCTGGACTGCAGCTAAGCCTCCTAGTGAGAGAACTTAGGCGAGTGCTGGACTGCAGCTAAGCCCCCGAGTGGGAGGATTGCTCTCCACTCGGTAGGATTTTTTCAAACTTAGGCGAGTGCTGGACTGCAGCTAAGCCTCCTAGTGAGAGAACTTGGGCGAGTGCTGGACTGCAGCTAAGCCCCTGAGTGGGAGGATTGCTCTCCACTCGGTTGGATTTTTTCAAACTTAGGCGAGTACCGGACTGCAACTAAGCCTCCTAATGAGAGAACTTAGGCGAGTACTGGACTACAGCTAAGCCCTCGAGTGGGAGGATTGCTCTCCACTCAGTAGGTTTTGTTTCAAACTTAGGCGAGTATCGGACTGCAGCTAAGCCTCCTAGTGAGAGAACTTAGGCGAGTACTGGACTGCAGCTAAGCCCCCGAGTGGGAGGATTGCTCTCCACTCGGTAGGATTTTTTCAAACTTAGGCAAGTACCGGACTGCAGCTAAGCCTCCTAATGAGAGAACTTAGGCAAGTACTGGACTGCAGCTAAGCCCCCGAGTGGGAGGATTGCTCTCCACTCGGTAGGATTTTTTCGAACTTAGGTGAGTACCGGACTGCAGCTAAGCCTCCTAGTGAGAGAACTTAAGCGAGTACTGGACTGCAGCTAAGCCCCCGAGTGGGAGGATTGCTCTCCACTCGGTAGGATTTTTCGAACTTAGGCAAAACGGATTTGCGCTAAGCCCACCCAATTGGGGATTTCAGAAGTAAACAAGAACAACACAATCGAATGAGAGAACCGTAAGCTCTTGTCTTTGATAAACGAATTACAAAAGGTGTTTCTTATTACATTTTATTCGACCGAGTGCTTAAGTATAAAAGGGGCGGAGCAGCTCCGCGTTCCAAGCCCGTGGCTCGCCTTTCTGATGCTCAATACTGTAAAGATGGTATGCTCCATTATGAAGAACTTTGGTGACGATGAAGGGGCCTTCCCAAGTCGGGGCGAGCTTGTGTGGTTTCTGTTGGTCAACTCGAAGAAGCAGATCTCCCTCTTGAAAGGCTCGACCCTTCACATTTTTGGCGTGGAATCGACGCAAATCTTGCTGGTAAATGGTCGACCGGATCAAGGCCATCTCTCTTTCCTCGTCCAAGAAATCGACTGAATCTTGCCGGGCCTACTCTGCTTCCTCTTCGGAGAAGAGCTCGACTCGGGGTGCGTTGTGGAGCAGGTCACTTGGCAAAACTGCTTCGGCTCCGTAAACCAAAAAGAAAGGAGTTCGTCCGGTCGACCGGTTAGGAGTTGTCCTCAAGCCCCACAGAACTGACGGAAGTTCATCAACCCAAGCGCCTGCTGCGTGTTTGAGATCACGCATCAGTCGGGGTTTCAATCCTTTGAGAATTAGGCCATTGTCTCTTTCTGCTTGTCCGTTCGGCTGCGGGTGAGCGACCGAAGCATAGTCGACTCGAGTGCCCTGAGCGGTGCAGAAAGCTCTGAATTCATCGGAGTCGAAGTTCGACCCGTTGTCCATGATGATGTTGTGTGGGACTCCATATCTGAACGTCAATTCTCTGATAAAACTGACAGCGGTGCTAGCATCAAGGTTCTTGATAGGTTTAGCTTCGATCCATTTGGTAAACTTGTCGACTGCAACGAGCACATGAGTGAAGCCGCTCCTTCCAGTTCTCGGTGGTCCAACCATATCCAGTCCCCAAACAGCAAAGGGCCAGATGAGGGGGATGGTCTTCAGGGCAGACGCTGGCTTGTGAGACATGTCGGAGTAAAACTGGCAGCCTTCACATCTGTCGACTATATCTTTCGCCATTTCATTTGCTCGTGGCCAATAGAATCCAGCTTGGTATGCTTTAGCCACGATGGCCCGGGAGGACGCATGATGACCACAGGTCCCCGAGTGGATGTCATTGAGGATCATTCGACCTTCTTCTGGTGTTATGCATTTCTGACCGACTCCAGTCACGCTTTCCCTGAACAGCAGCCCTCTTATCACAGTGAAGGCCTTGGATCGATGGACAATCTGTCGAGCCTCTTCTTCATCCTCTGGGAGTTCTTTCCTGAGGATGTATGTGAAGGAAATATGCCCTAGAGGTAATAATAAAGTTATTGTTTATTTCCTTATATCATGATAAATGTTTATTATTCATGCTAGAATTGTATTAACCGGAAACATAATACATGTGTGAATACATAGACAAACAGAGTGTCACTAGTATGCCTCTACTTGACTAGCTCGTTAATCAAAGATGGTTATGTTTCCTAACCATGGACAAAGAGTTGTTATTTGATTATCGGGATCACATCATTAGGTGAATGATCTGATTGACATGACCCATTCCATTAGCTTCGCACCCGATTGTTTAGTATGTTGCTATTGCTTTCTTCATGACTTATACATGTTCCTATGACTATGAGATTATGCAACTCCCGTTTGCCGGAGGAACACTTTGTGTGCTACCAAACGTCACAACGTAACTGGGTGATTATAAAGGTGCCCTACAGTTGTCTCCAAAGGTACATGTTGGGTTGGCGTATTTCGAGATTAGGATTTGTCACTCCGATTGTCGGAGAGGTATCTCTGGGCCCTCTCGGTAATGCACATCACATAAGCCTTGCAAGCATTGCAACTAATGAGTTAGTTGTGAGATGATGTATTACGGAACGAGTAAAGAGACTTGCCGGTAACGAGATTGAACTAGGTATTGAGATACCGATGATCGAATCTCGGGCAAGTAACATACCGATGACAAAGGGAACAACGTATGTTGTTATGCGGTCTGACCGATAAAAGATCTTTGTAGAATATGTAGGAGCCAATATGAGCATCCAGGTTCCGCTATTGGTTATTGACCGGAGACGTGTCTCGGTCATGTCTACATTGTTCTCGAACCCGTAGGGTCCGCACGCTTAAGGTTTCGATGACAGTTATATTATGAGTTTATGCATTTTGATGTACCGAAGTTTGTTCGGAGTCCCGGATGTGATCACGGACATGACGAGGAGTCTCGAAATGGTTGAGACATAAAGATTGATATATTGGAAGCCTATATTTGGATATCGTAAGTGTTCCGGGTGAAATCAGGATTTTAGCGGAGTACCGGGAGGTTATCGGAACCCCCCGGGAGGTATATGGGCCTTAGTGGGCTTTAGTGGAAGAGAGGAGAGGTGGCCAGGGCTGGGCCGCGCACCCCTCCCCCCCTAGTCCGAATAGGATAAGGAGAGGGGGGCCGCCCCCCCCCCTTCCTTCTCTCTCTCCTCTTTCCCCCTCCCGAATCCTATTCCAACAAGGAAAGGGGGGAATCCTACTCCCGGTGGGAGTAGGACTCCTCCTGGCACGCCCTCCTCCTGGCCGGCCGCACCCCCCCTTTGATCCTTTATATACGGGGGCAGGGGGCACCCCTAGACACACAAGTTGATCCACGTGATCATATTCTTAACCGTGTGCGGTGACCCCTTCCACCATAGTCCTCGATAATATTGTAGCGGTGCTTAGGCGAAGCCCTGCGATGGTGGTACATCAAGATCGTCACCACGCCGTCGTGCTGACGGAACTCTTCCCCGACACTTTGCTGGATCGGAGTCCGGGGATCGTCATCGAGCTGAACATGTGCTAGAACTCGGAGGTGCCGTAGTTTCGGTGCTTGATCGGTCGGGCCGTGAAGACGTACGACTACATCAACCGCGTTGTGCTAACGCTTCCGCTGTCGGTCTACAAGGGTACGCAGATCACACTCTCCCCTTTCGTTGCTATGCATCACCATGATCTTGCGTGTGCGTAGGAAATTTTTTGAAATTACTACGTTCCCCAACAGTGGCATCCGAGCCTAGGTTTTATGTGTTGATGTTATATGCACGAGTAGAACACAAGTGAGTTGTGGGCGATATAAGTCATACTGCTTACCAGCATGTCATACTTTGGTTCGGCGGTATTGTTGGACGAAGCGGCCCGGACCGACATTACGCGTACGTTACGCGAGACCGGTTCTCCCGACGTGCTTTGCACAATGGTGGCTAGCGGGTGACAGTTTCTCCAACTTTAGTTGAACCGAGTGTGGCTACGCCCGGTCCTTGCGAAGGTTAAAACAGCACCAACTTGACAAACTATCATTGTGGTTTTGATGCGTAGGTAAGATTGGTTCTTGCTTAAGCCCGTAGCAGCCACGTAAAACTTGCAACAACAAAGTAGAGGACGTCTAACTTGTTTTTGCAGGGCATGTTGTGATGTGATATGGTCAAGACATGATGCTAAATTTTATTGTATGAGATGATCATGTTTTGTAACCGAGTTATCGGCAACTGGCAGGAGCCATATGGTTGTCGCTTTATTGTATGCAATGCAATCGCGCTGTAATGCTTTACTTTATCACTAAGCGGTACCGATAGTCGTGGAAGCATAAGATTGGCGAGACGACAACGATGCTACGATGGAGGTCAAGGTGTCGCGCCGGTGACGATGGTGATCACGACGGTGCTTCGAAGATGGAGATCACAAGCACAAGATGATGATGGCCATATCATATCACTTATATTGATTGCATGTGATGTTTATCTTTTATGCATCTTATCTTGCTTTGATTGACGGTAGCATTATAAGATGATCTCTCACAAATTATCAAGAAGTGTTCTCCCTGAGTATGCACCGTTGCGAAAGTTCTTCGTGCTGAGACACCACGTGATGATCGGGTGTGATAGGCTCTATGTTCAAATACAACGGGTGCAAAACAGTTGCACACGCGGAATACTCAGGTTCTACTTGATGAGCCAAGCATATACAGATATGGCCTCGGAACACGGAGACCGAAAGGTCGAGCATGAATCATATAGTAGATATGATCAACATAGTGATGCTCACCAATGAAACTACTCCATCTCACGTGATGATCGGACATGGTTTAGTTGATTTGGATCACGTAATCACTTAGAGGATTAGAGGGATGTCTATCTAAGTGGGAGTTCTTTAAGTAATATGATTAATTGAACCTAAATTTATCATGAACTTAGTACCTGATAGTATCTTGCTTATTTATGTTTGATTGTAGATAGATGGCCCGTGCTGTTGTTCCGTTGAATTTTAATGTGTTCCTTGAGAAAGCAAAGTTGAAAGATGATGGTAGCAATTACACGAACTGGGTCCGTAACTTGAGGATTATCCTCATTGCTGCACAGAAGAATTACGTCCTGGAAGCACTGCTAGGTGCCAGGCCTGCTGCTGGAGCAACACCAGATGTTATGAACGTCTGGCAGAGCAAAGCTGATGACTACTCGATAGTTCAGTGTGCCATGCTTTACGGCTTAGAATCGGGACTTCAACGACGTTTTAAACGTCATGGAGCATATGAGATGTTCCAGGAGTTGAAGTTAATATTTCAAGCAAATGCCCGGATTGAGAGATATGAAGTCTCCAATAAGTTCTATAGCTCCAAGATGGAGGAGAACAATTCTGTCAGTGAGCATATACTCAAAATGTCTGGGTATAATAATCACTTGATTCAATTGGGAGTTAATCTTCCAGATGATTGCGTCATTGACAGAATTCTCCAATCACTGCCACCAAGCTACAAGAGCTTCGTGATGAACTATAATATGCAAGGGATGAATAAGACTATTCTCGAGCTCTTCGCAATGCTGAAAGCTCCGGAGGTAGAAATCAAGAAAGAGCATCAAGTGTTGATGGTCAACAAGACCACTAGTTTCAAGAAAAAGGGCAAAGGGAAGAAGAAGGGGAACTTCAAAAAGAACAGCAAGCAAGTTGCTACTCAAGAGAAGAAACCCAAGTCTGGACCTAAGCCTGAACTGAGTGCTTCTACTGCAAGCAGACTGGTCACTGAAAGCGGAACTGCCCAAAGTATTTGGCAGATAAGAAGGATGGCAAGGTGAACAAAGGTATATGTGATATACATGTTATTGATGTGTACCTTACTAATGCTCGCAGTAGCACCTGGGTATTTGATACTGGTTCTGTTGCTAATATTTGCAACTCGAAACAGGGACTACGGATTAAGCGAAGATTGGCTAAGGACGAGGTGACGATGCGCGTGGGAAATGGTTCCAAAGTCGATGTGATCGCAGTCGGCACGCTACCTCTACATCTACCTTCGGTATTAGTATTAGACCTAAATAATTGTTATTTGGTGCCAGCGTTAAGCATGAACATTATATCTGGATCTTGTTTGATGCGAGACGGTTATTCATTTAAATCAGAGAATAATGGTTGTTCTATTTACATGAGTAATATCTTTTTATGGTCATGCACCCTTAAAGAGTGGTCTATTCTTATTAAATATCGATAGTAGTGACACACATATTCATAGTGTTGAAGCCAAAATATGCAGAGTTGATAATGATAGTGCAACTTATTTGTGGCACTGCCGTTTGGGTCATATCGGTATAAAGCGCATGAAGAAACTCCATACTGATGGGCTTTTGGAACCACTTGATTATGAATCACTTGGTACTTGCGAACCGTGCCTTATGGGTAAGATGACAAAAACACCATTCTCCGGTACTATGGAGAGAGCAACAGATTTGTTGGAAATCATACATACAGATGTATGTGGTCCGATGAATGTTGAGGCTCGTGGCGGATATCGTTATTTTCTCACCTTCACAGATGACTTAAGCAGATATGGGTATATCTACTTAATGAAACACAAGTCTGAAACGTTTGAAAAGTTTAAAGAATTTCAGAGTGAAGTTGAAAATCATCGTAACAAGAAAATAAAATTCCTACGATCTGATCGTGGAGGAGAATATTTGAATTACGAGTTTGGTGTACATTTGAAACAATGTGGAATAGTTTCGCAACTCACGCCACCCAGAACACCACAGCGTAATGGTGTGTCCGAACGTCGTAATCGTACTTTACTAGATATGGTGCGATCTATGATGTCTCTTACTGATTTACCGCTATCGTTTTGGGGATACGCTCTAGAGACGGCCGCATTCACGTTAAATAGGGCACCATCAAAATCCGTTGAGACGACGCCTTATGAACTGTGGTTTGGCAAGAAACCAAAGTTGTCGTTTCTGAAAGTTTGGGGTTGCGATGCTTATGTGAAAAAGCTTCAACCTGATAAGCTCGAACCCAAATCGGAGAAATGTGTCTTCATAGGATATCCAAAGGAAACTATTGGATACACCTTCTATCACAGATCCGAAGGCAAGACTTTTGTTGCTAAATTTGGAAACTTTCTGGAGAAGGAGTTTCTCTCAAAAGAAGTGAGTGGGAGGAAAGTAGAACTTGACGAGGTAACTGTACCTACTCCCTTATTGGAAAGTAGTACATCACAGAAACCTGTTTCTGCGACACCTACACCAATTAGTGAGGAAGCTACTGATAATGATCATGAAACTTCAGAACAAGATACTACTGAACCTCGTAGATCAACCAGAGTGAGATCCGCGCCAGAGTGGTACGGTAATCCTGTTCTGGAAGTCATGCTACTAGATCATGATGAACCTACGAACTATGAAGAAGCGATGGTGAGCCCAGATTCCGCAAAATGGCTTGAAGCCATGAAATCTGAGATGGGATCCATGTATGAGAACAAAGTATGGACTTTGGTTGACTTGCCCGATGATCGGCAAGCAATTGACAATAAATGGATCTTCAAGAAGAAGACTGACGCTGACGGTAATATTACTGTCTACAAAGCTCGACTTGTCGCAAAAGGTTTTCGACAAGTTCAAGGGGTTGACTACGATGAGACCTTCTCACCTGTAGCGATGCTTAAGTCTGTCCGAATCATGTTAGCGATTGCCACATTTTATGATTATGAAATTTGGCAGATGGATGTCAAAACTGCATTCCTGAATGGATTTATGGAAGAAGAGTTGTATATGATGCAACCGGAAGGTTTTGTCGATCCAAAGGGAGCTAACAAAGTGTGCAAGCTCTAGCAATCCATTTATGGACTGGTGCAAGCCTCTCGGAGTTGGAATAAACGCTTTGATAGTGTGATCAAAGCATTTGGTTTTATACAGACTTTTGGAGAAGCCTGTATTTACAAGAAAGTGAGTGGGAGCTCTGTAGCATTTCTGATATTATATGTGGACGACATATTACTAATTGCAAATGATATAGAATTTCTGGATAGCATAAAGGGATACTTGAATAAAAGTTTTTCAATGAAAGACCTCGGTGAAGCTGCTTACATATTAGGCATTAAGATCTATAGAGATAGATCAAGACGCTTAATTGGACTTTCACAAAGCACATACCTTGACAAAGTTTTGAAGAAATTCAAAATGGATCAAGCAAAGAAAGGGTTCTTGCCTGTGTTACAAGGTGTGAAGTTGAGTAAGACTCAATGCCCGACCACTGCAGAAGATAGAGAGAAAATGAAAGATGTTCCCTATGCTTCAGCCATAGGCTCTATCATGCATGCAATGCTGTGTACCAGGCCTGATGTGTGCCTTGCTATAAGTCTAGCAGGGAGGTACCAAAGTAATCCAAGAGTGGATCACTGGACAGCGGTCAAGAACATCCTGAAATACCTGAAAAGGACTAAGGATATGTTTCTCGTTTATGGAGGTGACAAAGAGCTCATCGTAAATGGTTACGTTGATGCGAGCTTTGACACTGATCCGGACGATTCTAAATCGCAAACCGGATACGTGTTTACATTAAACGGTGGAGCTGTCAGTTGGAGCAGTTCTAAACAAAGCGTCGTGGCGGGATCTACGTGTGAAGCGGAATACATAGCTGCTTCAGAAGCAGCAAATGAAGGAGTCTGGATGAAGGAGTTCATATCCGATCTAGGTGTCATACCTAGTGCATCGGGTCCAATGAAAATCTTTTGTGACAATACTGGTGCAATTGCCTTGGCAAAGGAATCCAGATTTCACAAGAGAACCAAGCACATCAAGAGACGCTTCAATTCCATCTGGAATCTAGTCCAGGTGGGAGACATAGATATTTGCAGGATACATACGGATCTGAATGTAGCAGACCCGTTGACTAAGCCTCTTCCACGAGCAAAGCATGATCAGCACCAAGGCTCCATGGGTGTTTGAATCATTACTGTGTAATCTGGATTATTCACTCTAGTGCAAGTGGGAGACTGAAGGAAATATGCCCTAGAGGCAATAATAAAGTTATTATTTATTTCCTTATATCATGATAAATGTTTATTATTCATGCTAGAATTGTATTAACCGGAAACATAATACATGTGTGAATACATAGACAAACAGAGTGTCACTAGTATGCCTCTACTTGACTAGCTCGTTAATCAAAGGTGGTTATGTTTCCTAACCATGGACAAAGAGTTGTTATTTGATTAACGGGATCACATCATTAGGTGAATGATCTGAATGACATGACCCATTCCATTAGCTTAGCACCCGATCGTTTAGTATGTTGCTATTGCTTTCTTCATGACTTTTGAGATTATGCAACTCCCGTTTGCTGGAGGAACACTTTGTGTGCTACCAAACGTCACAACGTAACTGGGTGATTATAAAGGTGCTCTACAGGTGTCTCCAAAGGTATATGTTGGGTTGGCGTATTTCGAGATTAGGATTTGTCACTCCGATTGTCGGAGAGGTATCTCTGGGCCCTCTCGGTAATGCACATCACATAAGCCTTGCAAGCATTGCAACTAATGAGTTAGTTGTGAGATGATGTATTACGGAACGAGTAAAGAGACTTGCCGGTAACGAGGTTGAACTAGGTATTGACATACCGACGATCGAATCTCGGGCAAGTAACATACCGATGACAAAGGGAACAACGTATGTTGTTATGCGGTCTGACCGATAAAAGATCTTCGTAGAATATGTAGGAGCCAATATGAGCATCCAGGTTCCGCTATTGGTTATTGACCGGAGACGTGTCTCGGTCATGTCTACATTGTTCTTGAACCCGTAGGGTCCGCACGCTTAAGGTTTCGATGACAGTTATATTATGAGTTTATGCATTTTGATGTACCGAAGTTTGTTCGGAGTCCCGGGTGTGATCACGGACATGACGAGGAGTCTCAAAATGGTCGAGACATAAAGATTGATATATTGGAAGCCTATATTTGGATATCGGAAGTGTTCCGGGTGAAATCGGGATTTTACCGGAGTACCGGGAGGTTACCAGAACCCCCCGGGAGGTATATGGGCCTTAGTGGGCTTTAGTGGAAGAGAGGAGAGGTGGCCAGGGCTGGGCCGCGCGCCCCTCCCCCCCCCCCTAGTCCGAATAGGATAAGGAGAGGGGGGGGCGGCGCCCCCCCCCCCTTCCTTCTCTCTCTCCTGTTTCCCCCTCCTGGATCCTATTCCAACTAGGAAAGGGGGGAATCCTACTCCCGGTGGGAGTAGGACTCCTCCTGGCGCGCCCTCCTCCTGGCCGGCCGCACCCCCCCTTTGATCCTTTATATACGGGGGCAGGGGGCACCCCTAGACACACAAGTTGATCCACGTGATCATATTCTTAACCGTGTGTGGTGCCCCCTTCCACCATAGTCCTCGATAATATTGTAGCGGTGCTTAGGCGAAGCCCTGCGACGGTCGTACATCAAGATCGTCACCACGCCGTCATGCTGACGGAACTCTTCCCCGACACTTTGCTGGATCGGAGTCCGGGGATCTTCATTGAGCTGAACGTGTGCTAGAACTCGGAGGTGCCGTAGTTTCGGTGTTTGATCGGTCGGGCCGTGAAGACATACGACTACATCAACCGCGTTGTGCTAACGCTTCCGCTATCGGTCTACAAGGGTACGTAGATCACACTCTCCCCTTTCGTTTCTATGCATCACCATGATCTTGCATGTGCGTAGGAAGTTTTTTGAAATTACTACGTTCCCCAACAGTATGCAATGTAGGGCACCGTCCAGCCGGGAGTAATGGCCATAACCTCCATGTTCAGGTTGACCAGGCTGGGACCTCGACATCAGTCGGATCTGTGGCGCTCTTAGGTTGTGGGGGCTCTTCAGTAAAAGGATCTTCCTGAACTGTCAGCGAGTGAATATGCTCCAAAAACACATTGCTGGGGATGGCTTCTCTCTTGGAACCTATCTTTGCCAAATCATCGGCTGCTTGATTTTTCAATCGGGGTATGTGGTGGAGCTCTAACCCCTCAAACTTCTTCTCGAGCTTTCTCACTGCGTTGCAGTAACCAGTCATGGCTGGGCTTCTGACGTCCCACTCCTTCATCACTTGATTAACTACCAAATCTGAGTCGCCATAGACCATGAGGCGACGGACGCCGAGTGAGATGGCCATGCGCAACCCATACAGGAGTGTCATATTCTGCTTCATTGTTGGAGGAATCAAAGTGAATCTGGAGGACATATCTGAGCCTGTCTCCTCGGGGGGATACCAGAACTACTCCAGCACCAGAACCGTTCAGCATCTTGGATCCATCAAAGAACATGGTTCAGTGCTCAGAGTGAACTTGAGTCGGCAATTGCTGTTCGATCCACTCGGCGAGGAAATCTGCTATTGCTTGGGACTTGATAGCTTTCTTTACCTCAAACTTGGTATCCAAGGGAAGGAGTTCAATCGCCCATTTGGCCACTCAACCAGTTGCATCTCTGTTGTGCAGAATATCTGACAATGGAGCGTCGCTGACAACTGTAACAGAGTGATCTGAGAAATAGTGTGCAACCTTCTTCGTGGTCATGTAAATCCCATTGACAAGCTTCTGATAATGAGGATATCTCTGCTTTGACGGGGTCAGGACTTCAGAAATATAATAAACTAGGCGTTGAACCTTATAAGCTTTTCCTTCCTCTTCTCGTTCAACCGTAAGTACCGTACTGACGACTTGTCCGGTGGCTGCTATATAAAGTAGTAGAGGCTCTTTGCTGATTGGAGCAGCAAGCACCGGCTGGGTGGAAAGCAGGGCTTTGAGCTCTGCAAATGTTGCATCAGCTTCTGGGGTCCACTCGAACTTGTCTGATTTCTTCATCAGTCGGTAAAGAGGCAGCGCCTTTTCACCGAGGCGAGAAATGAATCGACTCAGGGCGGCCAAGCAACCAGTAAGCTTCTGGACATCATGCACATGCACAGGGCGTTTCATTCGGAGTATAGCGCCTACTTTCTCTGGGTTGGCGTCGATTCCTCGTTCGGAAACAAGAAAACCGAGTAACTTTCCGCTTGGAACTCCAAACATGCACTTTGATGGATTGAGCTTGATATCATACCTTTTGAGGTTGGCAAAGGTTTCAGCAAGGTCAGTCAGTAGGTCGGAACCTTTACGTGACTTGACCACAATGTCATCCATGTATGCTTCCACATTCCGACTGATCTGAGTGAGCAGGCACTTCTGAATCATCCGCATGAATGTGGCTCCGGCGTTCTTCAAACCGAATGGCATTGTGACATAACAAAAGCACCCAAACGGGGTGATAAAAGCTGTCTTTATTTCGTCGGGTCCATACAAACGGATCTGGTGGTACCCGGAGTAGGCGTCCAAAAAGGACAAACGCTCGCACCCTGCAGTCGAGTCGACTATCTGGTCAATGCGACAGAGAGGAAAGTGATCTTTCGGGTAGGCCCGATTGATATGCTTAAAATCGATGCACATGCGAAGTGAGTCGTCTTTCTTTGGGACCATGACAACATTGGCTAACCACTCAGAGTGGTAAATCTCTCGGATAAACTCAGCTGCCAAAAGCCGATCCACCTCTTCCCCGATTGCCTTTCTTTTCTGGATGGCGGACCGTCGAAGATGTTCTTTGACTGGTTTCACCTTCGGGTCGACTCACAAATGATGCTCAGCCAGTTCCCTGGGAACACCCGGCATGTCAGCAGGCTTCCATGCAAAGATGTCCCAGTTCTCACGGAGGAACTGGATGAGCGCTTCTTCCTATTTGGAGTCGAGTGAAGTCGAAATGTGAGTCGGAGCAGCATTGGGATTTGTTGGGTGAATGTGAATTGACTTCTGTGGCTGGCTTCTTGGCTCGAAGAAAGTCACTTGGATCCGCATTTTTCTGGTATTCTTGTAATTCTACCACGGCCATCTGGGCATCAGCGATCTTTGAGCCCTTCTGGAAGCACTCTTCCGCCTTCTTCCGATTGCCAGAGATAGTGATCACTCCTCTGGGACCAGGCATCTTCAGTTTGAGGTACACGTAACATGGTTGAGCCATAAATCATGCATAATCTGGCCTACCCAGAATTGCATGATAAGCACTCTGGAAATCCACAACTTCAAACGTCAACTTTTCTTTGCGGTAATTTTTGGAATCACCGAAAACCACGTCGAGTGCAATCTGACCGAGGGATGCAGCCTTCTTGCCTGGAATGACACCATGGGAACTCATGTGGCTTTCGCTAAGTCTGGACATCGGAATGCCCATTCCTTTCAACGTTTCTGCATACAGTATGTTCAGGCCACTGCCACCGTCCATCAGGACCTTTGTCAGTCGAGTGCCCTCGACCACCGGGTCGACCACCAGTGCTTGCCTCCCAGGGGTGGTGATGTGCGCTGGATGATTAGACTGGTCGAATGTAATGGCAGTCTGCGACCACTTCAACTAACTGGGTGTCGCCGGAGCGACCATGTTCACTTCCCTGTTGATGACTTTCAATCGACTTTTGCTATCAACGTCAGCAAAAAATCATCAGAGTGGAATTCACGTGGGGATAACCATCGTCATCCTCTTCCTCATCCTCAGCCTTGTCTGCCTCCTTCTCTTTTTCCTTGGGCTGTTTCTCTCGGAACTGCTGGATTAGGAGCCGACACTGCCGAGTGGTGTGCTTCAGGTAAATGAAATTACCTTCTTCATCTTTTTTGGTGTGGATATGGCACGACAGATCCAAAACGTCATTTCCATCTTGATCTTTTACTTTCTTGGGGTTCCACGGCCCTTTGGGCTTCCCCTTGAACTTTCCTTGAACCACAGCCAAGGCTTCACCCGGAGCATCTGGCTCGGCCTTGTGCTTCTATTTCCGACCAGAGTTTCCTCCTCCGGCTTCATGGGCGACTGCTTTGTGCTTGCCACTCCGGAGCCGCTCTTCTTCTTCACCATTGGCATACTTGGTGGCAATTTCCATCATCCGAGCCAGAGTCATATTTCCTGTCCGGCCAAATTTCATATTCAACTCTCGATACCTGACGCCTTCCTTAAAGGCACAAATTGCCTGATGATCTGACACATCTTCTACTGTGTGGTGCAGGGTGATCCATCTCTGGATTTAATCCCTCAAAGTTTCATTCGGTTTCTGAACACAACACTGCAACTCTGTCAAACCCGCCGGCCGTTTGCACGTGCCCTTGAATGTTCTGACAAACACTCGGGCGAGATCTTCCCAAGTATAGATGCTGCCAGGTGCTAACTGATTCAGCCACGCTCTAGCCGAGCCCTCTAACATCAAAGGAAGATGTTTCATGGCCACTTCATCATTGCCGCTACCAATCTGGACAGCCACTCAGTAGTCTTCAAGCCAAGTGTCAGGCTTGGACTCCCCGGTGAACTTACTAACTCCAGACTCCAACCTGAAGTTGGTGGGAATTACCGCAGCTCTGATAGCTCTACTGAAGCACTCTGGACCAGAGACATGCACCTTGTTGCTGGTTTGGGGAGCTCCATCATGGCCCTCCCGGTGAGCTCTGTTTCTGTCGACCAAGCCCTACACGAGAATAGATCTCGCATCAAAGCCTGGCTCCCTGGGGTCGATTGGAATACCTCGCCCAACACTGTGAGGGCGTCTGTCTTCATGCTGCCAAGGCACGTATGACCCGCTCCTCGAGGGAGGCGTGGGCACTCGACGGCGATCATCACGATCGACTCGGCGATCGTACTGCTCTTGGTTTCTGTACTGATCTCGTCGATCCCCACGTCCCTCACGCCTCGGAGGCGATCTTGGGCTATGGGCCGACTGAACTGTGTCTGCCATCACGGATCTGCTGTGGATCCTATCCCGCGACTGAGATACAATTGTATTCTGCTCTCCCGCCGCCCGGAGCAAGGCTCGGATCTGCACCAGACCTCGACCAGCTTCTGACTGGGAGGGTTGGATCGACTCCGCTATCCGGGCAGCAGCAGCTAGATTCTGGATCGGGGTTCGGTATACCTGAGTTGGAGGTGGAAAAAGTTGGCGTCGACTGGACTCAGGAGCATGTTGTCGAGCGCGATCGTCAAGTGCACGCTGGAGGTTCTCCAGTCGAGTGTGCTCAGCCAGATTGGCCAAGGGCGCCTGCTCCAAGGCCTGGGCCTCGGGGGTTTCTCCAACTATAGGAGTGTGCAGGGCATCCATGTTCCGGTGACGAAGTTCTTCCCTCTGCTGCGAGGAGAGAGGTTCGGGGCGGTACTCCTTGTGAATGCACGACGGATCGCCGTTCCCTTCACCTCCGTCTTCACGATTGAAGCCAGGAGGACTGCGTGGTCCATTGACCATCAGGACTTCCACCGCCAAGTCACTGCTGCCGCACTCAGATGCGGTCTCTACGGAGCCAGTCGACAGATCGAACAGGCCGTAGAGAGATTCGTCGGGCTCGATCTCCGCGACTTGAGGGGTGGCCCATTGGCGGGCCACCGCATGCTTCACCCACCGCTGAAGCCTCGACCGACCGGTGCGCTTGCTTCAGCGAGTCGCGAGGAGGGGGAAAGCTGCTGGAGTCGACTGGTACTGGGTAGACGGTTGCCGCAGGAGGACGCCGCGAACGCACGCGCGAAAGTGCGTCGGTGTCGTGTGGTGCCTCCTGGAGCCAAGCGGAGTCGTCGGCGACAAACACGAGTGCGCCGAGACGGATCTCGCGGCCCTCAGCCAAACCTCCGTCTGGAACCATGATGAAGGGGATCGGAAAAATTGCAACTTCTCCAATAAGTCGCTAAGACACCTGCCCCACGGTGGGCGCCAACTGTCGTGGATCTAAGACTGACAGTAGAATAGGGGGGGTAGGAATGTAGAGGCAAGATCCTAGCTATGGAGGAGTTGTACACACGAGTTTACGATTTCAGGCCCTTCTCGGAGGAAGTAACAGCCCTACGTCTCGGAGCCCTGAGGCGGTCGACTGAATATATGTGTGTGAATTACAGAAAGTGTGAACCCTTGTCCCAGAGGAGGGGGTGGCTTATATAGAGTGCGCCAGGACCCCAGCTCCCCTCCGTTACACAGGGTTCAATGTTCATAAAGGAAGGGCGTTACTGGTAACGTCTGTAGTAAAGTGTTATAAATGCCCATAAAGCTATGGTTTAAGTCTTGACCGTTACAGAGTGGAGAGTTTCTCATCTTCTGGTGGTCGAGTGTCTTCAAGGTGGTCAAGTGAGCACATCTTCATGATCGAGTGGACGATGGTTTCTCTTTGACTGCCTTTGATTCTTTGTAGAGATGTCCTTGGGGAGGGTATGTCGGACAGGCCCATGACCCTACCCTAGGTACATAGCTTCATCATCTGGTTCGAATGTCATCGCTTTGAGAGATTCCTTGAAATCCTCAAACCAAGGATCATGACAGGTTCGATGACCTTCATAGACATCAGAGAGACGGTCCCAGATAAGCTTCACATGATCGAGATGCATGATATTCCTGAACTGATTTTGAGATAGATAGGAGCAGATGACGTCCTTCGCCGTGAGGTTGAGAAGAGTGTACTTGCGAATATCATCTGCTTCCGCCATCTTGCACAGATCGGTTGTCGGGTGGTAGGTGCGACATATGCCAACGGGTGGCTTATCATTGTGGGAGCCAGTAAGACATCGCTGGTGCCTGGAAGCGGGATGAGGCGAAGAAATGCACGCCGGTGAATCTTACCCAGCTTCGGGGCTCTTCGAGGAGATAACACCCCTACTGCTGCTCTGTGGGGTCTCCGCATGATCACTAGATGAACGAGTGGCTACAAGATGCTCCTTGAGCTGTTTTGCGAGAAGAAGAAGAAGAAGAAGAAGAAGGGCACGGCTAGCTCTCCTCTCCTCTCTATGTGGTGTCTAATACTAGCTCAGATCAACCCTTTGCATGGGTGCCCCGGGGGGTTTATATAGGCTCACCCCCCGGGGGTACAATGGTAATCCGGCTGGGCGTGGGCCCCAGCCGTCTGTGTCTACGCTCGCCGGCTTTTGCGCAGGCTGCTGGGGCCCGCCGGCTGGTGGGTCCCGCTGGCTGCCGGCTCCTTGGTCGACAGGCAGGCCCCACTGTCCAGGGCCTTGTCGGTGGCTGGTTACTATTGCCTCAACCTGGTGACGAGGGCTTCGCCGAGGTGGGCGTGGCTACAGTGCCGCCGCCCGGTGGGCGATCGCTGTAGCCTCACCGCGTCTTGTCTCCTTAATGGGGCGTCCCCTTCGAGGGAGGGGGCAAGCCGGCTGCGGGGAGCCGGCCCCGTCTCGGGCCGACTGGGGGAGGCCTGGCCGCCTTCGGGTGTCTCTCTGCCTGAAGGGGCCCACCGCCCGTGGGCCGCGCTGGCAGCCCGTCGTGGGTGACATCAGGGTCAAGATGGCAACAGTGCCGCACCGTACGGGTCATGGCCACCCTGTACGGCGCACTGTGCCAGGTGTGCTCCGGGATTCGGGGGTGGCAGGCTTTACTGTAGCCACGCCCCGTCACATCGCCGTTATGTGGATGCAGACTTCGAGGGTACGATCTTGACCGCTTTGTGGGAGCCGGCCTCTTGGAGTCGGCCTTCTCGTGGTCGGCTTCTTGGAGCCGGCCCTCCCGCGGCTTTCTTCACGAGGGCTAAAGCCGGGCCGCCTTCAGATAGTCGGCCTGGGAGATAGCCGGCAAGGGGAAGGCGGCCCCACGTCTTGGATTCTTGAGGGCCGGATCGGCTCGTAACTTTTTTCGGAAGGGCCAGGGGGAGCCGGCTAGGCTACCCGTGGTCATTTACTCCGACAGTAGTCCCCGAAGCTGATCGAGCTTCGAGGCTGACAAAGGGACAAGAAGCTTGGTCAGCTTCCTATCCTGAGGAGCCGGCTTTGCTTAGGCGCCGTCTTCGGAAAGCTCCGTCTCTCGCAGGCGGGAACGTGGGTCGGCCTGCGAGCTAACCGCGCGCCATCCCGCGGGCCATGTGGCAAGGAAACCCTGCCAACGCACGTGCGCGACGGGACGCCGCCGCAGGCCCGAGCCCGCCACTCCTAGGCCTCGGCCCGAGCGCGGATCTTCTGTGGCCCACACGGACCGCTCGCCTTCCCGCGGCGGTTTTATTACGCCATCAGGGCGCAATAATCGCGAGACGTGGGGGAGTGGGCGCAGTTGATCCCACGTTCCCCCACACCACGCCTCCTCGGCTCCGCCGCGCGGGTCTATAAGTAGGGGGAGGAGGGGAGCGGCAGAGGCTCGCACGCTCTCCCTTGCTCCGCCCCTTCTCGCCTTCCTTCCTCTTCCCTTCGCCGCCGCAGCGACCCATTGCCGCACCGCTCCGCCATCGGACCTCTCGGTTCCTTTGGTCCCGCCGTAGCGGGGTCGTGCACGTCTCCGCCGTCGCATCATCTTGTTCCTCGCCGCATCGTTCCCATGGCGTTGTCGAGCTCGTTGGATGGCTCCAACGTCCACGAGGACCACGTTGAGTTCCTCCGCCAGACGCGGCGTCTGCCGGGCGAGAACTACGTGCGGGTTCGTCAGGCGCCGGCGAGGGAGATTTCGCCGGCACCGGAGGAGGGCGAGCGGGTGATCTTCCATTCGCACTGCCTGCGTGGCTTCGGCCTCCCGGCGAGCGGATTCCTTCGTGCTTTTCTTGAATTCTACCACCTCCAGCCTCATCACCTCACGCCCAACGCGGTGATGCTGCTGTCGGCTTTCGTCACCTTGTGCGAGGGCTTTCTTGGGGTTCTCCCCACTCTCGAGCTCTTGGGGGGAATTCTTCCAGAGCAAGCTCGGCACCGTTGTCGCGGGCGTGCCCGCCTCCTGCGGAGCCTTCATTGCCATGAGGCGGACGGGCGAGAACAATCCGTTCCCGCCCATCCCGCTGATCCAGTCGGTGAAGCTCTGGCAAAAGTCCTACTTTTACGTGAAGAACGTCACCCAGCAAGGTGACTACGTCAACCTGCCGGCTTACGTAGCCGGCCCACCGGCTGGGAGGCAACCCTCGTGGAGCTACCGGGCCAGGTCGTTGTCTCAGGCCGGGAACGCAGCCGTCTCCCGGCTCCGGGTGATGATCCAGTCGGAGGGCCTGACCGGGGACGACCTGGTGGCCACCTTCGTGGAGCGCTAAGTACTTCCGCTCCAAGGCCGGCCTCACATGATTTGCCAGATGAGCGGCCGCTTCGACCCGTGTCGGCTGAGCACCAGGGAGATGCCTCATGCCGAGGTGTCTTACATGGTGAACTACATCTCCAACTGCAAGCTCGCCGAGGATTGGCGATACGGCAAGGGGCCGTATTCTCACGCCAACCCTCCGCCTACCGTAAGTTTTTCTTCTTTTCTTTCTTTTGTAGCCGGCCTCATGATGGCCGACTTCTGAACAATTGGTTTGCCCTCAGCAGAACCCTCTTCTTCCGCCGACGGCCGGGGCTGCAGGGGTAGAGCGCCAGCTCCTCCCCGACCGCACGGTGGACGACGTCGATGATCCGGACCTGGGAGCGGCCGCCATGGAAGATGCCATCGTGGGGGAAGGCGATGAGGCAGGAGGCACGGGGCTCGGGGCCGGCCTCTAGGACTAGGCGGACGATGACGAGGTCGAAGCCGCCCCGCACCGCCAGCCGGCGCTTGATCATCAAGGCGCGGGCCCGTCTGCCGCGCCGGCTGCCCGTGGCGGCGCGCAGAAACGCCGGGCCGCGTCGACCTTCTTCGGCAGCCGGCCGAAGAAATCCAAGGGTTCCACGGCGGCGACCAAGCGGGATGAGGCGGCCGTGAAGGCGGGCCACTTCCGCAAGGCGGTGAAACAGCCGCAGGCGATCTCGGCGTAAGTCGTCAAATGTCTTGTAATTTTTTTTGTCGTCCTTTTCGATTGAGGCTCTTCTAATCCTTTCTTTGCTCGCCGGGCAGGGCACCGCTTTCCCTCGAGCGAAGTCCTAGCGGCTCCGTAGTCGGGCCGACTGGAGGGTCCTTAGGCTCCCGCCGCATGGACCCCCGCACCGACCTCATGGAGGCCACGGAGCGGGACGCACGGGAGGCGCGGGAGGAGTGGGAGGCGGCAGAGCGAAGGACAGCCCAGGCGGCGAAGGAACAGGCCGACGCGACGGCCAAGGCCCGGGCGGAGGCGGCAGCCGCGGAGACGGAGGCGGAGGCCTCGCACAACCAGCCTCCGCTGCTCGTCGTTCCCCTCCGTGCCGTGGCCCCCGACATCCCCGTGCCCCCGTCGGAGGAGGTCGACCAAGACCCGCCAGTGGTGGAGAGGAGGGAGGACCACGTGGTCTTCGTGGAGGAGGCGCCGCAGACAGCGCCGACTGGAGCGGGCCAAAGCGGCCAACCAGCCGCGACGCCAGAGCAGCCGGCCGGGGGCGAGCCGGAGGCAGGGGCCGGCCTCGAGGTGCAGCCGGCATTTCGCCGGCGCGCAGGGGTAGCTACCTCCTCGTCGGGACCGCACCGAGCTGCGAGCACCAGCCAGACGGCGGAGGCCCTGGAGGCGGCCAGCGTCAGCACGTCCGAGTGGACGCCCAGCGGGGGGACGGCCGAGCTGAACACAGCGGCCCAGGAGGTCCGGAGCCGGCTTCAAGCCCAGGCCGCTTCGCTGCAGCGATACACCCAAGAGTTCCCTGCGACGCGGGCCGTCATCCGGGTAAGCCCTCTGGCCTTGGTTGTTTTGCTCTTTTGATTTCTTCCGTGGGGGCGCGTCAGCGCACCCACTGGGTGTAGTCCCCGAGTTCCGAGTCGGCTGCTGAGCAGGCGGCTTGGAACTTACTAGGTCCTGACAACTATCTTATCCTCGCCTCCTGTCTGATCTTCCAGGAGTATCATAACCTCCGCGCTGCTGCCTTCAACTCCCAGGCTCAGGAGCTGGGCCGAAAAACCGAGGACCTGACCAGCAGCCGGAGTGCGTGCTTTGTCTCGTTCATCTCCTGTGGGGGCGCGTCAGCGCACCCACTGGGTGTAGTCCCCGAGATTCGGGCCGACTGCGGAGCAGTCGGATCGGATCTTCCCTGACGACTTCTTCCTTATTGATTTTTCCTTTGTCTTCATGCTTGCAGGAGCCAATGCCGACTTGAGGGGGCAGCTCAGCGGGGCCCAGGCCGCCCTTCGCGCCAAGGAAGCCGAGTACAACGCCTTGGTTCTAGAGCGTGACCGCCTGGCCAAGAAGTTGGCCGACCAGGAGGAGAGTCACAAGGCGGCCCTGAAGAAGGCGCAGGACAGCGAGGACGCCCTTAAAACTGAGTTCGAGACCGAAGCGGCGGGCTGGGCTGAGGCAAAACAAGCGCTGAGCGAGGGCTTCGGCCGGATTGAGGATCTGATCGATGGTAAGCCGCCTTCCTCACTCCTTGCTTGCCCCTTGCCCCCTGATTTGTGTTCTGACTTGTGCTGCTTTTTGTTCTTTGTGCAGACTATTTCCCCGGCTACTCCATCTTCGCCACCCAGACCATCGAGGCCCACCGCGAGGCGCGCCGGCAGGCGGGGGCTGAAATCGTGCCGGATGCGAGCTGGACGCTTGAGGAGCAACTCTTGGCGGTCCAAGCCCGGCTGCAGCCGGCTCACTGCATGCTCCGCCGCCTCCAGCGCGCCGGGGCGCAGGTGTTGGCCGCCCTCTGGCCAGGCGAAACGATTCCCCGCACCTCGAGTCGGACTGCCGACTGGCTGGAGGTTGCGGTTGGCCGCTTCGAGGCCTGGAAGGCATCGGCGGCCCGGCTTGGAGCTGGGCGGGCGCTGGAGTTTGTCCAAGCCTGGTATCCCGGGCTGAACCTGGACCAGCTGCGCACCTGGTGGCTGGAGGCCGATGAGGAGATGGAGGAGGTGCGGCCGGCTATCGCTCAGCGTGCCTCGACGATTGCCGAGTGCACTGACATCAGCGTCTTTGCTCTTGAAATAAATGACGACGGTGTTGCCCAGCCGGAGGAATGGTTTGGGCTGGACCCGGCAGCGGGTGAGGACTCGGCGGAGGAGATCGCTTCCAGTGATGAAGGTGAAGACGACGAAGGAGAGGAAGGCAAAGATGTCGAGCCGGTCGGTGAAGCGGCCAGCCAGCCCCAGCCTGACTGTGCCTCCAGCAATGAGGCGTGTGCTAGCGCGCCCTCTGCGGGAGGTGGTGATCATGCCGAGGTTCGCCAGCCGGCCACTCCTCCAGCCGGCACTGCCATCTCTACCGACCTGCCTGACTCGCCAGTCGCTCCCTTGGCTTAATCTGCCATCCTCGCTTTTCCTGCTTGTTACTCTTTGAACATTTTTTGTTAAACTTGCACAGTTCCACCCACTGGGGGTGTATTCAAACTAT
The DNA here is from genome assembly GCF_056163025.1 of Triticum urartu. Taxonomy (NCBI): domain Eukaryota; kingdom Viridiplantae; phylum Streptophyta; class Magnoliopsida; order Poales; family Poaceae; genus Triticum; species Triticum urartu. The sequence goes on from NC_141876.1 coordinate 128,558,498, forward strand.
GTTGAATGCTGGCCTTTCGAAGGCCTTTTGTGTAAATATGATCGTGTGTGTGTTTGGCTTCCTTTCGCGTGTGCTTTTTATCTTTAGGCTTTTTCCTTTGCCGCCTTCCCCTAGCTGCTGCCTTCCCAACCGGCAGCTGCTCTGCAGCCTGCGGCTAAGGAAGAACTTGGCTATATTTATTTTTGGGGAAGGCAAGTACTCGAGCTTTCTTATATTGAAGCGAGGTAAATGGAAGCCGGCCGGCCGGCTACTCTAGTAGTCGGTCGGCGGTGGGAGAAAAACCAGCTTTTGTTATATTAGTCCGTTAGTCCCTAGCCGTTTTTCGTGTGGGCGTCCTTTCCTGCCTTTAACTCTTGCCAGCCGGACAGCCGGTTTTTCGAACTGCGACTTTTGGCAAGAGAAGGCTTGGGTGCCAGCATACTACTTGTCTGACCGCGGGTAGGACTTCTAATATAACTCAAGGCGGCCAGTCCCCGGGCCAACTAGTCGAACCCGGTGCCGGACGAAAAAAGTGAATGTAATGACATGATCATAAGCATGATACTCTTCATTTCTAGATAAAAGATGGCAGTCCCTGAGCTCTCCTCGGGGGGCCTATTGTCTCGTACTTAGTACAAAAGTTAGCGTGATACATACTGCATTTCAACTGTAAAATCTTCGAAGGAGGTTGGCGTTCCATGGTCGTTCCGACTCTTTGCCAGAGTCGTCTCTCTTTCGTGCCTTCGGCTTATATGCATCGATCAGGTAGTAGGAGTCATTTCCCAGCGCTCTGCTGATGACGAAGGGGCCTTCCCAAGGGGCTGAGAGCTTGTGTTGGACGGCTGTTCGCTGGATTAGCCGGAGCACGAGGTCGCCTTCTTGGAAAGATCTTGGTCTGACCTTCCGGCTGTGGTAGCAGCGCAAGCCCTGCTGGTAGATGGCGGACAGGCTGAGGGATAACAGCCGGCCTTCTTCCAGCAGGTCGACACCGTCTTCTCGTGCTTCCTTGGCCTCCGCCTCTGTGTACATGGTTACCCGAGGCGAGTCGAACTCGATGTCGGTTGGGATGACCGCCTCGGCACCATACACGAGGAAGAAAGGAGTGAAGCCGGTTGACTTGTTTGGGGTAGTGCGCAGACTCCAGAGGACGGCCGGCAGCTCATCGAGCCAACAGCCGGCCGAACGTTCCAGTGGTACGACCAGTCGGGGCTTGATGCCGGAAAGGATGAGGCCGTTGGCTCGCTCGACTTGGCCGTTTGACTGCGGGTGGGCAACGGACGCTAAGTCCAACCGGATGCCCTGCGTCGCGCAGAAACGTGCCAATGCTCCCTTGGCGAAATTCGTGCCGTTGTCGGTGATGATGCTGTGTGGCACGCCGTAGCGAGTTGTTATATCTGCGATGAATGTCACGGCAGTCGGCCCATTCAGCTTCTTGATTGGCTTTGCCTCAATCCATTTGGTGAATTTGTCCACGGCGACAAGCAGATGTGTCATGCCGCCGCGCGCCGTCTTGAACGGGCCCACCATGTCCAGCCCCCAAACGGCGAAGGGCCAAGTGAGGGGAATGGTCTTGAGTGCCGAAGCCGGCATGTGTTGCTTGGAGCTGAAGACTTGGCACCCTTTGCAATGTTTAACTAACTCCTTGGCGTCATCCAAGGCAGTCGGCCAAAAGAACCCATGGCGGAAAGCTTTGGCGATGAGTGATCTTGAGGCCGCATGGTGGCCGCATTCTCCTTGGTGGATGTCTCTGAGGATTGCGATGCCCTTCTCTTGCTCGACGCATCACTGGAAGACTCCAGTGACACTGCGCCTGACGAGCTCTCTGTTGACGATTGTGTATGCTCCGGCTCGGCGTTGGACTTGTCTTGCCTCTGTTTCGTTAGCCGGCAGATCTTTGTTTATTAGGAAGTTGAGGATGGACTGAGCCCATGATGGAGCTGCGACTTCTTCTATCACCAACACGGCTACTGCGACCAGGGCGGGCGGGCTGGGTGGTGAAATGCTGGAGTCGGCCGCCGCCTGTTGTGTTGGTGCAGTCCCCGGGCCGACTACCGCAATCCCTGAGCCGGGTGTGGCAGTCCCTGGGTCAGGCGTAACTACGGAAGTCCCCGAGCCGCCTACTGACGTCCCCGGGCCGACTATCAAAGTCCTCGGGTCACCTGCTTGGTTCTTCGAGCCGGACCCGGCCGCGTCGGGGTCAGGCGGCACGAAGATGGAATCGGACTCTGGAGACGGCTTGATAGACGGCTTGAGGAGGCGTTGCAGAGAGACACCAGTTGGTATTGCCTGCCGAGTGGAGCCTATTCGGGCCAGGGTATCAGCTGGCTCGTTGTCGGCTCACGGTATGTGGAGGAACTCGCATCCTTCAAAGTACCCACTGATCTGCTGAACGAGGAAGCGGTAGCTTGCCATATTTGCATCCTTGGCATCCCAGCCGCCGGATGATTGCTGGACTACCAAGTCCGAGTCGCTGTAACATAGGATTCGGCGTATGCCGAGCTCCTTGGCAAGCCGGAGCCCGTGTATGAGCACCTCATACTCGGCCACGTTGTTGGAGGCGGCAAAGTGAATTTGCAGCGTGTATCTGAGCTTGTCGCCTTTGGGAGAGGTGAGGATGACGCCGGCTCCCAAGCCGGTGCGCATCTTGGACCCGCCAAAGTGCATGCGCCAATGAGTGGAGTCGGGAGCTGGCGGTAGGTACTGGGTCTCGGCCCAGTCGACAAGGAAGTCGGCCAATGCTTAGGACTTGATGGCGGTGCGAGGCTGGTAGAAGATCGTGTAGGGGGGCAGCTCGATGGCCCATTTCTCCACCCGGCCGGATGCATCCCGGCTGCCTATGATCTCGGCAAGCGGGGCGGTGCATACGACCGTGATGGGGTGCTCTTGGAAGTAGGGCTTCAGCTTCTTGGCGGCGAAGTACACGCCATAGCACATCTTCTGGTAGTGCGGGTAGTTCTGCTTCGAGGTAGACAGCACCTCGCTCAAATAGTACACCGGCCTCTGGACCGGCTGGGCTCGGCCCTCTTCTGGGCGCTGGACTACGATGACGGTGCTGACCACCCGGCTGGTTGCAGCAATGTAGAGGAGCATGGGCTCTTTCTCAGTCGGCGCCGCCAGGACTAGCGGCGTGGCCAGCATCTTCTTCAGCTCGTGAAAGGCTTGGTCGGCTTGGTCGTTCCACTCGAAGTGAGTGGTCTTGTTCATGAGGCGGTAGAGGGGGAGAGCTTTCTCTCTGAGCCGGCTGATGAAGCGGTTCAGGGAGGCCAAGCACCCGGTGAACTTCTGGACGTCTCGAAGTTTGGTGGGAATCGCCATTCTCTCAATGGCCTTGATCTTTATTGGGTTGCATTCGATGCCGCGTTCGGAGACCAGGAAGCCTAGGAGCTGGCCGGCTGGCACTCCGAACACGCATTTCTCGGGGTTGAGCTTGATCTGGAACTGGCGCAGGTTCTCAAATGTTTCCTTGAGGTCCTCCAACAAGGTGTCGCGCTTCTCCGTCTTCACCACTATGTCGTCTACGTAGATGTGGGCATTTCTGCCGAGCTGCTTGAGGAGGCACTTCTGCATGCAACGCTGAAAAGTGGCACTGCCATTTCTCAAGCCGAATGTCATAGTCAGGTAGCAGAAAGCTCCGAATGGCGTGATGAAGGCGGTCTTCAGGCGGTCAGCCGGATCTAGCTTTATCTGGTGGTATCCTGAGTAGGCATCCAAGAAACTCAACAGCTCGCATCCGGCCGTGGAGTCTATCACTTGATCAATCCTTGGCAGGGCAAAGGGATCTTTGGGGCAGGCCTTGTTGAGGCTCGTGTAGTCTATGCACATGCGCCACTTGTTGTTCTTCTTTAGCACGAGGACCGGGTTGGCGAGCCATTCTGGAAAGAAAACCTCCATAATGAAGCCGGCTGCCAGAAGCTGGGCTATCTCCTCTCCCACAATCCTTCTTTTCTCCTCCGACAGTCGGCGGAGGGGTTGTTTGACTGGCTTTGCGCCTTCTCGGACGCGTATCTTGTGCTCGGCGAATTCCTTCGGAACACCTGGCATGTCCTTAGGGGACCATGCAAAGATATCCCGATTCTCACGGAGGAAGTCGGCGAGCTCGCCTTCCTATTTGCTGTTTAGGTTTGCCCCGATGACGGCAAACCTTTCTGGGTGCTCGGGGTCAAGAGGTATCTTCTTCGTCTCCTTGGCCGGCTGGAAAGATCCTTGGGCATCACACTCCTTGGGATCGGGGGACAGGGCCGGCTGTTTGCCGGCCATGGCCATGACTCGGTCCAACATCTTCTTTTCTTCGGCAATCACAAGGGACTCGGCCAGCCGGCTGCTGGCTGCAGCGCACTCGGAAGATTTCTTGTAATCGCCGGCTATGGTGATGATGCCCTTGGTGCTCGGCATCTTCATCTTGAGGTAAGCATAGTGGGGAACAGCGATGAACCTGGCCAAGGCAGGACGGCCAAGCAATGCGTGGTAGGGGCTCTCCAGGTCCACCAGTTCAAACCAGATCGCTTCTCGGTGGAAATGATCCTTGTCTCCAAAGAGTACATCAATCTTGATCTTGCCAATGGGGGCGCAGGACAGGCCAGGTACAATGCCATGGAACACAGTCCGAGTAGGCATGAGTTGCTTCGTCTTGATGTTCAGCTTCTCCAGGGTGTCATGGTACAGGATGTTGATGCTGATCCCGCCGTCTATCAGCACTCGGGAGAAACGGGCGGCGCATCTGTCCGTTGCAAGGGTGGCATCCAAAACCAACGCATAAGAGCCGGGAGATGGCATCACCTCTGGGTGGTCGGCCGGGCTCCAGCTGATAGGCTTTTCTGACCAGTGCATGTGCTCGGCAGCGTTGGTAGCGACCACGTTGACTTCTTGGTGCTCTCGGCGTCTGCTACGCCAGCCTTCGGGCTGGCTTGTGAAGACGACATAGGCGGCATGCTCGTCGGGGAACTCATCATGCACAGCTCCGACTGTTGGCCGAGCGGTCGGCGGCTGCGGAGCCGGAGGCGGCGGGCCAGCAGGCAGAGGCGGCGTGAGCCCTTCGCCTTTGGAGATTCAGGTGAGCCAGTGGCACTTCTGGATTGTGTGGTTGGACGGCTTCACGCCGCTATGGAACTTGCATGGGGCGTCGAGAGTTTGCTCGTAGGAGAAGGCCGGCTGCCAAACCGGCCTGCCGCCCTTCGGCTTCTTGGGTGCGGGCCGCCCTTCGGGCTGCTTGTCCTCGACTGTGGCCACCTGCCGGCTAGTGGAGAGTGGCACGGGGCCCTTGCGCTTGTGGTCGTTCTGGTATGGGCGTCGGCTAGAGTCCCCAGCCGGCGTCTTGGGCGCCGGGTTGATTACCTTCCCGGACGCGTCTACCCGGAGTTCAGTCTTCATTGAGGAGTCGACGGTGGCGTACTTGTCCTCTATGACCAGAAGCTCGTCGAGGGTAGTCGGCTCGTCGCAGAGGAGCTTGTGCTTAAGGAGGGTGCCCTCTCGGCATCCGGCGGTAAAGTATTCTATGGTTTGCACCTCGTGCACCCCTTCGCAAGAGTTGCGGAGCTCGGCCCAACGCGTGGGGTAGTCACGAGTGGACTCGGCGGGGCCTTGTACGCACAAGGAGAGCTGTCTGGGCTTGGGGGCCCGCTTGTAAGTGCTGGTGAAGTTGCGGACGAAGGCCTCGTGAAGTCTAGCCAGCTGTTGATGCTGTAGGGCCTGAGGCTATTGAGCCAGGTCCGCGCCGTGCCTTGCAGCACGAGGGGCACGTACTTCACGGCAACGCGCCTGTTGCCGTTTGCTATGCGAACCGCTATGGAGTAGTCGATCAACCAATCTTCCGGCTTCACGGAGCCATTGTACTTGGGCGTGTCTCTTGGGAGCGATAACCCTTTGGGGAAAGGCTCGTCGCGGATGCGGGGGCCGAAGCAAGGCGGGCCGACATCATCTTCTTCTTCTAGCGCCAGGGGTCGCGCTAGGCGGTCGATCCGATGGCGGGCATCGTTCTCGCCGAATCCTTCACGGAGACCTAGTCGGCCGCTGAGAGTCGGATGTGTCACAGGCGGTGGGGTGGGATATCTCTCCCCGCGAGGCGGAGGCAGAGGCGGGTTGCCCCGCCGCTCCACGGCCCGGGGACGGCCTTCTGCGTCTCGCTCGATGGAGGTCCAGGTTCGGCTTCGGCTGGCAGCCGGCTCCTTCTCATGTCGTGCGCGGGTTTTACCCGCAGTCGGCGTCTGGGATGTCGCGCCATGCTCTCGGCGCGGGGGAGGTCTTCCCTCGCGGGCGTCGGCTTCGTGCCGCTACGCGGCTACATCGATTAGTTGCTGGCTGCGTCTGGTCATGTGGGGGAGTTCTTCGGCCCCCAGTCCGTCTAGCTCGTCTACGGCCGCCTGGCGGCGCGCAGGTTCTCGAGCGGAGTGGCGTAGACTGGGCGGTCGACTCCTAGCGTGTCGGCGAGGGCAGCGTCGCGCTGTGTGACAACACCGGCTCGGCTTGGCCCGCCTGGGGGCGGCGTGCCAAAGGCGGCGCGGTCGGCTTCGCGTTGATGGGCCTCGGTGAGGCGTCTCATGGAGGCCAACTACCGGCCCTCCGCGAGGAGGGCGAGGCGGCGAGCCTCCAGTGCTTCGGCGTCGGCATCGGCCGGGAGGGGGATGGACAAGTCGTGGACCGCTGCATGCGGGGCGTCGAGGGCGTTCTTGCCAGAAGCGCCGCCGTGGCCGATGACTATCACCTCGGTGGTGGCGTCGTCGCAGCCATCGGCCCGGGGAAGAGGGTCGTTGTAGATCGCGACGTCGGTGGGGAAAGCGTCGAGCGAGGCCGTGTCGGAGTCAACAGGCATCGGATCGGTGGAGCCAACTGACTCCAAGTCCACAGCAAGCTCGCCGGAGACGTGGAGCTGGCCGAGGAGGTTGACGAGGTGGTCGGTGCCCGCGTCAGAGGCGAGCTCGTCCAAGATGAGGATCTCGTCAAGGAGATCGACGAGGCCGCTCGCTGCGCAGACGTTGGCGACGCCTTGCAGCGCGTCGTGGCAAGCGCCATCGGGCGTGCCGGGCTGGCTACGCTCGCTGGGGAGGAAGAGGGTTCCCGTCCAGAACAGGTCTCCAAACGACGGTGCACCTGGCCCCACGGTGGGCGCCAAATGTTGGGTGGTAGGTGCAACATATGCCAACGGGTGGCTTATCATTGTGGGAGCCAGTAAGACGTCGCCGGTGCCTGGAAGTGGGATGAGGCAAAGACATGCACGCCGGCGAATCTTACCCAGTTTCGGGGCTCTCCAAGGAGATAACACCCCTACTGCTGCTCTGCGGGGTCTCCACATGATCACTAGATGAACGAGTGGCTACAAGATGCTCCTTGAGCTGTTTTGCGAGAAGAAGAAGAAGGGCACGGCTAGCTCTCCTCTCCTCTCTATGTGGTGTCTAATACTAGCTCAGATCAACCCTTTGCATGGGTGCCCCAGGGGGTTTATATAGGCTCACCCCCCGGGGGTACAATGGTAATCCGGCTGGGCATGGGCCCCAGCCATCTATGTCTACGCTCGCCGGCTTCTGCGCCGGCTGCTGGGGCCCGCCGGTTGGTGGGTCCCGCCGGCTGCCGGCTCCTTGGTCGACAGGCAGGCCCCACTGTCCAGGGCCTTGTCGGTGGCTGGTTACTGTTGCCTCAACCTGGTGACGAGGGCTTCGCCGAGGTGGGCATGGCTACAGTGCCGCCGCCCGGAGGGCGATCGCTGTAGCCTCACCGCGTCTTGTCTCCTTAATGGGGCGTCCCCTTCGAGGGAGGGGGCAAGCCGGCTGCGGGGATCCGGCCCCGTCTCGGGCCGACTAGGGGAGGCCTGGCCGCCTTCGGGTGTCTCTCTCCCTGAAGGGGCCCACCGCCCGTGGGCCGCGCTGGCAGCCCGTCGTGGGTGACATCAGGGTCAACATGGCAACAGTGCCGCGCCGGACGGGTCATGGCCACCCCGTACGGCGCACTGTGCCAAGCGTGCTCCGGGATTCGGGGGTGGTAGGCTTTACTGTAGCCATGCCCCGTCACATCGCCGTTATGTGGATGCAGACTTCGAGGGTACGATCTTGACCGCTTTGTGGGAGCCGGCCTCTTGGAGTCGGCCTTCTCGTGGCCGGCTTCTTGGAGCCGACCCTCCCGCGGCTTTCTTCATGAGGGCTAAAGCCGGGCCGCCTTCAGATAGTCGGCCTGGGAGACAGCCGGCAAGGGGAAGGCAGCCCCACGTCTTGGATTCTTAAGGGCCGGATCGGCTCGTAACTTTTTTCATAAGGGCCGGGGGGAGCCGGCTAGGCTACCCGTGGTCATTTACTCCGACTTCGGTCAGACCAATCTCAGTGACGGTCCAAAGCTCGTTGTTCATTGCCATGAGGCGCTTCTTCATCATGGCCTTCCACTTGGGATACTCGTGACCGTCAAAGATGGGGCATGTCACTTTCTTCATACCTGCGGTCGACATAACTAAACTCCAGGCGATTAAACCAAAAATCACACAGAACAAGGGAGTACCTTGCTCTGATACCAATTGAAAGTGCGTTATATCGACTAGAGGGGGGTGAATAGGCGATTTTTATGAATTCTTCCCTGAGGAATTTGCAGGTGAGGAAATTCCTTAGCGAAGAACTACTAGCAGTGGAATAAGTACTCAGAAGTAACATAACAGAACACAAGCATAGTCATCATGATGAAATGAAGACAGGCACAGAGTACAAAAAGCGTAAGCACAGGATAACATAGGATGAAGACAAAAAGACTAAAGAAATTGAACTGAGGAAATTGAGAAAATCTTCAGTCAAAGTCTTCAAGCACAGATATGAACAATCACACAACACAGTTATGAGGAAATGAAAGAGTTGAGGAAATGGAACCAGTAAGCTTGGTGAAGACAATGATTTGGTAGACCAGTTCCAACTGCTGTCTCAGTTGTACAACTGGTTAGGGCGGCTAGGTATTAAAACCTGAGGACACACAGTCCTGAACACGCAGCTCAGGACACTCAGTCCTCACCGTATTCCCCTTGAGCTAAGGTCACACAGACCTCGCCCAATCATGCGTGGTAAGTCTTCAGGTGACTTCCGAACCTTCACAAACTTGGTCACTCGGCGATCCACAATTCCTCTTGGATGCTCTAGACCATGACGCCTAACCGTTTGGAAGAAGCACAGTCTTCAAAGGTAACAAGTGTCGGATCCACGCAGGATCAATCTCTTCAGTGATGCTCAATCACTTGGGGTTTGTAGGTGTTTGGGTTTGGGTTTTCCTCACTTGATGATTTTCTCTCAAAGTCCTCGGAGGATGGGTTGCTCTCAAATGACAAGTGTCAGTTTCTCTCAGAGCAGACAACCGGCTAGTGGTTGTAGGGGGGCGGCTATTTATAGCCTAGGGAGCAGCCCGACATGATAAGACATAAATGCCCTTCAATGATATGACCGTTAGGTGGATAGATATTTTGGGACAGCTGGCTCATAGCACAGCAATGGTCGGAATTTTGAGTAGCAAAATCCTCAGGGCTATCATGTTCCTCACTGTGTAGGTAATCCGCACTGGCGAATTCCTAACTCCTCAGTCAGAACAAATTCCTCAGAGACCAGAAGAACTTTGTCTCTGTCACTGAAGAATATGACTGGACTGTATGAGTTTTCCAATGGCTTCACTCGAAGGGATTGGTAGGTGTAGGATTTTGAGTTGAGCATCACATGGAAATTTTTCCTTAGTATTTCCTCGACCCCCTTTAATAGTATGGTGTTTCCTATGACTCAAGAAAGAGAAAATGAAACTACGAAAACAAAAGTCTTCACGCTTCATGTTCCTCAAATGAATACCAAGTCTTCAGGATTGCACCAATTTCTTCACTTTCAAAGTCTTCAGAAAGTCTTCAGAAATCCAAAGTCTTCAGTCGAAGAACTTCATTTTTAGGGGTCGAATTTCTCTGTAAATATCAAACTCCTCATAGACTTATAGACCTGTGTACACTCAAAAACACATTAGTCCCTTAACCTATAAGTCTTCAATACACCAAAATCACTAAGGGGCACTAGATGCACTTACACATATGAATAAGCAGAGAAATTCTTCAAGGACTTATGAACATAATGATTAGAAGAATAATGCTCATATTCATAGCCCTTGGCTCTTCCCTGTGAAACGGAGTTGTTAGCACGATGATATTCATATGAGGACTTTGATCCTTTTGAGGAATTTAGTCCATATGAAGAATTTGATCTGGGGTTCCCATTCTTTGCAGGTGGAGTCCTGAGGACATTCACCTGAAGACTTTTAAGGCACTTTTTGGGAACCTAGATTTTCTTCATAGGAGGACCATTCCTGCTGTTAGTGCCAACATATCTAGCAAATACTTCACCATTCTGATTTTTGAACAGTTTATAGTTGGAGTCAAATGACTCATCATCAGAACGAGGCGATTCACATGCAAAGCCAGATAAGTTAGATGGATCAACTGGAGGTCCCTTTGCAGCAACCCATGTAGTTTTGGGGTACTGCTCAGGCTTCCAATAATTACCATTAGCATTGAGTTTCCTCTCAAAGGCAATACCCTCTTTCCTAGGGTTCCTGTTGAGGATCTGCTTTTTAAGCACATCACAAAGAGTCTGATGCCCTTTTAGGCTTTTGTACATGCCTGTCATGTACAATTCCTTCAGCCCTGCATCGTCAGTGATACTAGCAGTGTCCTCAGATGTGGAATTAGTGATAGCAGAGGCATGTGAAGAATTTGAAACATTAGCAGCATTTGAACATTCAGGTGAAGAATTAGCAGATTCATGTTCAATGCATTTCAAACAAGGAGGAACAAATTCTTCCTGAGAAGCGTTGATTTGTTGAGCAAGTATGAATCGTGCTCCTTCTGAAGATCTTCATAAATCACTCTTAGCTTCTCAAGATCTTGCTTTCTTTGAAGAAATTCATAAGAAAGCTTCTCATGATCAGATAAGGGAGTGTTATGATGATCTTGAAGGCTGTCATACTTAGTATGAAGTCTCTGAAGACTTTCAGCCAAAGCTTTTGACTGATACATTTCTTCACCCAACATATCATCACTCTTATTTAGGATGTATTGAACTTTTTCCAAAGCTCTTTGTTGTTTAGTGGCAAGGGAAGCAAGTTTGACATAGCTGGGTCCAAATTCATCACCAGATTCATCATCACTAGACTCGGATAGGTAGCATTCAGTTACCTTAGCATCTTTTGCCATAAGGCATGATGCAGAAGATGATGATTCTGGTGTCGTGGATCTAAGACTGACAGTAGAATAGGGGGTAGGAATGTAGAGGCAAGATCCTAGCTATGGAGGAGTTGTACACACAAGTTTACGAATTCAGGCCCATGAGGTTTTGGGGTACTGCTCAGGCTTCCAATATGTACCATTAGCATTGAGTTTCCTCTCAAAGGCAATACCCTCTTTCCTAGGGTTCCTGTTGAGGATCTGCTTTTTAAGCACATCACGAAGAGTCTGATGCCCTTTGAGGCTTTTGTACATGCCTGTCATGTACAATTCCTTCAGCCCTGCATCATCAATTATACTAGCAATGTCCTTAGATGAGGAATTAGTGATAGCAGAGGCAGGTGAAGAATTTGAAACATTAGCAGCATTTGAACATTCGGGTGAATAATTAGCAGATTCACGTTCAATGCACTTCAAGCATGGAGGAACAAATTCTTCCTGAAAAGCGCTGATTTGTTGAGCAAGTAATGAATCACGCTCCTTCTGAAGATCTTCATAACTCACTCTTAGCTTTTCAAGATCTTGCTTTCTTTGAAGAAATTCGTATGAAAGCTTCTCATGATCAGATAAGAGAGTGTTATGATGACCTTGAAGGGTGTCAAACTTAGACTGAAGCCTCTGAAGACTCTCAGCCAAAGCTTTGGACTGATCCATTTCTTCACCCAACATATCATCACTCTTATTTAGCATGTATTGAACTTTTTCCAAAGCTCTTTGTTCTTTAGTGGCAAGGGAAGCAAGTTTGACATAGCTGGGTCCAAACCCATCACCATATTCATCATCACTGGATTCAAATAGATAGCATTCAGTTACCTTAGCATCTTTTGCCATAAGGCATGATGCAGAAGATGATGATTTTGGTTCGAATGTCATCGCTTTGAGAGATTCCTTGAAGTACTCAAACCAAGGATCATGACGGGTTCGATGACCTTCATAGACCTCAAAGAGACAGTCCCAGATAAGCTTCACATGATCGAGATGCATGATATTCCTGAACTGATTTTGAGACAGACAGGAGCAGATGACGTCCTTCGCCGTGAGGTTGAGAAGAGTGTACTTGCGAATGTCATCAGCTTCCGCCATCTTGCACAGATCGGTCAGACCAATCTCAATGACGTTCCACAGCTCGCTGTCCATCGCCATGAGGCGCTTCTTCATCATGGCCTTCCACTTGGGATACTCGTGACCGTCAAACATGGGCATGACACAGTCTTCATTCCTGTGGTCGACATAACTAAAACTCCAGGCGGTTAAACCAAAATCACACAGAACAAGGGAGTACCTTGCTCTGATACCAATTGAAAGTGCGTTATATCGACTAGAGGGGGGTGAATAGGCGATTTTTATGAATTCTTCACTAAGGAATTTGCAGGTGAGGAAATTCCTTAGCGAAGAACAACTAGCAGCGGAATAAGTACTCAAAAGTAAACATAACAGAACACAAGCATAGTCATCATGATGAAATGAAGACAAGCACAGAGTACAGAAAGAGTAAACACAGGATAACACAGGATGAAGACACACAGACTGAAGAAATTGAACTGAAGAAATTGAGAAAGTCTTCAGTCAAAGTCTTCAAACACAGATACGAACAAGCACTCAACACAGTTATGAGGAAATGAAAGAGTTGAGGAAATAGAACCAGTGAGCTTGGTGAAGACAATGATTTGGTTGACAAGTTCCAACTGTTGTCTCAGTTGTACATATGGTTGGAGCGGCTAGGTATTTAAACCTGAGGACACACAGTCCTCATCGTATTCTCCTTGAGCTAAGGTCACACAGACCTCACCCAATCACTCGTGGTAAGTCTTCAGGTGACTTCCGAACCTTAACAAACTTGGTCACTCGGCGATCCACAACTCCTCTTGGATGCTCTAGACCATGACGCCTAACCGTCTGGAAGAAGCACAGTCTTCAAAGGTAACAAGCGTCGGATCCACGCAGGATCAATATCTTCAGTGATGCTCAGTCACTTTGGGTTTGTAGGTGTTTGGGTTTGGGTTTTCCTCACTTGATGATTTTCGCTCAAAGTCCTCGGAGGATGGGATGCTCTCAAATGACAAGTGTCAGTTTCTCTCGGAGCATCCAACCAGCTAGTGGTTGTAGGGGGCGGCTATTTATAGCCTAGGGAGCAGCCCGACATGATAAGACATAAATGCCCTTCAATGATATGACCGTTAGGTGGGTAGATATTTTGGCACAGCTGGCGCATAGCACAGCAATGGTCGGAAATTTGAGTATCCAATTCCTCATGGCTATCATGTTCCTCGCTGTGTAGGCAATCCGCACTGGCGAATTCCTAACTCCTAAGTCAGAACAAATTCCTCAGAGAACAGAAGAACTTCGTCTCTGTCACTGAAGAATATGACTAAACTGTATGAGATTTCCAATGGCTTCACTCGAAGGGATTGGTAGGTGTAGGATTTGAGTTGAGCATCACTTGGAATTTTTTCCTTAGTATTTCCTTGACCCCCTTTAACAGTACGGTGTTTCCTGTGACTCAAGAAGGAGAAAATGAAACTATGAAAACAAAAGTCTTCACGCTTCATGTTCCTTGAACGAATACTAAGTCTTCAGGATTACACCAATTTCTTCACTTTCAAAGTCTTCAAAAATCCAAAGTCTTCAGTCAAAGAACTTCATTTTTAGGGGTCGACTTTCTCTGTAAATATCAAACTCCTCATAGACTTGTAGACCTGTGTACACTCACAAATGCAGCGGTCCCTTAACCTATAAGTCTTCAATACACCAAAATCACTATGGGGCACTAGATGCACTTACAGGGGGACTCGAGGCATCCAGGGGCGGCGACCTTATCCTCCCCTCAACGCCGGCAAGGGGGTCTGGTGGCGACCGCGCCCTATAGAGGCGCGCGACCGAGGAACAGGAAGAGGGCATGGTGTGGGGAGCTGGGCCGGCTTGCTGTGGTGGGCCGAGGCCCATGGGAAGGCTAGGGGCTCTCCCACCCCTTCTTCTTTCCTTTTCTTTTTCTTTTTCTTTTGTTTTTCCTTTTTCAGCAGCTTTTGCATTTTATTTTGCCACAAATGACTTTGCAAAAATATTTCACTGGCCAAAACAAATCAAAGAAGTACTGTGCACTGCCACAAAAATGTTGGTAAAGTTTTGAATCGCTTTGGGTTTATTCAAAAAGGAAATGGCATTTTAAAAGGTTGTTTTGGCTCTGTTAAAAAGCATTAGGCCCATTTAGAGTTGATGATGATGTTGTGTTCCTTAGCAGCAAATAGTTTTGGATTATTTGCTAAAAGTGAACATTTTTCCAACAAGTTTTGATCAACTTCATTTTGCACTTTGAATTTGAATGGAATTCAAAGAAGGAATTTGAAATGAGATATTATCCCAACATGATTATTATTGCAAATCTCAGTAGCTTAGCATCATCATGATGGATTACTGTAGCTCCATTACATAGGGGTGTTACAATTCTCCTCCTCTAAAAGAAATTCTCGTCCCGAGAATTAGGAGGTAGAGGGGAAAAGATTGGGGTATTCGGCATGGAGGTTATCCTCGCGTTCCCAAGTGGATTCATCCTTAGTATGATTTGACCATTGCACCTCGAGGAACTTGGTAACCTTCTGGCGTGTTCGACGTTCAGCTTCTTCAAGAATGCGGATCGGATGCTCTTTGTATCTGAGATCATCTTGAACTTCAATCAATTCCGGATCCACTTCACGTTCCAGATCCTTGAAGCATCGACGAAGTTGCGACACATGGAACACGTCATGGACGTGAGAGAACTGAGGTGGCAGCTCCAGTTGATAAGCCACTAGTCCACGACGGGAGAGAATGCAGAAAGGACCAATGTAGCGCAGAGCTAGCTTGCTCTTGACTATGAATCGATGGGTGCCTCTCAAAGGAGTGACACACAGATAAGCTTGTTCACCAGGTTGATAAGTTGAACCCCAGTGTTTTTGGTCATAGTTGCTCTTCTGACGGGACTGGGCCGCCTTGAGATTATCCCAGACAATGCGAACCTGCTCTTCAGCTTGTTGAATAATGTCCGGACCAATGAGCGTCCGTTCCCCAGTTTCTGACCAATTCAGAGGGGTTCGGCACTTACGTCCATAAAGCACTTCGAAGGGTGCCATCTTCAATCTGGCTTGATAGCTATTGTTATAAGAGAACTCCGCATAAGGGAGAGATTCTTCCCACTTCTTGCTGAAAGAAATAACACAAGCTCGAAGCATGTCTTCAAGAATTTGATTGACTCGGTCGACTTGGCCTTGGGATTGGGGATGATAAGCAGTGCTCCAGGTAATATGAGTTTCCATTGCCTCTTGGAAACTATCCCAGAACTTCGAAGTGAATATACTGTCGTGGTCTGAACTGATCTCCTTCGGAATGCCGTGGAGTGACACAATTCTGGAGATATACAAGTTTGCTAATTGACTAGTAGTGATAGTCTCCTTGACTAGCAGAGAGTGAGCAACTTTCGAGAATTGGTCAATGACGACAAAGATAGCATCATTACCCTTCTGAGACTTGGGAAGGCCAGTGACGAAGTCCATTTGGATCTTATCCCACTTCTATTCAGGAATCGGAAGCGGTTGTAGAAGTCCAACCGGTTTCTGATGTTCTGCTTTGACGCGACGACAAACGTCACATTCTTCGATATATCGAGCATATCTTGCTTCATCTTGGACCACAAATACTTCTGACGAATGTCTAAGTACATCTTGGTACTTCTCGGATGAATAGAGAGAGGGGTGTCATGCGCTTCTTTCATCACCTTCTCTGTCATAAGCTCGAACCGGGGTACTACAATGCGATCTCTGAAGTACAAGGTTCCATCTTCACCAAGTGAAAAATCTCTGGATTTCCCTAAGGCAAGATCCTTTTTCATCAGATCAACATGAGCATCTTTGGCTTGAGCAAACTTAATAGCTTTCAGAAGAGTTGGTTCCAGGACAAGGTTATTCAGAGAACCCTGTGGAACTAGTTGAAGGTTCAGCTTGCATAGCTCTTCATAAAGGCGGGGTTGAGATTTGTAGACCATGTGATTGTTGCGATAAGAATTATGGCTCAGGGCATCTGCCATGACATTAGCCTTACCAGGGGTATAGGATATACCGCAGTTGTAGTCAGCAATAGCTTCCATCCATCGCTTCTGACAGAGGTTCAGATTTGGCTGAGTGAACAGGTACTTCAGACTCTGATGATCGGTGAAGATCTCACAACGATTACCAAGAAGGTACTGTCGCCATAGCTTCAGTGCATAGATAACCGCAGCAAGCTCGAGGTCATGAACTGGGTAGTTCTCTTCATGAGGACGCACTTGACGGGAGGCATAAGCAATCACTCTGCGCTCTTGCATTAGGACACAACCTAATCCTTGACGTGAAGCACTGCAATAGATGACAAAGTCCTTGCGAGAATCAGGAGAGCAAGCACTGGGGCAGAAGTCAGCTTGTCCTTGAGTGCCTGGAAACTTTCCTGACACTTTTCAGTCCAATCAAACTTAACGCCCTTGTGTAGCAGATTGGTCAGGGGCTTGGCAATCTTCGAGAAGTTCTCGACAAAGCGGCGACAATAACTGGCTAGACCGAGAAAGCTTCAGACTTGCTTGACAGTCTTCGGAGGGGTGCAGTCAAGAATAGCCTGAACGCGCTCTGGGTTGACGGCAATATGATAACCCACAAGTATAGGGGATCGCAATAGTTTTCGAGGGTAGACTATTCAACCCAAATTTATTGATTCGACACAAGGGGAGCCAAAGAATATTCTCAAGTATTAGCAGTTGAGTTGTCAATTCAACCACACCTGGAAACTTAATATCTGCAGCAAAGTGTTTAGTAGCAAAGTAATATGATAGTAGTGGTAACGGTAGCAAAAGGTAACGGTAGCAAAAGTAATGTTTTTGATATTTTGTAGTGATGATAGCAATAGCAACGGAAAAGTAAATAAGCGAAGAACAATATGTGGAGAACTCGTAGGCAATGGATCAGTGATGGAGAATTATGCCGGATGTGGTTCATCATGTAACAGTCATAACCTAGGGTGACACAGAACTAGCTCTAGTTCATCGATGTAATGTAGGCATGTATTCCGAATATAGTCATACGTGCTTATGGAAAAGAACTTGCATGACATCTTTTGTCCTACCCTCCCGTGGCAGCGGGGTCCTTACGGAAACTAAGGGATATTAAGGCCTCCTTTTAATAGAGTACTGGAACAAAGCATTAACACATTGTGAATACATGAACTCCTCAAACTATGGTCATCACCGGTAAGTATCCCGATTATTGTCACTTCGGGGTTAACGGATCATAACACATAATAGGTGACTATAGACTTGCAAGATAGGATCAAGAACTCTCATATATTGATGAAAACATAATAGGTTCAGATCTGAAATCATGGCACTCGGGCCCTAGTGACAAGCATTAAGCATAGCAAAGTCATAGCAACATCAATCTCAGAACATAGTGGATACTAGGGATCAAACCCTAACAAAACTAACTCGATTACATGATAGATCCCATCCAACCCATCACAGTCCAGCAAGCCTACGATGGAATTACTCACGCATGGCGGTGAGCATCATGAAATTGGTGATGGAGGATGGTTGATGATGACGATGGCGACGGATTCCCCTCTCCGGAGCCCTGAACGGACTCCAGATCAGCCCTCCCGAGAAGTTTTAGGGCTTGGCGGCGGCTTCGTATCGTAAAACGCGATGATTTCTTTCTCTCTGATTTTTTCCTCCCCGAAACCAAATATATAGAGTTGGAGTTGAGGTCGGAGGAGCTCTAGGGGGCCCACGAGGTAGGGGCGCACCCTAGGGGGCAGGCGCGCCCCCACTCTCTTGGACAGGTGGTGGGCCCCCTGGCCTTCATCTTTTGCAAGGATTTTTTATATTTTCCAAAAAGGTGTTCCGTGAAGTTTCAGGTCATTCCGAGAACTTTTGTTTCTGCACATAAATAACACCATGGTAATTCTGCTGAAAACAACGTCAGTCCAGGTTAGTTCCATTCAAATCATGCAAGTTAGAGTCCAAAACAAGGGCAAAAGTGTTTGGAAAAGTAGATACGACGGAGACGTATCAACTCCCCCAAGCTTAAACCTTTGCTTGTCCTCAAGCAATTCAGTTGATAAACTGAAAGTGATAAAGAAAAACTTTTACAAACTTTGTTTGCTCTTGTTGTTGTAAATATGTAAAGCCAACATTCAAGTTTCAGCAAAGATTATAACTAACCACATTCACAATAACGCTTAGGTCTCAAGTTTACTCATATCAATGGCATAATCAACTAGCGAGCAATAATAATAAATCTCAGATGACAACACTTTCTCAAAACAATCATAATATGATATAACAAGATGGTATCTCGCTAGCCCTTTCTGAGACCGCAAAACATAAATGCGGAGCACTTTTAAAGACCAAGGACTGACTAGACATTGTAATTCATGGTAAAAGAGATCCAGTCAAGTCATACCCAATGTAAACTAACAATAACGAATGCAAATGACAGCGGTGCTCTCCAACTGGTGCTTTTTAATAAGAAGATGATGACTCAGCGTAAAAGTAAATAGATAGGCCCTTCGCAAAGGGAAGCAGGGATTTGTAGAGGTGCCAGAGCTCAGTTTTGAAATAGAGGTGAATAATATTTTGAGCGGTATACTTTCATTGTCAACATAACAACCAAGAGATGGCGATATCTTCCATGCTACACACATTATATGCGGTTCCCAAATAGAATGGTAAAGTTTATACTCCCCCTTCCACCAACAAGCATCAATCCATGGCTTGCTCGAAACAACGAGTGCCTCCAACTAACAAGAGACCCAGGGGAGTTTTGTTTGCAGTTATTTTGATTTAGTTTGCATAAAGCATGGGACTGGGCATCCCGGTGACCAGCCACTTTCTCGTGAGTGAGGAGCGGAGTCCACTCCTCTTGAGAATAACCCGCCTAACATGGAAGATACGGACAGCCCTAGTTGATACATGAGCTATTCAAGCATACAAAACAGGGTATTTATTTGAAGGTTTGGAGTTTGGCACATACAAATTTACTTGGAACGGCAGGTAGATACCATATATAGGTAGGTATGGTGGACTCATATGGAATAACTTTGGGGTTTATGGAGTTGGATGCACAAGCAGTATTCCCGTTTAGTACAGGTGAAGGCTAGCAAAAGAATGGGAAGCGACCAGCTAGAGAGCGACAACAGTCATGAACATGCATTAAAATTAATCAACACCGAATGCAAGCATGAGTAGGATATAATCCACCATGAACAAGCAACTACTCCTACAAGTGCCTAGAGCCTATATCATGCATCAAAACTACTTGGAACCATATAAATTTGACATGCAAGCTCAAGAACATGGTCACCTAGGCAACATAAATTTGCAATGAATAAAGCATTAGAACAAAAACTAATTGGACCAATGGAGGAGTCACATACCAAGGAACAATCTCCCCAAGCAGTTTTGTGAGAGGTGCTTTGAGCAAGGAGATCGAAAATGGCAGCAAAACGAGCTTGGACTCGGGTTTGAGCTGGTTATTCGTGTTTGTGGGAGGAAGAAGGACTGTGTGGGTGAAAGGATAAGTGGAGGAGGGCCACCATGGGCCCACGAGGCAGGGGGGCGCGCCCAGGGGGTAGGGCGCGCCCCTGACCCTCGTGGCCAGGTGCCAGCTCCTCCTGCTGTGTTCTCAGTGCCAAATATTCTCAAATATTCCAGAAAAAATCATATTTAAATTTCAGGGTATTTGGAGAACTTTTATTTTTGGGGTATTTTTATATTGCACAGATAATCAGATAACAGATAGAAAAATACTATTTTTATTTTATTTAATATAAATAACAGAAAGTAAAAGTGGGGTACATAAGGTTGTGCCTTCTAGTTTCATCCATCTCATGCTCATCAAAAGGAATCCACTAACAAGGTTGATCAAGTCTTGTTAACGAACCCATTCTGAATAACATGAAACCGGAGAAATTTCGAATAACACTATGTTACCTCAACGGGGATATGCACATCCCAATAATAAGAATATCATATTCCTTCTTGACAGTAGGAAGAAGAAATTCAAAACCTCCAAATATAATCGATGGAAGTTTTCCAATAGAATTGATACTGTGGACTTGAGGTTGTTTCCTCGGAAAGTGTACCATATGCTCATTACCATTAACATGAAAAGTGACATTGCCTTTAGTGCAATCAATAACAGCACCTGCAGTATTCAAAAAGGGTCTTCCAAGAATAATAGACATACTATCGTCCTCGGGAATATCAAGAATAACAAAGTCCGTTAAAATAGTAACGTTTGCAACTACAACAGGCACATCCTCACAAATACCGACAGGTATAGCAGTTCATTCATCGGCCATTTGCAAAGATATTTCAGTAGATGTCAACTTATTCAAATCAAGTCTATGATATAAAGAGAGAGGCATAACACTAACACCAGCTCCAAGATCACATAAAGTAGTTTTAACATAGTTTCTTTTAATGGAGCATGGTATAGTTGGTACACCGGGATCTCCTAGTTTCTTAGGTATTCCACCCTCAAAAGTATAATTAGCAAGCATGGTGGAAATTTCAGCTTCCGGTATCTTCCTTTTATTTGTAACAATATCTTTCATATACTTAGCATAAGGATTCATTTTGAGCATATCAGTTAATCGCGTACGCAAAAAGATAGGTCTAATCATTTCAGCAAAGCGCTCAAAATCCTCATCATCCTTTTTCTTGGATGGTTTGGGAGGAAAAGGCATGGGTTTCTGAACCCAAGGCTCTCTTTCTTTTCCATGTTTCCTAGCAACAAAGTCTTTCTTATCATAACGTTGATTCTTTGATTGTGGGTTATCAGGATGAACAGCAGGTTCAATTTCTATATCATTATCATTACTAGGTTGAGCATCATCATGAACATTATCATTAACATTATCACTAGTTTCAAGTTCATTACCAGATTGTGTTTCAGCATCAGAGACAAAAATATCATTTGGATTCTCAGGTGTTTCAGTAATAGGTTTACTAGAAGCATGCAAAGTCCTATCATTTTTCTTTTTCTTCCTACTAGAAGGACTAGGTGCATCTACATTATTTCTCTAAGAATCTTGCTCAATTCTCTTAGGGTGGCCTTCAGGATACAAAGGTTCCTGAGTCATTTTACCACCTCTAGTCATAACTCTAACAGCATTATCATTATTCTTACTATTCAATTCATTGAGCAAATCATTTTGAGCTTTAAGTACTTGCTCTACTTGAGTGGTAACCATAGAAGCATGTTTACTAATAAGTTTAAGTTCACCTTTGACATTAGCCATATAATCACCCAAGTGTTCAAGCATATTTGAATTGTATTTCAATTGTCTACCAAAATAAGCACTAAAATCTTCTTGCTTAGCCATAAATTTATCAAACTCATCTAAGCATGGGCTAGCAAATTTAGTAAATGGGATTTCAGCTTTATCATATCCATAGAGAGAATTTACCTTTACTACCTGTGTCGGGTTATCAAGACCATGAGTTTCCTCAATAGGTAATGGATTAGTATCATATGTTTCTTCTACAGGCGGTAAATTAAGACCATGTATTTCTTTAATAGGAGGCAAATTCTTAACATCTTCAACTTTAATACCTTTTTCTTTCATAGATTTATTTGCCTCTTGCATATCTTCATGACTGAGAATCAGAATACCTCTCTTCTTCAGAGTTGGTTTAGGAATAAGCTCCGGAGTTGGTTCAGGAACTGGTTCAGGAAGTGTCCAATTATTTTCATTTGTCAACATATTATTCAATAGAATTTCGGCTTCATCTGTTGTTCTTTCCCTGAAAACAGAACCAGCACAACTATCCAGGTAATCTTTGGAAGCATCGGTTAGTCCATTATAAAAGATATCAAGTATTTCATTTTTCTTAAGAGCATGATCAGGCAAAGCATTAAGTAATTGGAGAAGCCTCCCCCAAGCTTGTGGGAGACTCTCTTCTTCAATTTGCACAAAGTTATATATATATCCCTTAAAGCAGCTTGTTTCTTATGAGCAGGGAAATATTTAGCAGAGAAGTAATAAATCATATCCTGGGGACTATGCACACAACCAGGATCAAGAGAATTAAACCATGTCTTAGCATCACCCTTTAATGAGAACGGAAATATTTTAAGGATATAAAAGTAACGAGTTCTCTCATCATTAGTGAACAGGGTAGCTATATCATTTAATTTAGTAAAATGTGCCACAACAGTTTCAGATTCATAGCCATGAAAAGGATCATATTCAACCAAAGTAATTATATTAGGATCAACAGAGAATTCATAATCCTTATCGGTAACACAAATAGGTGAAGTAGCAAAAGCAGGGTCAAGTTTCATTCTAGTATTTAGAGATTGCTGATTCCATTTAGCTAATAACCTCTTGAGTTTGTATCTATCTTTGCAAGCTAAAATAGCTAAAGAAGCTTCTTTATCAAAAACATAGCCCTTGGGAATAACAGGCAAGTCTTCATCATCATTTTCATCAGTATTATCAGATTCAATATTTTCACTCTCTCTGACCCTAGCAAGTTGTTCATCAAGAAATTCACTAAGTGGCACAGTAGTATCAAGCATAGAAGTAGTTTCATCATAAGTATCATGCATAGCAGAAGTGGCATCATCAATAACATGCGACATATCAGAACGAATAACAGAAGCAGGTTTAGGTGTCGCAAGCTTACTCATAACAGAAGGTGAATCAAGTGCAGAGCTAGATGGCAGTTCCTTACCTCCCCTCGTAGTCGAGGGATAAATCTTGGTTTTTGGATCTCTCAAGTTCTTCATAATGATAAGCAGATATAAATCCCAAGTGACTCAAAGAATAGAGCTATGCTCCCCGACAACGGCGCCAGAAAATAGTCTTGATAACCCAGAAGTATAGGGGATCGTAATAGTTTTCGAGGGTAGACTATTCAACCCAAATTTATTGATTCGACACAAGGGGAGCCAAAGAATATTCTCAAGTATTAGCAGCTGAGTTGTCAATTCAACCACACCTGGAAACTTAATATCTGCAGCAAAGTGTTTAGTAGCAAAGTAACATGATAGTAGTGGTAATGGTAGCAAAAGTAATGTTTTTGGTATTTTGTAGTGATGATAGCAATAGCAACGGAAAAGTAAATAAGCGAAGAACAATATGTGGAAAACTCGTAGGCAATGGATCAGTGATGGAGAATTATGCCGGATGTGGTTCATCATGTAACAGTCATAACCTAGGGTGACATAGAACTAGCTCCAGTTCATCGATGTAATGTAGGCATGTATTCCGAATATAGTCATACGTGCTTATGGAAAAGAACTTGCATGACATCTTTTGTCCTACCCTCCCGTGGCAGCGGGGTCCTTACGGAAACTAAGGGATATTAAGGCCTCCTTTTAATAGAGTACCGGAACAAAGCATTAACACATAGTGAATACATGAACTCCTCAAACTACGGTCATCACCGGTAAGTATCCCGATTATTGTCACTTCGGGGTTAATGGATCATAACACATAATAGGTGACTATAGACTTGCAAGATAGGATCAAGAACTCTCATATATTGATGAAAACATAATAGGTTCAGATCTGAAATCATGGCACTCGGGCCCTAGTGACAAGCATTAAGCATAGCAAAGTCATAGCAACATCAATCTCAGAACATAGTGGATACTAGGGATCAAACCCTAACAAAACTAACTCGATTACATGATAGATCCCATCCAACCCATCACCGTCCAGCAAGCCTACGATGGAATTACTCACGCACGGCGGTGAGCATCATGAAATTGGTGATGGAGGATGGTTGATGATGACGATGGCGATAGATTCCCCTCTCCAGAGCCCCGAACGGACTCCAGATCAGCCCTCCCGAGAGGTTTTAGGGCTTGGTGGCGGCTCCATATCGTAAAACGCGATGATTTCGTTCTCTCTGTTTTTTCTCCCCAAAACCAAATATATAGAGTTGGAGTTGAGGTCGGAGGAGCTCCAGGGGGGCCACTGAAGGAAATATGCCCTAGAGGCAATAATAAAGTTATTATTTATTTCCTTATATCATGATAAATGTTTATTATTCATGCTAGAATTGTATTAACCAGAAACATAATACTTGTGTGAATACAAAGACAAACAGAGTGTCACTAGTATGCCTCTACTTGACTAGCTCGTTGAATCAATGATGGTTATGTTTCCTAACCATAGACATGAGTTGTCATTTGATTAACGGGATCACATCATTAGAGAATGATGTGATTGACTTGACCCATCCGTTAGCTTAGCACGATGATCGTTTAGTTTGTTGCTATTGCTTTCTTCATGACCTATACATGTTCCTATGACTATGAGATTATGCAACTCCCGTTTACCGGAGGAACACTTTGTGTGCCACCAAACGTCACAACATAACTGGGTGATTATAAAGGTGCTCTACAGGTGTTTCCAAAGGTACTTGTTGGGTTGGCGTATTTCGAGATTAGGATTTGTCACTCCGATTGTCGGAGAGGTATCTTTGGGCCCACTCGGTAATGCACATCACTATAAGCATTGCAAGCATTGCAACTAATGAGTTAGTTGTGGGATGATGTATTACGAAACGAGTAAAGAGACTTGCTAGTAACGATATTGAACTAGGTATTGAGATACCGACGATCGAATCTCGGGCAAGTAACATACCGATGACAAAGGGAACAACGTATGTTGTTATGCGATCTGACCGATAAAGATCTTCGTAGAATATGTAGGAGCCAATATGGGAATCCAGGTCCCGCTATTGGTTATTGACCAGAGAGGTGTCTCGGTCATGTCTACATAGTTCTCGAACCCATAGGGTCCGCACGCTTAACGTTCGTTGACGATATAGTACTATATGAGTTATGTATGTCGGTGACCTAATGTTGTTCGGAGTCTGGGATGAGATCACGGACATGACGAGGAACTCCGGAATGGTCCGGAGATAAAGTTTGATATATGGGATAATAGTGTTTGGTCACCGGAAGGGTTCCGGAATTCACCGGAAGGGGTTCCGGATGTTTCTCGAAATGTTTGGGTATGAGAACACTTTATTTGGGCCAAAGGGGAAAGCCCACAAGGTTTTTGGAAAGCGCAAAAGGAAGTTTTGCGGATTCCAGGGGCTAGACGCCAGGGTCCCTGGCGCCTGGGTCCAGACGCCGGGAACCCTGGCGTCTGGCCCTGGAGTCCGAGAAGGACTCTTGCCTTTCGGGTGAAACCGACTTTGTGGAGGCTTTTACTCCAAGTTTCGACCCCAAGGCTCAACATATAAATAGAGGGGTAGGGCTAGCACCCAAGACACATCAAGAAACACCAAGCCGTGTGCCGGCAACCCCGTCCCCTCTAGTTTGTCCTCCGTCATAGTTTTCGTAGTGCTTAGGCGAAGCCCTGCGGAGATTGTTCTTCACCAACACTGTCACCACACTATCGTGCTGCCGAAAATCATCTAGTACTTCGCCCCTCTTGCTGGATCGAGAAGGCGAGGACGCCACTGAGCCAAACATGTGCAGAACTCGGAGGTGCCATGCTTTAGGTACTTGGATCGGTCGGATCATGAAGACGTACGACTACATCAACCGCGTTGATATAACGCTTCCGTGAATGGTGTATGAGGGTACGTAGACAACACTCTCCCCTCTCGTTGCTATGCATCACCATGATCCTGCGTGTGCGTAGGAATTTTTTTGAAATTACTACGTTCCCCAATAGTGGCACCCGAGCCAGATTTTATGCGTAGATGTCATATGCACGAGTAGAACACAAGTGACTTGTGGGCGATATAAGTCATACTGCTTACCAGCATGTCATACTTTGGTTCGGCGGTATTATTGGATGAAGCAGCCCAGACCGACATTACGCGTACGCTTACGCGAGACTGGTTCTAGCGACGTGCTTTGCACACAGGTGGCTGGCGGGTGTCAGTTTCTCCAACTTTAGTTGAACCGAGTGTGGCTACGCCCGGTCCTTGCGAAGGTTAAAACAACACCAACTTGACAAACTATCGATGTGGTTTTGATGCATGGGTAAGAACGGTTCTTGCTAAGCCCAGTAGCAGCCACGTAAAACTTGCAACAACAAAGTAGAGGACATCTAACTTGTTTTTGCAGGGCATGTTGTGATGTGATATGGTCAAGACATGATGCTAAATTTTATTGTATGAGATGATCATGTTTTGTAACCGAGTTATCAGCAACTGGCATGAGCCATATGGTTGTCTCTTTATTGTATGCAATGCAATCGCCCTGTAATGCTTTACTTTATCACTAAGCGGTAGCGACAGTCGTAGAAGCATAAGATTGGCGAGACGACAACGATGCTACGATGGAAATCAAGGTGTCGCGCCAGTGATGATGGTGATCATGATGGTGCTTCAGAGATGGAGATCACAAGCACGAGATGATGATGGCCATATCATATCACTTATATTGATTGCATGTGATGTTTATCTTTTATACATCTTATCTTGCTTTGATTAACGGTCGCATTATAAGATGATCTCTCACTAAATTTCAAGATAAAAGTGTTCTCCCTAAGTATGTACCGTTGCCAAAGTTCGTCGTGCCCAGACACCACATGATGATTGGGTGTGATAAGCTCTACATCCATCTACAACGGGTGCAAGCTAGTTTTGCACATGCAGAATACTCAGGTTAAACTTGACGAGCCTAGCATATGCAGATATGGCCTCGGAACACTAAGACCGAAAGGTCGAGCATGAATCATATAGTAGATATGATCAACACAGTGATGTTCACCATTGAAAGCTACTCCATTTCACGTGATGATCGGTTATTGTTTAGTTGATTTGGATCACGTGATCACTTAGAGGATTAGAGGGATGTCTATCTAAGTGGGAGTTCTTAATTAATATGATTAATTGAACTTAAATTTATCATGAACTTAGTACCTGGTAGTATCTTGCTTGTCTATGTTGATTGTAGATAGATGGCACGTGCTGTTGTTCCGTTGAATTTTAATGCGTTCCTTGAGAAAGCAAAGTTGATAGATGATGGTAGCAATTACACGGACTGGGTCCGTAACTTGAGGATTATCCTCATTGCTGCACAGAAGAGTTACGTCCTGGAAGCACCGCTAGGTGTACCACCTGCGCCAGCAACTGCAGACATTGTGAATGCCTGGCAGTCACGTGTTGATGACTACTCAATAGTTCAATGTGCCATGCTTTACGGCTTAGAACCGGGACTTCAACGACGTTTTGAACGTAATGGAGCATATGAGATGTTCCAGGAATTGAAGTTAATATTTCAAAAGAATGCCCGGATTGAGAGATATGAAGTCTCCAATAAGTTCTACAGCTGCAAGATGGAGGAGAATAGTTATGTCAGTGAGCATATACTCAAGATGTCTGGGTACTGCAATAACTTGATTCAACTGGGAGTTAATCTTCCGGATGATGGCGTTATTGACAGAATTCTTCAATCACTGCCACCAAGCTACAAGAGCTTCGTGATGAACTATAACATGCAAGGGATGGATAAGACGATTCCCGAGCTCTTCGCAATGCTAAAGGTTGTGAAGGTAGAAATCAAGAAGGAGCATCAAGTGTTGATGGTCAATAAGACCACCAGTTTCAAGAAAAGGGGCAAAGGGAATAAGAAGGGGAACTTCAAGAAGAACAGCAAGCAAGTTGCTGCTCAAGAGAAGAAACCCAAGTCTGGACCTAAGCCTGAGACTGCGTGCTTCTACTACAAGCAGACTGGTCACAGGAAGCGGAACTGCCCCAAGTATTTGGCGGATAAGAAAGATGGCAAGGTGAACAAAGGTATATGTGATATACATGTTATTGATGTGTACCTTACGAGAGCTCGCAGTAGCACCTGGGTATTTAATACTTGTTATGTTGCTAATATTTGCAACTCGAAACAGGGACTACGGATTAAGCGAACACTGGCCAAGGACGAGGTGACGATGCGCGTGGGAAATGGTTCCGAAGTCGATGTGATCACCGTCGGCATGCTACCTCTACATCTACCTTTGGGATTAGTATTAAACCTAAATAATTGTTATTTGATGCCAGCGTTGAGCATGAACATTATATCTGGATCTTGTTTGATGCGAGACGGTTATTCATTTAAATCAAAGAATAATGGTTGTTCTATTTATATGAGTAATATCTTTTATGGTCATGCACCCTTGAAGAGTGGTCTATTTTTGATGAATCTCGATAGCAGTGATACACATATTCATAATGTTGAAGCCAAAAGATGCAGAGTTGATAATGATAGTGCAACTTATTTGTGGCACTGCCATTTAGGTCATATCAGTGTAAAACGCATTAAGAAACTCCATACTGATGGACTTTTGAAACCACTTGATTATGAATCACTTGGTACTTGCGAACCGTGCCTCATGGGAAAGATGACTAAAACGCCGTTCTCCGGAACTATGGAGAGAGCAACAGATTTGTTGGAAATCATACATACAGATGTATGTGGTCCAATGAATATTGAAGCTCGTGGCGGATATCATTATTTTCTCACCTTCACAGATGATTTGAGCAGATATGGGTATATCTACTTAATGAAACATAAGTCTGAAACATTTGAAAAGTTCAAAGAATTTCAGAGTGAAGTTGAAAATCATCGTAACAAGAAAATAAAGTTTCTACGATCAGATCTTGGAGGAGAATATTTGAGTTACGAGTTTGGTCTACATTTGAAACAATGTGGAATAGTTTCGCAACTCACGCCACTCGGAACACCACAGCGTAATGGTGTGTCCGAACGTCGTAATCGTACTTTACTAGATATGGTGCGATCTATGATGTCTCTTACTGATTTACCGCTATCGTTTTGGGGTTATGCTTTAGAGACGGCTGCATTCACGTTAAATAGGGCACCATCGAAATCCGTTGAGATGACACCTTATGAACTGTGGTTTGGCAAGAAACCAAAGTTGTCGTTTCTTAAAGTTTGGGGCTGCGATGCTTATGTGAAAAAGCTTCAACATGATAAGCTCGAACCCAAATCGGAG
This sequence comes from Triticum urartu, assembly GCF_056163025.1. NCBI lineage: Eukaryota > Viridiplantae > Streptophyta > Magnoliopsida > Poales > Poaceae > Triticum > Triticum urartu. The sequence goes on from NC_141876.1 coordinate 128,587,668, forward strand.
AAATGTGTCTTCATAGGATACCCAAAGGAGACTGTTGGGTACACCTTCTATCACAGATCCAAAGGCAAGACATTCGTTGCTAAGAATGGATCCTTTCTAGAGAAGGAGTTTCTCTCGAAAGAAGTGAGTGGGAGGAAAGTAGAACTTGATGAGGTAACTGTACCTGCTCCCTTATTGGAAAGTAGTTCATCACGGAAACCGGTTCCTGTGACGCCTACACCAATTAGTGAGGAAGTTAATGATGATCATAAAACTTCAGATCAAGTTATTACTGAACCTCGTAGATCAACCAGAGTAAGATCCGCACCAGAGTGGTACGGTAATCCTGTTCTGGAAGTCATGTTACTAGACCATGATGAACCTACGAACTATGAAGAAGCGATGGTGAGCCCAGATTCCGCAAAATGGCTTGAAGCCATGAAATTTGAGATGGGATCCATGTATGAGAACAAAGTGTGGGCTTTGGTTGACTTGCCCGTTGATCGGCAAGCCATCGAGAATAAATGGATCTTCAAGAAGAAGACTGGCGCTGACGGTAATGTTACTGTCTATAAAGCTCAACTTGTTGCGAAAGGTTTTCAAGAAGTTCAAGGGATTGACTACGATGAGACCTTCTCACTCGTAGCGATGCTTAAGTCTATCCGAATCATGTTAGCAATTGCCGCATTTTATGATTATGAAATTTGGCAAATGGATGTAAAACTGCATTCCTGAATGGGTTTCTAGAAGAAGAGTTGTATATGATGCAAACAAAAGGTTTTCTCGATCCAAAGGGAGCTAACAAAGTGTGCAAGCTCCAGCGATTCAGTTATGGACTGGTGCAAGCCTCTTGGAGTTGGAATAAACGCTTTGATAGTGTGATCAAAGCATTTGGTTTTATACAGACTTTTAGAGAAACCTGTATTTACAAGAAAGTGAGTGGGAGCTCTGCAGCATTTCTGATATTATATGTGGATGACATATTGTTGATTGGAAATGATATAGAATTTCTGGAGAGCATAAAGGGATACTTGAATAAGAGTTTTTCAATGAAAGACCTCGATGAAGCTGCTTATATATTAGGCATCAAGATCTATAGAGATAGATCAAGACGTTTAATTCGACTTTCATAAAGCACATACCTTGACAAAGTTTTGAAGAAGTTCAAAATGGATCAAGCAAAGAAAGGGCTCTTGCCTGTGTTACAAGGTGTGAAGTTGAGTAAGACTCAATGCCCGACCACTGCAGAAGATAGAGAGAAGATGAAAGATGTTCCCTATGCTTCAGCCATAGGCTCTATCATGTATGCAATGCTGTGTACCAGACCTGATGTGTGCCTTGCTATAAGTCTAGCAGGGAGGTACCAAAGTAATCCAGGAGTGGATCACTGGACAGCGGTCAAGAACATCCTGAAATACCTAAAAAGGACTAAGGATATGTTTCTCGTTTATGGAGGTGACAAAGAGCTAGTCATAAATGGTTACGTTGATGCAAGCTTTGACACTGATCCGGACGATTCTAAATCGCAAACCGGATACGTGTTTGCATTGAACGATGGAGCTGTCAGTTGGTGCAGTTCTAAACAAAGCGTCGTGGCGGGATCTACATGTGAAGCGGAGTACATAGCTGCTTCGGAAGCAGCAAATGAAGGAGTCTAGATGAAGGAGTTCATATCCGATCTAGGTGTCATACCTAGTGCATCGGGTCCAATGAAAATCTTTTGTGACAATACTGGTGCAATTGCCTTGGCGAAGGAATCCAGATTTCACAAGAGAACCAAGCACATCAAGAGATGCTTCAATTCCATCCGGGATCTAGTCCAGGTAGGAGACATAGAAATTTGCAAGATACATACGGATCTGAATGTTACAAGCCCATTGACTAAGCCTCTTCCACGAGCAAAACATCATCAACACCAAGGCTCCATGGGTGTTAGAATCATTACTGTGTAATCTAGATTATTGACTCTAGTGCAAGTGGGAGACTGAAGGAAATATGTCCTAGAGGCAACAATAAAGTTATTATTTATTTCCTTATATCATGATAAATGTTTATTATTCATGCTAGAATTGTATTAACCGGAAACATAGTACTTGTGTGAATACATAGACAAACAGAGTGTCACTAGTATGCCTCTACTTGACTAGCTCGTTGAATCAATGATGGTTATGTTTCCTAACCATAGACATAAGTTGTCATTTGATTAACAGGATCACATCATTAGAGAATGATGTGATTGACTTGACCCATCCGTTAGCTTAGCACGATGACCGTTTAGTTTATTGCTATTGCTTCCTTCATGACTTATACATGTTCCTATGACTATGAGATTATGCAACTCCCGTTTACCGGAGGAACACTTTGTGTGCCACCAAACGTCACAACGTAACTGGGTGATTATAAAGGTGCTCTATAGGTGTCTCCAAAGGTACTTGTTGGGTTGGCGTATTTTGAGATTAGGATTTGTCACTCCGATTGTCGGAGAGGTATCTCTAGGCCCACTCGGTAATGCACATCACTATAAGCCTTGCAAGCATTGCAACTAATGAGTTAGTTGCGGGATGATGTATTACGGAACGAGTAAAGAGACTTGCTGGTAACGAGATTGAACTAGGTATTGAGATACCGACGATCGAATCTCGGGCAAGTAACATACCGATGACAAAGGGAACAACGTATGTTGTTATGCGGTCTGACCGATAAAGATCTTCGTAGAATATGTAGGAGCCAATATGGGCATCTAGGTCCCTCTATTGGTCATTGACCAGAGAGGTGTCTCGGTCATGTCTACATAGTTCTCGAACCCGTAGGGTCCGCACGCTTAACGTTCGTTGACGATATAGTACTATATGAGTTATGTATGTCGGTGACCGAATGTTGTTCGGAGTCCGGGATGAGATCATGGACATGACAAGGAACTCCGGAATGGTCCGGAGATAAAGTTTGATATATGGGATAATAGTGTTTGGTCACCGCAAGGGTTCCGGAATTCACCGGAAGGGGTTCCGGATGTTTCCCGGAATGTTTGGGTACGAGAACACTTTATTTGGGCCAAAGGGGAAAGCCCACAAGGTTTTTGGAAAGCGCAAAAGGAAGTTTTGCGGATTCCAAGGCCAGACGCCAGGGTCCCTGGCGCCTGGGTCCAGACGCCGGGAACCCTGGCGTCTGGCCCTGGAGTCCGAGAAGGACTCTTGCCTTTCGGGTGAAACCGACTTTGTGGAGGCTTTTAATCCAAGTTTCGACCCCAAGGCTCAACATATAAATAGAGGGTAGGGCTAGCACCCAAGACACATCAAGAAACACCAAGCCATGTGCCGGCAACCCCGCCCCTCTAGTTTGTCCTCTGTCATAGTTTTCGTAGTGCTTAGGCGAAGCCCTGCGGAGATTGTTCTTCGCCAACACCGTCACCATGCCGTCGTGCTGCCGGAACTCATCTACTACTTCGCCCCTCTTGCTGGATCGAGAAGGTGAGGACGTCACCGAGCCGAACGTGTGCAGAACTCGGAGGTGCCGTGCTTTCGGTACTTGGATCGGTCGGATCGTGAATACGTACGACTACATCAACCGTGTTGATATAACGCTTCCACGAACGGTCTACGATGGTACGTAGACAACACTCTCCCCTCTCGTTGCTATGCATCACCATGATCCTGCGTGTGTGTAGGAATTTTTTTGAAATTACTACGTTCCCCAACACCCACAAGGTAGGGGGCGTGCCCTAGGGGGGCAGGCGCACCCCCCACCCTCGTGGACAGGTGGTGGGCCCACTGGCCTTCATCTTTTGCAAGGATTTTTTATATTTTCCAAAAAGGTGTTCCGTGAAGTTTTAGGTCATTCCGAGAACTTCTGTTTCTGCACATAAATAACACCATGGTAATTCTGCTGAAAACAGCGTCAGTCCGGGTTAGTTCCATTCAAATCATGCAAGTTAGAGTCCAAAACTAGGGCAAAAGTGTTTGGAAAAGTAGATACGACGGAGACGTATCAGAATACCATCCTTGGAGATGACATGACCAAGGTAGGTGACTTCGGGAAGCCAGAATTCGCACTTGGAATACTTGGCATAAAGTTGATGTTCTCGAAGCTTCTCTAGAACAAGTCGAAGGTGTTCAGCATGTTCTTCTTTGTTCTTAGAATATACCAGGATATCATCCAGATAGACTACGACGAACTTGTCGAGGTAATCCATGAATATGTAGTTCATCAGACGAGAGAATGTGGTTGGAGCATTGGTCAAGCCAAAAGACATGACCGTGTACTCGTAAGAACCATAACGAGTGACGAATGCGGTCTTTGGAATATCCTCTTCACGAACACGGATCTGGTGGTAACCCAACCTCAAGTCGAGTTTAGAGAATATTGATGAACCAGCCAGTTGATCATACAGATCATTGATCCGAGGAAAGGGATATTTGTTCTGAATTGTAGCTTGGTTGATAGGATGGTAGTCTTGTACCAAATGGTTCGTTCCATCCTTCTTCTTCACAAAGAGAGAAGGTGCTCCCCAAGCTGAGGAACTTGGACGAATGAATCCACTGCGAAGAGATTTATCGATTTCCTCCTTAAGTTTAAGGAGTTCATGAGGTGGCATCTTGTAGGGTCGTTTGGCAATAGGAACGGTGCCTGGTTTCAAGTCGATGACGAACTCGGCAGCCCGGACAGGGGGTATTCCTGGAAGTTCTTCTGGAAAAGCATCTAGGAAGTCGTCAACAACTGGAATCTTTTAAATTCCCTCAAGAGGTGCTGCGTTCAACGCATTCAAGACATAAAGTCGTGCTTCAGCGTTTTGAACCAGACAAGCATTGTAGCTTACTATCTCATCTGAAGGGTGTAGAAGGTGGATGGTTTTAGTGGCGCAAACGATAGAAGCCGTATGTGCTTTCAACCAATCCATTCCCAGAATGAGGTCAATATTGGAAGACTTCAGAATAATGGGGGGAGGCAAAAAATTTCAACCCTTCGATTTCAACTGAAATGTTGTGGCTAATCATGGAGGTTTGGCATTGGCCCGCGGGGTTTTTACCACTAGTGGAGTGTGCATCTCTTCGTATTTAATGCCATGCATGAATGCAAAATCTTCTGATATGAAAGAATGTGATGCTCCTGAATCGAATAAAACAGAAGCCGGTACTGAATTAACGAGAAGAGTACCCATCACAGTGGCAGGCTGGTCTTGAGCTTCATTCAGATCAACATGATTAGCCTGACCACGACCATAAGGCCTGGCATTGTTATTAGGGGGCTGATTGTTACGGCCAGTTGAAGGCAGAGCCAGCTGGCTCTTTTTCTGATTGCACTTTTTGGCAAGGTGGCCTGGACGGCCACATCTGAAGCACAGACCATCATTGAGATTGGGAGCAGGAGCTTGGGGTGGTACAACTCGAAGAGGTTGCCTCTGCGGTGGAGGAGGCAGATGAGGTGTAGCATAGGACTGTCTTAGTGCAGGTGCAGTTGGAAGATACATGTTGTGGGGAATCCATATCCGATGCTTCTGCGCTGACGGGCCCGAAGATGAGCCAGCGTCACGGCTGCGCCTGAGGGATCCTTGGTGTTCCTGAAGAAGTCTCAACCTGTATAGCCTTGTTCACCAAAGTGGCGAAATCAGAAAAGTCATGAACGAGCAATGCTAGCTTGATATCAGGGTGAAGTCCATCACGAAACTTCTCTTGCTTACGAGCATAAGTAGCAATGTCTTCTTCAGCGTAACGGGACGAGTCCAAGAATTCCCGCTGATAAGCATCTACAGACTTGTTGCCTTGGGTGAGGTTGCGGAACTCGCGCTTCTTCTTTTCCATGATTCCTTGAGGAATGAAGCAGGCACAGAAAGCAGCTTAGAAATCCGGCCAAGTGATGACCGTTCTAGTAGGCAGGGTATGCCTGTGGCTGTCCCACCATTGAGCAGCGGGACCCTTAAGAAAGAATGATGACCATTCGTAAGTATCTCGTGGGCACCTTCCAGGTCAACCCGACTCCACTGCCGGGACCTGGTCTTCGATGATGAAGCAGGGGCAACAAGGACAAGGTGGGGGTCACTGCTGGATCACTAACCAACCTATACTAAGCAGCTTAGGATAAGTAGGTAAGGTAACAATAAGCAGGTAACAAAAACAGGCTATGCATCAGAGTAGGATCATACAGAAAGCAGTAGCAGTTCTAATGCAAGCATGAGAGGGAAAGAAATGGGCGATATCGGAATGCTCAAGGAGGGTTTGCTTGCCTGGAAGCTCTGCTGAAAAAGAAGAAGTGTCATCGACATAGTCGATCACAAGGGCGGCATCGGTCTCGGGGTCTATCCAAGAGAAGAGGGGGAAGAAACAGTAAATACAGAGCAAACATATGCATCACTAAGCATTACATGACAATAGGCAGAGCTAGGGTTGTCCTAACATAGTACTACACGTTGCGGAAGGAGGGGAAAAACATCCGAGGATGAATTCCCGACGTTAGATGAATTCCGGACAGATGGAAGAGAGGGGACGGTTCCATGTTCAGCATGCTAGGGGCATGTGACAGGTGAATGGACCGCGCATTCGGATTCGTTGGATTTTTCTGAGCAACTTTCATATATAAAGTTTTTCGATCCGAGCTACAGTTTAATTTCTATGAATTTTTAAAGGTTTAAACATTTTCTGGAATTAATTAAATTAACAGAAAAGAAAATATGATGTCAGCATGACGTGTTGATGACGTCAGCAGTCAACAGACTCGCTGACCGGGTCAAACCTGACCTATGGGTCCAGTGCGACCCACATGTCAGCCTCTGTGGCACTAACAGTGGATTAATTTGCCTAACAATACTAGTTAGGGGTGTGGGCCCCATTAGTCAGTGACTATTAGGTTAAACTAATTAATTTATTTATAAAAACGTTTAATTAGCCTAATTAACAGATGGGGCCCACATGTCATGCACAGTAACTGCATTGACCAGAGTCAACGTGGTCAACTGGGGCGTAGGGCCCCCCTGGCAGCCTCACTGGGGTGGCCCCCATAGGGCTATGTCGGCGCCAGGTCAGCACAGCGGCCGGAGCAATGCCGACGACCACAGGAGACGGCGGCGACGCGCGGGATTCGCCCACAGACCACCAAAACGAAAGCGGTCGGTCGCGTTCGAACACGGAGACGAATCCGCGTCTAACGACATCGGCGGGAGCGACTAAGGTGACCGAGAACGTCAACGGCGACCACCGCGGGCGGCGCCGGACTTCGGGTTAAGGTGGTTTTGGCGCTACGGGGCACCAAAACGCGCACGGTTTGCGGATACAGCTAGCTGGCGATGCGGCGCATCTGATGGAGCAAGCAGCAGGGGCGGGGATGGCCGGAGTGGCACCGGCGACAAGCCGTGGTGGCAGTGGTGTTCGGGCCCTCAACAAGCTAGAGGCTAGGGGCCACAAGAAGCGCGTGCGCGGGTGCGTTGGGTTCCTGGAAGCGCCAGGAGCACGGTGGCGTGCTCAGGCGAGCGTGATAGCGGCTATGGCGACGGCCACGAGCTCATCGGCGGTGGACAGAAAACGGGCGCGGTGGCAAGCTAGCTACGGCGCGTGAGGAAGCTAATGGAGAGGAGCAGGAGGTGGAGGAGCTCATTGCGTGGCTAAGGAAAGCCTTCGAGAGCTTAGTAGCAGCAGTGAGCATCGGAGAGGAGGGAGATCGCCGGCGACCGAGGCGCAAGGGGCGGCTCGATCCGCGGCCTGCGGTGCTCCCCGGCTTGCGCTCGTGGACGGGGACGAGGTAGTCAATGACGGCGGAGCTGCTGGACAGGTCGGCGAGGCGAGGCGAGGTCGGTAGCCGCCAGGACGAGCGAGGCATGGTGGTGGGCGTGCTCGGGCAGTGGGGAGAAAGGGCGAGCGCAAGCGAGGGAGAGAAGGGAGTGGATCTGGGAGGGGCGTAGCGGTAGGTGAGGGGGACTCGAGGCGTCCAGGGGCGGCGACCTTATCCTCCCCTCGACGCTGGCGAGGGTTCCGGTGGCGACCGCGCCCTGTAGTGGCGCGCGACCGGGGAACAGGAAGAGGGCGCGGTGCGGGGAGCTGGGCCGGCTTGTTGTGGTGGGCCGAGGCCCATGGGAAGGCCAGGGGCTCTCCCACCCCTTCTTCTTTCCTTTTCTTTTTCTTTTTCTTTTGTTTTTCCTTTTTCAGCAGCTTTTGCATTTTATTTTGCCACAAATGACCTTGCAAAAATATTCCATTGGCCAAAACAAATTCAAAGAAGTACTGTGCACTGCCACAAAAATATTGGGAAAGTTTTGAATCCCTTTGGATTTATTCAAAAAGAAAAGGGCATTTTAAAAGGCTGTTTTGGCTCTGTCAAAAAGCATTAGGCCCATTTAGAGTTGATGATGATGTTGTGTTCCTTAACAGGAAATAGTTTTGGATTATTTGCTAAAAGGTGAACATTTTTCCAACAAGTTTTGATCAACTACATTTTGCACTTTGAATTTGAATGGAATTCAAAGAAGGAATTTGAAATGAGATATTATCCCAACATGATTATTATTGCAAATCTTAGTAGCTTAGCATCATCGTGATGGATTACTGTAGCTCCATTACATAGGGGTGTTACACTATACCTTCCCTTTAAGACGAGAACTGCTACATAAATGATGGGTGGTGCCCAATTTCTAGATGACAAGATATAGATCCCTCGATCACTTGGGTTCACATGGACCGCAACCATTGTACACAGTAATTTCGTTTTAAGCTGCAGTGACTAAAAAAGTGGGTTGGTCCCCTGCATGTGTTGATGGCTTAATAACTGTAAAGGGGTCCATGCATGCAACTTTTGATAGAGACTGCATACTTCATCCACCCCTTCTGTCATGTTTTTTCTATGACTTTCAAATTTCAATCTAGCTTTGCCATAGGATAGCCGTTCACGTGTCACTCCCTAGGGTGGTTCCATGCGTTAACCTAGACCCAAAGAAGCTTCCCCGCTACCACTCTCTTGTCGCACTGTTGTCGGCCTTGGTCGCAATGGCGGCGGGCCCATCTGTCAAAGGCAGTTGGGGGATGATTAGGTGCGGTTGCGGTCGGCTGGAGCTGCTAGGGCGGGACGCCTGAGCTCATCTGCTCGCGGCGATAGTGGATGGAGCTCCCTGGCCATCTTGGGCGTGCCGCTGCGGCTTAGCAAAGTAGCCATGACGACTGAGGTCGTCTACTCGCAGCTATAGTGGATGGCGCTCCCTGTCCATGTTGGGTGTGCTACTATGGCTTGGTAAAGCATGTAACCGAGACAGGGTGTTGTGACCTAGCAGGGCTAGGGCCGCAGTGTTAGTGTTGATGAGGTTGCAATCTTTCGTGGAAGGGGCTAGATGGTGGCCTCCCGCCTGGCTGGATTTGGCATGGTTTCCGACTAGATTTGGTGCTCTAGTGGTCGGAGGTCCGATGGAGGTTTAGTCGGCGACTAGGATGTATACAAGCTCTATGGTGATTCCATGATGGGATGGTAGCCTATGGTGGTGCTGGTATGGTCAAAGCCCTGGGTTGCTCCTAGGATGGCACCGCCGGTGGTGGTCCATGTAGTTATATGCGGCGCAACATGTGGCGCCTGCTGGCTCCGGTATGGTAGTGGTGTGTTGGGGGCGCCGTTCCCGACATAGGTGCTCAATTCTCCGAACAAAAGTTTTGCTCGACTTCAGTTGGGGCTGGTGGTAAATGATGCCTTTGGGTGTGATTGTGCTTGTTAAAGGCATCATAGAGGGGATCTGGTATCTCTCCCACCCTTGAGTTCTTGTCTCCCGGTGAAAGACATGTGTAATGGTGACGCTCGTGGCGTCATTACTTTTTTGGAAGCAATGCTTTGGAGTCAAGTCTTGTGACGTGTTGTGGCTGATAAGGAGTGGGGAGCGATTTGGTGAGAGTGGAGTTGTTGTTTGTGCATCTGTTAGGACAGATCGCTTGGTTGACTGTGATAGGTAGTAGGAGCACCCTCTACATACAAGGAGTGCCAAGCAAGTTATGTTTGTCAACCTCGTGGGATCAAAGTGGCATAAGTTTGTTCTATGGGACATATCATTCCTCGCTGATGTCGTTGATGTTCGCAGATATGCTTGTGGACACCCGGACTAATACAACAGTTTTTGGTGTGCACTCCGGTGGGGGCGATGGCGTTCGAGTGCCTGGCAGGTGTACTGTGGGCTATTGGCCTTTGGTGTTTTGTATGTATTGTGGTGCTTTAGGCCTTGTCTAGCTAGGCATTGTTTAGGTTTTCTCTCGGTTTTCCTCAATAAACCGAGCAACCCATTTTTCATTCTTTCTTTTTTGGCACTCGCTTTTATGCGATGCATTCCTACTTCAGTGGTGTTCTTGTAATACCCTTTCTAATAATGAATTTGGCAACTCTCCTCCAATATTTTTTTGTTCTATCTTTTTGACCAAAAGTCTAGTTTACCTTTTGTTACATATTCGTGTTCCTTGCGACGAGAGCTTTGAAATAAGGCCACTCTTGAATACATTTTGACAAGTTTTGATAACCTCATCAAGTCTCAACCATTAAAACTTGATAAAAATGGAGGATAAATTCATCAAGTTTTAAATACTAAACCCTAAACCTAAAAGCAAATGGAATTTGGTAAAACTTGGTAACACCTTAATATTAAGACTATCAAGTTTTAATATTTGACCTTTGTAAATTTTAAAAGTTCTTAAAATGTATTCAAGAGTAGCCTTGTTCAAAAGTGTTGGTTGCAAGAGACAAAGATATGCAAAAGAAACATAAATTAAAATTTTAATTCAAAAGATATAATAAATTTAAATCTGAAGGTGAAATGAGAAAAACATGGGAGGGGGACTGAACAGACTGCATGCATGGACCCGTACAGTAATTAAACCCTAACACATGCATTTATTTTCAAATTTTGATGCAAATGTGGGACTGCCAAAGTGCCCCACGAATTTCCCAATGAAGAAACAGCGACCAAAAGGAAGAGAATGAATTAAAACGACCCTAGTGCACAAGACAAATTTGAAGACATAGAAAAATATGCTTTCCACTTTGTAAGTGTCGTGTGTCCCACCCGTGAGGAACATAGGGAACTTCTTAAAGAGACATAGGATTGATGCACATAACTTTATTCTTTCAAAATTCACTTTTGTTGTTTTCTCTGACGGAAAACCAGCGGCGTTGTCTAGTGGACAAAGACAGACACAACAACATGTTTAACACAGTACAGACGCAAGCGCTCATACATATGCGCATATACTCATCTCTATGAACACACACGCACATCCTATCCTTATGAGCAAGAGACCGAGCCAGCATATCATCTACAAAGTCTAAATCGTGTCCCCTTCTTTTTTCCTGATTTCACCTCCCATTCTCCGTATACTTGTCTCTTAGGCTTTGTTTGGATATGTAGCTTTTTCTGTGGATGAATATGTAGGTTTAGCCAAACTAGTTTTCCGTGAACTCATATAACAACATAACAAACTAAAGTCATGTTTGGGCTCTCGACGTAACAAACCTTTTTGGCTCCGTTCCTTAGATTCTTTTCTCACGACACTCCCTTCCCCACTCACATCATTTACCAGTCGGAGTAATATGGTTAGCATGCCTTCAGAATTTTAAATTAGAAGCCATGCATATATTATTGAATAGTAAAATAAAAGAACTTAACTTCATTTTTTGAGAAAATGAAAGAAACTTAACTACTCTAGTAAGCTTTGGTCAAGTGGAGATTTAGCTAGCAGCGTAAAACTGGGGAAGAGCCTAACCACGTTGAACATGAGTCGGCTTGAGTCTGGCCTAGTCTGGCTTGGCCACGTGGTGACTTTTTGAAACGTGGACATTTTCATATTTGTGAACATAAGAAAAACACAGATCATTTTTGAAAACGTGAGCATCTTTTGGAAATCTTGAACATTTTTGAATCTGTCAACAACTTCTGAAAAATGGGAACTTTTTTGAAATTTGAAAGTGAACAACTTTTTTAAAACAGCAACATTTTTTAAATGGGAATATTTTTTGAACTACAATTTTTACTTTTGAAAAGCGAATTATTTTTGCATATGTGAACATTGTTTTTAAAATGGAGACATTTTTAGAAACTTCGAGCAAAATTTGAAAATCCAAACAATTTTGCAAATTTGGGAATAGTTTTCAAAGACAGGATCGTTTTTAAAATTCTTTGTTTCCTTGGAATGAATTGCTCAACTACTTAGGTAACGAAAGAAAAACGTTCATCTATGATCTTTCTAAAGAAAAGATGGTATTTTTTACAAATCATGATTTTTTTGAAAAGAAAAATAAAGGAAAATTTGTGAATGTTTATTTCTAGAAAATATGGACATTTTTTGAAATTCCAAAAAATATATAAATATAGTGAGCATCTTATGATATGTGAATTTCTTTAAAAAGAAAGAAACAAAAAAAATTGAGAAGAAAAACCGAAAAACCAATAAATAAAACACGAGAAGAAAAAACAACCGATGAACATTCTAAAATTTACCAAAACTTTTTTTTGATGGGAAGGCTTACTTTGTTAATCAAATGATAGATACATTGTCTGCTAGCAATTTCACAATAAAATCAGGCGGGGCATCAATTCAAAGAGATGGATTGTTAACACGTCCCCGTCTAGCCAGCTCATGAACTATAAAATTTGACTCTCTAATACAATGCCCAATAGTAACCCTCCCGAAATCTACTAGATTAGTTCCACATTCATCAACGACCGGCGCTATTACCATAGAATAACCTCCATTGTGGTTTAGTGCATCCATCACTGTGGTATTGTCCGATTTCACCACCAAGTTATAGCATCCCATATCCCTTGCTAGCAGCAATCCTTCGAGCAAAACTGCCGCTTCTGTCGTACACACATCAGAAACGTGTTCTAATCTCGCTGTGGATGCCGCTATAAAGGACCCCCGGTGATCACGGATAACGGCTCCACATGATCCTGCATAGTCGCCCTCTGTGAATGATGCATCCACATTTAGAATTAGCTGCTCCGCGAGAAACACCGGCCACTTATTTATCTTGGGTGTGATTTTAACTAAGGTTCCACGAACATAGTTCAGCGCTAGGGCAACCACAGCAGGTGTTGTTTTTCCTGGTGTCAATATATCTTCCCCTCGCACAAACTGTCTTCTTTGCCACCATAAAAACCAGCATGCTGTCGATATAAGCTCTGGTAATTTAACCACTCCAGAGTAGCGTCGCCGATAAGAACCATCGCAGAGAATAAAAATTACCAAAACTAGTATAAAAGAGATTCGAACTTTTTGGATCATTCCCAACCCGAAACTAGAAAACGCTACTCCAAGCGCTAAATGGCCAAGCCCAATACTCGCTGGTGCGTTGCTCCTGTGCGAACCAGCGAGAAATTCCTATTTGCTGCTCTTTGCGGCAAGTAGTCGAACGCACGCACACAGGCAGATCGACCAGCGTTAGGATGGGCTGGCCCGTTCAAATATTAAAGCGAATCCGGTTTTGGGAATCTTCTAGGTGGTTCCCAGCCGGTTTTTCTGGTTTTGGGAACCTTCTAGAAGGTTCCTGAACAGGTTTTCTATTTCCCCTTTTTTCCCTTTTTGTTTCTTTCCTTTTACTGTTTCATTTTCTTTTTTGTTTTAATTTTCTGTTATCTTTTCTTTTCTTTGCTGTTTCATTTTTTCTTTTTCTTGAGAATTTCAAATGTTTATTCGGAATTTTATCACAAGTTCTCATTTTCAAAATTTTCTCCCAATTTCAAAAAATGTTCAGGAATTTCAAAAAATGTTCCAGTTTTAAAATTTTGTTCGCAATTTCAAAAAAAAATCATGTTTCAAAAAGCCTTTCAGGAATTTCAAAAAATATTCTTGTTTGCAAATTTTGTTCACAATTTTTTAAAAAAAATCGTGTTTTAGAAAATGTTCAGTAATTTCACAAAAATGTTCTCGTTTCGATTTTTTATATTCATGTTTTTAAAAAATGTTGACGAATTGCAAAAAAAATCTCTTTTTCAAAATATGTTCACAAAGTCATTCAAAAAATGCTATTTTTTCATAAAATGTGCAGGAATTTCAAAATATGTCCTCTTTTCCAAAATTTGTTCACAATTTCAGAATGATGTTCGTGTTTCAAAAATTGTTCAGGAATAAATATTTGTTTGTTTTCAAAAAAATTCAGAATGTCAGAAAGTATTCATTTTTTCCAAAATTGTTCACGTTTTAGAAAACAGTTAGGTTTTGCAAAAAAAAAAACAATCGTGTCTTTTCTAAATTCGGAATACAAAAATTGTTCACATTTTTTACAGAAAACATTTTGGACTATGGAAAAAATTGTGCCATTTCAAATTGTTCGAAATTATCAAGAATTATTTCGAAAATGTTTTTCCCAAAATCTCAACCGTGCTCTCTGTTGTTAAAGTGTTTGGCACCTTAATGTGTAACAGCAGTTTTGTGGTGGAGTGGCTAGTTGCGCCTTAATGCTTTCGTTCGATGGGCTGGCCCAGTCCTGCGTCCCACTTGTGCGTCGGGCTCTTGTTTTGACGCAAAATGCGTCATATAGGAGGTCTCCACGGCCGCCTCGCCCTTCATGGTGGACCGGATCAGTAGGAGGTGGCTCGTTCACTTGATGTCATCTGCTTTTTTTTCTTCTCTTTTTTACAGTTATTTAAATTTTAAACTAAATTCATATATTTAAAAAACAAAAATTTACTTATTACATTTAAAAACGTGAATTAAAAAAATGTTAACACAGTGTAATTTTTTTTGTTATCGTACTTTTACGAAATTTTGATAACGTTCAAAAACAATATTCATGGAAACGTAAAAATGTTCTCGTGTTTCAAAAAAATGTATCCATATTTTTAAAAGATGTGTATAGAGTGTAGTTATTTTGCGTAATGTAAAACAAATGTTTCGTGCCATTACAAAAATGTACGTCATACTCTATGGAAGTAATACCGAGTTCAAAAAAAATCCCTGACATTTAAAAAAATGTTAAATACAAATGTAAAAGAATGCCAGTGTAGGTTAAAAAAATATGTTTATTTCCACTAGACAATGTATCTTTGCATTTTAAAGAATATTTCTTGTGTTTCCAAAATATGTCCACGAAATTTTCAAAAACATATATACATTGTAATAAAACCAAGACGTGAGTACTCAGACTTGTCATGGGGTTGCCATTGTTTCATATTACCAACATCATACCTCCTTTATATCCAATAGTACTTCATCTCTTCATCCTCGTAGGATATCCCACATACCAAGATAAAAACTTATACTTATGGAATCCATATTCCACATCATTATTCTTTCCAGGGTCAAGCGTCCTTACAGGGGAATATTGTCCATCTCTGCATGGCACTTCTTCAACTGGGAAATGTGAAACACATCATGAACTCCTGACGGTTCTTCGGGTGACTCCAACTTGTTGTCCACTTCTCCCATACGCTCCAAAACTCGATATGGTCCTATAAATCTCAGGGCTAACTTTTCCTTAACTCCAAATCGTTTAACTCCTCGCAGAGGGGCACACGAAGACATGCTCTGTCTCCAACTTCATAGACTACCTCCTTGCATTTTTAAGTCTGCATATCTCTTCTGCCTGGACTGAGCTACCTTCAGTCTATCTCGAATCAACTTAACATTCTTTTCTGACTCCTTGATCACATTTGGTCCAAACAACTGACGGTCTCCAACTTCATCCCACATACTCTTGGGGTATCACACATATCGAGACAAAACTCGTATTCATTTTGTCCGAAATCCACTCAGTGGAGTATCCTTATCTTTTTCAGGGGTCAAGGTTTTTTACAGGGTACTACCACCCTTAAATGCACAAATCTTCCATAGACCATATTTCTCATATCCTCAAAATGGTCAAAATCCTTCTTCATAGAGTAACAACTCATAAAACCCAAATCTTTACCAACGATGCTAACTTTATTGATTCTCCAATGATTACAATCTTTTGCTTTTCCATTACATGTCTCAACTCAACACCTCAATATAAAACAAAATGTTCTCACTTCTACTACTCCATTTCTTTTGTTGCAAACTCAACTATCTAGCACAAGTTTCCTTCTCCTTGGGGCATTCTCTGGCAAAGTGCCCTACTCCATTACAACTAAAACATATTACTTCTGACAAGTAGCGAGGTTTCCTTTTTGGACAACTGTTGAGGTAGTGCCCTAACTCCTTGCACATGTAATAGGTGATATGACTCGGGTACTTCCTGGAATCCAATCTACTTCTCTTCCTGGACTTTTCCATTCCAATCAGGGCTTCTATTTCTTGTGGGTCATATTCTACTTCCTCTGTCGGGAATTCTACTAGATCCTCATTCAAACAATTTTGGAAGATGTGTCCTTCTTCTCCACATGAATAGCAAGACTTAGTGAAGGGTTTACTCGGGTCTTCTTTAGGTGTGTCCTCCACATCTTCCTTCATCACGGGTTCTTCTAAAATTTCCATAAGGGCTCCTTTATTTACTTCTTTCTTCTGATGTACGGTCCTTTGTACCATGGGGTAAATGTGACACTGAGCAGGATAGTGGGTAGTCCCTTCACACAAGAAACAAGTGATCTGCCTAGTTGGGCATTCTTCAACTAGGTGACTTCCTTCACCATTAGGGCATTCATCCTTGTGTTCTTTATGGGTGTGTCCTATTTCTCCACAAATCTTGCATGCACAAGGTTTCTTCATATCCTTTCCATAAGGCTTCAACTTCTGGGACACAAACCGAGACTTTGGCAAAGTCAACTTAAATTCTTTCCAAGTGGTTACTCCTTGCCATCCATTCATGGTTTGGCATATCCTCCACCAAGTAGCAGCACCTCTTTCAAAGCACTGAAGAGCATGTTGGGTCATATCATTTCCAACTATAGGGTTATTCTTCATGTGATCCTCCATGTTCTGAATCCATCGGTCTGTCTCCAATTGACTCATCGGTCTAGAAAATACAAGATCATCTTGATTCATCCTCTATTGGGTCCATGTGGGTTTGGGGTAATATAAGAGAGAGGGAGAGGGATACACACAATACAAACAAAAGTTTTGAAAAGATAGATTTTATTTGTGGCCGTCGGGAAAAACATCAAACCAATGACAGCTCACAAACTTCGCATCTAACATAGGTATATAACAGGGGTTTGGTCTTCGAAAGGTCAATAAATCTTCAACGTCTCCAAACTCTTCAAGCCTTGTTCCTGCATCCAATGGCTTTTTCTGATCATGCTTGTCTTCTCAAGTTCTTTTGCCAGATCATCTCGGTTGACATGAAATCTCTCGTGACATCCTTTAATATTCTGGGGTTGTATTCCAAACTTCTAGGTTTCAATATCCTTGGCATGAACCATGGTCTAGTTCCTGACGAATCTCTGGTTTCTCGAGTTTTGCTCCTCCAGCTTGCTACTTCAGCTTCTTGGACCTAAGTTCTTCACGAAATGCTTCCTTGTCAAAATACGACTTCATGGAGCTGTACCTTAAACTTCTTGATGTACTACTCCAGATCCTGATGATACACCGGCTAAGGTTAAAACTTCATCTTACTAATAGGTGCTCCATCAGCCTTCTTCCATCAAATCCATTCTGAAGAAATGCATCCTTAACTCAGCACAGTGACAATAGCATCAGCGAGCGATGACATTGTCATTCCCATGAGCTATCATTCCATAGTTGATATCTCCTGCCTCAAAACTTCGAGTTCTCATGCTCCTTGTTTTAGTCTTTCTCCGATACACCTTGATCTCGGGTATTGACAACTTCCATAGTCTGCCAAGTTCCATAAGGGTAGCCTTCCTAGGTCATACAAATCTGGGAATTCTTCAGAGCCTTCAAATCCTACTTGTCTTCGGTCTTCAACCGTTGTAGTTTCCGTTATTCAGATGCACGGAAAATACTCTTCATTCTGAAGTGGTCTTAGTTGTCCGGTATCTTGTACTTCTTGGAGTGGTCTCATCAGTCGAATCTTCGTGTGGTCAAAAGGGGAAAGGGGTATAGTCTCACTAAAAGGAAATTTTTGAATAAGCTCGGAAGAGAAGAGAGGTAAAAGATCTTTTTGAAAGGGAAAGTTGTAGAGAAAAACTTTGCTATGGGCTTGCCGGTTTCTAGGGTCACGTCCTACAGTCAACATGTGCTCTGATACCATCTTGTAGTGACCCGACCCGAATGGATCAAGTCTCTGTGCTTAAGTGTCATCCCTGGATCGGTATGCTGACACACACAGTACTCGAGGATTTATAACAGAGGTAAATCACATGTATAAGTAACGTAAAATAGTATTACCTCAATCCAAAATAGCGGAAATAACAAGGTTGTGGATTCCCATCAACACCAACGACAAAGTTGAGTGTGGAAATCGTAACCCTAACGTATCACTTACTCGTCGTAAGATAATCCTGCAACATGAGACGTTGCAGCCACAGAGGGTCGGTACATTGAATGTACTGGCAAATTCACACCATAGAGAATGTTGAATAAAGGCTATCACTACATGCATATTTGGCTGGTGAAAAAGCTCTATGGTTATAGTTTTTGCGAAAAGCCAATTTTTCCCTACTGCAAAGGAATAAATTTTATTTAACTATCATGGTGGTTGTTGAACATTGAGAATGGTTGACAGCATTCTCAATCCCAATTAAGTAACATCATTAAAGCCCAACAAAATTAATTTAGAGTAACATGTTGAGATCAACAGGATAATCCAAGTACCAGAGACTCAAGATGTCCATAACCGGGGACACGGCTAATCATGATTAGTTTATACACTCTGCAGAGGTTTGCGCACTTTTCCCCACAAGACTCGATCTCCTCCGTTGGATTTCTCGCACTACATGGTGTTTGAGAAACGGATGACCGAGACATAGTCTTTCAGAAGCGTTTGCACCTTACGATGGGTAGACCGTACCACCTACACCCCCTACATCTGCTAGTCTACCACTGTAAGAGTTCACACGACTTAATCAACTATGCTAGAGCCCATAATAGCTTGTGGCTGCACATGGAAGTTTCTAGCATGAATAATCATATGATCCCTTTGAGTCTGGGTGGCGGACCGTAGGATGATCACACGGTATATCCCCGGGATCTCCTAGGACAACACTGGTATTTCCCCAGGTGTCCAGGCAAGTCCACTGGTATATCCCTAGGGTGCCCCTAGCAATCCGCCCAGATGTGTATTAAAGTTGCCACCTTAAGTTGAACCATTAATTAACAATCTCACATCTGTCATGAAATACTCTCAAACCCAATCCACGTCTACGAGCATAGCATGGCAACGTAAGCATAACGTAATAGTAACTCCCAAGGTTTGAATGCAGGGCAATAGGTTCCTACCTCATCAACTACTTCCCAATACCCACATGTTATCAATCCTACTCATGCAATGTTTGAGGGTGAAACTAATGCATAAAAACTGGGTATGAAAGGGGATATGATCAAAGTGTGAACTTGCCTGCAATGTTGATGAAGATTCGCACTCAAAACTCTTGATAGATCTACTCGTCTCACTCCGGTCAATCTATCGTAAGCAAGCAATAGTAACCACACATAAGCAATCACTCAAAGATCAGAAAGATCGAAGAAAACAATTCGGAAAACATCGAAACCAAGAAAATAGCTCTTGCAACATAAAACAATTTCTAACAGGACCAAAATTATGCGAATTTGGCCTTATTAGAATGTTTAGGTCAAGAGCTTCGATTTGTAAAAAGAATCAACTCAAACGGAGCTACGAAACTCAAGTTATGATAAAACGAAGTTTGAATTCAAATCTGATCTAATCCAAATTTTAAACTTTTCAAAACATGTTTGAGTTGTTTAAATGGATATATGGGATCATAACGAAGACGTGGGCGTTGGTTTCGTTGGATTTGGACTAACGAGCGAAAAGTTATGACCGTTTGAAGAACAGGGACTAATTTGTAAAGAAATCATCACAGATAAGTCCCTGGCCGAAATTAAAAAAAGAAAAAAGAAAAATACTAAATAGCGAACGTTCGCTACAGAAGCTTATATGACGAAAACGTTCGCTGCGAAGACTAAAACGATGAACGTTCACTACTTAACTAGGTTATTAAGAAAAAATGGTTTTAAACAAAATAACCGAATCGAACCGGGCAACGGTTTTACCGATCGGGGCGGTTTTTCTTAGAAAACCGGCGGCGGCGGCGGTTTAGATCGATGGAGCGGCGGCTCCGGCGGGGCGGCGAGCTCCGGCGCGGCCACGGCAGCGCGGGCGGCGGGGTGCGACGTAGGCGAGGAGCGGCGCGGGTGGCGGCGCTAGCAGGCGGCGGCGCAGGCGAGGAGCGGCGTGGACGGCGAAGCAAGGCGGCAGCGGCGCGGGTCTGCGGCGGGCGGCGGCGGCGAGATGCGGGGCGGCGTGGCGAGTTGCGGGAGGGGGCGGCGGCCTTAAAAAGGGCGAGGGGAGGGGAGGTGGTGGCATGGAGGAGGGGCGACGGGCGCCGTGGAGGGGCCGGACTCCGGCGAGTCCCTGTCGGGCACGGCGGGAGCTAAGAGGCGGCTCTGACTTGGGCCGGCTGGCTGGGCTTCGGCCCAGTTGGCCCCCGGAAACTTTTTTTAATTAATTTTTTTCCAGACAAACTTAAACATAAAAACAAAACAAAATAAAAATATTATATAGGCATATAATATATCAAAATTTTCAGAAAATTATTTTCTACGACGTGAACATTTTTCTAACATTAAATAAAATACACAAAATTCTAATAATTCAAACAATGCTACTGGCCTATTAAAATCCAACAAACATCATTTTTAAAACACCAAAATGATGTCAAAATAATTTTTCTCCAATTTTCTATTGTAGGGAATCATGTTACCCTAATTTTCATATATTTTATTTTTGGAGAAAAATAATTTGAATAAAACTCAAATAACTCCAAAAGACTTGAATTTGATCCTTTAAAACTCCCAACTCCTATTTCATATAATTTGAAGAAGTCATTTTATCTTCTCTCATGAAAATCATTGAGCTGCATGAAGTTTCTGAATCGGAAATATTCTCCAATGAAATTCAAATATTTTCAACACCCCTTGTCATTTAAATAAATGGAAGAAGTCATGTCATCTTCTCTCCAGGGTTTCGTGGTGAAAAGAATTTGAATTCACAGAGAACACGAATGAAAAATGAAAGTTTGGGAAAGTCCTTTTATTCCCTCTCATTTAACTTTCAAAAAGTTCGAATTCACTCACTTTTAGTCAATCAATCAAACAATCAATCAAGTCTATCTATTTAATATAACATTCTAAAAATTTAGAATTTTAGGATGTTACATGAACCCACTTTAGAAAACATATTTATAAAATTCTAAAAAAATCTGAAAAAAGTTGCACGGATACGTCTTCATGTTTGATGTGCATGCATAAAGTTTCAGGGGAAAAAAATACTTTTTTGTTGTTGGGGAAAAAAAGACAAAAAATTGTGTCGTAAAACCTTATTTAGAAGCACTGAAATTTGTGTTTTTGCATAGAAAAAACGAAAAGATATTTTTTCACAAAACTTTGTGCCACGCACACACATTTGCGAACATGTATGCATGGAATTTTCTTTTGATTTTCAAAATTTAAAAACGTGTTTAAAATGTATTTTACAGAAAGTGGGTGCACATGCCCATGAATTCAGGACGTGCCTACTCGCCAGTGGTCACTCCTATTTGGCACGTAGATGGCCAAATGGACAGCTGGCGCACGCATACGTTCCTTTTTGGGACGGCCATTTTGGGATTCCTTTTCCAGCGGTTTCGGGAAGGTTCTACAATGTATCGAAAACCGTTTTTTTAGTTTTTCACTTGTTTATATTTTCTTTTTTTCTTTTTTCTTTTTTCATTTTCTTTTTTCTTGACTATTATGTTCTACAGTTTTTCCTTTTTTTGCAGCCATCTTTCAAGTTAATGAACATATTTTATCAAATGGTTGACAATATTCTAAAATAATGAATATTAATGAACTCATGAGGTTTTTTTGGAAATCTTGAAACTTTTTTTAATTTAACGAGTAGTTTTTGAATTGATAAACCTTTTTTACAAATTCGGAAACATTTTTGGAAAAAGTGAACGTATTTTTTGAAACTCATGAACATTTTTTTTGGATCGGCGAACATTTTTCAGAAATTGGTGGAACGCCTTTTGTAAATCAGAAATATGTTTTTAAAATTATGATCATTTTGAGAATTCACGAACATAGATTTCGCAATTCAGAACATTTTTAAAATTCATGAACAATGTTAGCATTTTGTGAATATTTTTCAAATCATCAACATATTTTGAATTCACGTTACAAATTCGCGAACATTTTTAAAATTATGAAAATCTTTTCAGCTCACTAACATATTTTCGAAATTGGGAAGATTTTTGAAATTCATATTTTTTTAAAAAATATTTGTTAACATTTTTTTCAAATCATGAACATATTTTAAATTTGCATTACATATTTGTCAAAAAAATTGAATTGTGATTACGGTTGAGACTCATGAAACATTTTTGTGAATTGGCGAACATTTGTTAAACTTCTGAACAGTTTCTAAAATTCACGAACATTGTTTGATATACATGATTATTTTTACTATTCCTGGCGATTTTTTCTCAAAAAACCTTTGTTCAATCGATGATTTTTTTGAAATTTAGGAACGATTTTTGAAGTGGCTGGGGGGTGCGCGCTCGCAGTGTTTCCAGCGCGTTGTGTGGCAAATAGGAGGTCCCCAATGAGCCCGTCAACAATCACACTCGGCTTGCACTGCACGAGTCGGGCATCCTGGAAACAACCTATTTTGTCCTTCTAGAAAAACCTATTTTGTTTTACGTCCATTGCCACCACCGTAACCCCTATTTCCTATTTGACGCCCTCACTGCCGGTTACAAGTCATTCTAAAAACCAGCTCACACCCCCTCCCCTCGGGCTTAGGCTTGGCCCATTTACGTTTTTGTTTGCTGCTTCAAACTCTGGGACAGCTCACGGTAACTAGTTGGGACATCAGAGGATTCGATCTCTGAACCTCGCGGTTAGTTCTGAACCCGCGATAAGTAGCCGGGACACTAAAATAGTTCTGAACCTTCTGTACCTACCTACTATTTTTCTTCTTCTTTTTGTGTGTCAACTTTAGCACTAAAAAAATACTCTGTTTTTTCTTCCGTTTTTACTATGTATTGTTATTGTTATTACTATTATTATTATTATTATTATTTATTTCCTTTTTTTTCCTGTTTTCTTTTCCTACATGCATGAACCTTTTTCATATTTCATGAACTTTTTTCAGTCTTTTGTCAACTTTCTAGTGAACTGCTTTCAAAGTTCATGAACTATTTTGAAATCCGTGATCTTTATTTCAGTTTTTTGCAACTTTTTTAGTGAAAATTTATCAAATCCTTAATTACAAAATCAATGGACTTTCTCAAATCTTTGAATATGTTTTTCAAAATTGACTAGATTTTCTAAATTTTGATTTTTTTTCAAAATATGTGATTTTTTTTTCAAATTCATGAACATTTTAAAATCTGATTAACTTTTTTTCAAATGAATGAACTTTTTCCAAAATGTTTGAACCGTTTTCTCAATATCAATGAAACCATTTCACATCTGAGATTTTTTTTACAAAATACGTGATCTTTTTTCCAATTTGTGAGTTTTTATGAAAATCGATGAACTTTTAAGAAATCCTTGGGTTTTCCCAAAATTTTGAAAAGTCAACGTGCCCAACACCATTAACTGTGAGCGGCCAAAGTTTCAATGGTGAATTTATCCTGCGAGAATCGACCTTGCGAGCGATTTTTTTTGTCGAGCATTCACCGAGGCGATAGGTTTGTGCTAATGGGTCGGCCAAAACGTGTTTCACGTTAGCGCCGTCTGGCAAAGTACATCTATACATCGCTTCGGTACAGATTCTGAGGTCCATTGCCAGGCGGCGCTCAAAAAACCCTGGGCAAAGCGATACTGTGCTGGCCTAGTTAACCACTTTGTTGGGTTGGTTCTTCTCTGGTCCATACTTGTTCGGCTGTTTCAATACGTTTTTCGCTCGGGAACTGACTCGATCGACTGTCCTGTTGGGAACGTAGTAATTTTAAAAAAAAAATCTACGCACACGCAAAATCATGGTGATGCATGGCAATGAGAGAAAAGAGTGTTGTCCACATATCCTCGTAGACCGTAAGCGGAAGCGTTATGAGAACGCGGTTGATGTAGTCATACATCTTCACGATCCGACCGATCCAAGTACCGAACGTACGGCACCTTCGAGTTCAGCACATGTTCAGCTCGATAACGTCTCACGAACTCCGATCCAGCAGAGCTTCGAGTGAGAGTTTCGTCAGCACGATGGCGTGATGATGGATGATGATGCTACCGACGCAGGGCTTCGCCTAAGCACCGCTACGATATGACGAGATGGATTATGATGGAGGGGGCATCGCACACGGCTAAAAAATCAACTGATCAACTTTTGTGTCCATGGGGTGCCCCCTCCCCCGTATATAAATGAGTGGAGGAGGGGGAGGGCCGGCCTTCTACTATGGCGCGCCCTGAGGAGTCATACTCCCGCCAGGAGTAGGATTCCCCCCTTCCATGTAGTAGGAGTAGGAGAGAAAGAAAGGGAAAAGAGAAGAGAAGGAAGGAGGGGGCGCCGCCCCTCCCCCTAGTCCAATTCGGACTAGGCCTTGGGGGGCGCGCAGCCTCCCCTCTCTCTTTCCCTTAAAGCCCAATAAGGCCCATATACTCCCGGACGAATTCCCGTAACTCTCCGGTACTCCGATAAATACCCGAACCACTCAGAACCTTTCCGATGTCCGAATATAGCCTTCCAATATATCGATCTTTACGTCTCAAACATTTCGAGACTCCTCGTCATGTCCCTGATCTCATCCGGGACTCCGAACAACCTTCAGTACATCAAAACACATAAACTCATAATATCGATCGTCATCGAACGTTAAGCGTGCGGACCCTACGGGTTCGAGAACTATGTAGACATGACCGAGACTCATCTCCGGTCAATAACCAATAGCGGAACCTGGATGCTCATATTGGCTCCTACATATTCTACGAAGATCTTTATCGGTCAAACTGCATAACGGTATATGTTGTTCCCTTTGTCATCGGTATGTTACTTGCCCGAGATTCGATCGTCCGTATCTTAATACCTAGTTCAATCTTGTTATCGACAAGTCTCTTTACTCGTTCCGTAATGCATCATCCCGCAACTAACTCATCAGCCACATTGCTTGCAAGGCTTATAGTGATGTGCATTACCGAGAGGGCCCAGAGATACCTCTCCGATACACGGAGTGACAAATCCTATTCTCCATCTATGCCAACTCAACAAACACCATCGGAGACACCTGTAGAGTATCTTTATAATCACTCAGTTACGTTCTGACATTTGATAGGACACAAGGTGTTTCTCTGGTATTCGGGAGTTGCATAATCTCATAGTCAGAGGAACATGTATAAGTCATGAAGAAAGCAGTAGCAATAAAACTGAACGATCATTATGCTAAGCTAACGGATGGGTCTTGTCCATCACATCATTCTCTAATGATGTGATCCCATTCATCAAATAACAACACATGTCCATGGCTAGGAAACTTAACCATCTTTGATTAACGAGCCAGTCAAGTAGAGGCATACTAGGGACACTCTGTTTGTCTATGTATTCACACATGTACTAAGTTTCTGGTTAATACAATTCTAGCATGAATAATAAACATTTATCATGATATAAGGAAATATAAATAACAACTTTATTATTGCCTCTAGGGCATATTTCCTTCAGTCTCTCACTTGCACTAGAGTCAATAATCTAGTTCACATCATCATGTGATTAACACCCAAAGAGTGATCATGTTTTGCTTGTGAGAGAAGTTTAGCCTACGGGTCTGCAACATTTAGATCCGTATGTATTTCGCAAATTTCTATGTCTACAATGCTCTGCACGGAGCTACTCTAACTAATTGCTCCCACTTTCAATATGTATCTAGATCGAGACTTAGAGTCATCTAGATCGATGTAAAAAGCTTGCATCGATGTAACTCTTTACGATGAACTCTTTTATCACCTCCATAACCGAGAAATATTTCCTTAGTCCTCTAAGGATAATTTTAACCGCTGTCCAGTGATCTACTCCTAGATCACTATTGTACTCTCTTGCCAGAAAGATGCTAAGGTATACAATAGGACCGGTAAACAACATAGCATAGTTTATAGAACCTATGACTGAGGCATAGGGAATGACTTTTCATTCTCTTTCTATTTTCTGTTGTGGTTGGGTTTTGAGTCTTTACTCAACTTCATGCCTTGCAACATAGGCAAGAACTCCTTCTTTGATTGTTCCATTTTGAACTACTTCAAAATCTTGTCAAGGTATGTACTCATTGAAAAAACTTATCAAGCGTCTTGATCTATCTCTATAGATCTTGATGCTCAATGTGTAAGCAGCTTCATCGAGGTCTTTCTTTGAAAAACTCTTTTCAAACACTCCTTTATGCTTTCCAGAAAATTCTACATTATTTTCGATCAACAATATGTCATTCACATATACTTATCAGAAATGCTGTAGTGCTCCCACTCACTTTCTTGTAAATACAGACTTCACCGCAAGTTTGTATAAAACCATATGCTTTGATCACTTTATCAAAGCATATATTCCAACTCTGAGATGCTTGCACCAGTCCATAGATGGATCGCCGGAGCTTGCTCACTTTGTTAGCACCTTTAGGATCGACAAAACCTTCTGGTTGCATCATATACAACTCTTCTTTTAAGAAATCCATGAAGGAATACAGTTTTGACATCCATTTGCCAGATTTCATAAAATGTGGCAACTGCTAACATGATTCGGACAGACTTTTAAGCATCGATACGAGTGAGAAAATCTCATCGTAGTCAACACCTTGAACTTGTCGAAAACATTTTGCGACAATTCGAGCTTTGTAGATAGTAACACTACTATCAGCGTCCGTCTTCCTCTTGAAGATCCATTTATTCTTAATGACTCACTGATCATCAGACAAGTCAATCAAAGTCCATACTTTGTTCTCATACATGGATCCCATCTCAGATTTCATGGCCTCAAGCCATTTCGCGGAATCTGGGCTCATCATCGCTTCCTCATAGTTCTTAGGTTCGTCATGGTCAAGTAACATGACTTCCAGAAAGCATTACCGTACCACTCTGGTGCGGACCATACTCTGGTTGACCTACGAGGTTTGGTAGTAACTTGATCTGAAGTTTCATGATCATCATCATTAGCTTCCTCACTAATTGGCGTAGAGATCGCTAGAACTGATTTCTGTGATGAACTACTTTCAAATTCGGGAGAAGGTACAATTACCTCATTAGGTTCTACATTCCTCCCACTCACTTCTTTCGAGAGAAACTTCTTCTCTAGAAAGGATCCACTCTTAGCAACAAAGATCTTGCCTTTTAGATCTGTGATAGAAGGTGTACCCAACAGTTTCTTTGTGGCTATGAAGACGCACTTTCTGATTTGGATTTGAGCTTATTAGCCTAAAACTTTTTCACATAAGCATCACAACCCCAAACTTTAAGAAACGACAGCTTAGGTTTCTAGCCAAACCATAGTTCATATGGTATCGTCTCAACGGATTAGACGGTGCCCTATTTAACGTGAATGTTGAAGGAAATATGCCCTAGAGGCAATAATAATGTTATTATTTTTATTTCCTTATATCATGATAAATGTTTATTATTCATGCTAGAATTGTATTATCCGGAAACATAATACTTGTGTGAATACATAGACAAACCAAACGTCACTAGTATGCCTCTACTTGACTAGCTCGTTAATCGAAGATGGTTATGTTTCCTAACCATAGACATGTGTTGTCATTTGATTAATGGGATCACATCATTAGGAGAATGATGTGATTGACATGACCCATTCCATTAGCTTAGCACCCGATCGTTTAGTATGTTGCTATTGCTTTCTTCATGACTTATACATGTTCCTATGACTATGAGATTATGCAACTCCCGTTTACCGAAGGAACACTTTGTGTGCTACCAAACGTCACAACGTAACTGGGTGATTATAAAGGAGCTCTACAGGTGTCTCCAAAGGTGAATGTTGGGTTGGCGTATTTCGAGATTAGGATTTGTCACTCCGATTGTCGGAGAGGTATCTCTGGGCCCTCTCGGTAATGCACATCACATAAGCCTTGCAAGCATTACAACTAATGAGTTAGTTGCAAGATGATGTATTACGAAACGAGTAAAGAGACTTGCCGGTAACGAGATTGAACTAGGTATTGAGATACCGACAATCGAATCTCGGGCAAGTAACATATCGATGACAAAGGGAACAACGTATGTTGTTATGCGGTCTGACCGATAAAGATCTTCGTAGAATATGTAGGAGCCAATATGAGCATCCAGGTTCCGCTATTGGTTATTGACCGGAGACGTGTCTCGGTCATGTCTACATTGTTCTCGAACCCGTAGGGTCCGCACGCTTAAGGTTTCGATGACAGTTATATTATGAGTTTATGAGTTTTGATGTACCGAAGTTAGTTCGGAGTCCCGGATGTGATCACGGACATGACGAGGAGTCTCGAAATGGTCGAGACATAAAGATCGGTATATTAGAAGCCTATATTTGGATATCGGAATCGTTCCAGGTGAAATCGGGATTTTACCGGAGTACCGGGGGGGGGGGGGTTACCGAAACCCCCCCGGGGGTTATTGGGCCTACATGGGCCCTAAGGGAGAAGAGGAAAGGAGACAAGAGGTGGCCGCGCGCCCCTCCCCTCCCTAGTCCGAATAGGACAAGGAGAGGGGGGCGGCGCCCCCCTTCCTTTCCCTCTTCCTCCTCTTTCCCACTTCTCCTTCTCCAACTAGGAAAGAAGGGAGTCCTACTCCCGGTGGGAGTAGGACTCCCCCTTGGCGCGCCCTCCTTGGCCGGCCGCCCCCTCCCCTTGGCTCCTTTATATACGGGGGCAGGGGGCACCCTAGAACACACAAGTTGATCTTCGTGATCGTTCCTTAGCCGTGTGCGGTGCCCCCCTTCACCATATTCCACCTCGGTCATATTGTAGCGGTGCTTAGGCGAAGCCCTACGACGGTTGAACATCAAGATCGTCACCACACCGTCGTGCTGACAGAACTCCTCCCCGAAGCTTTGCTGGATCGGAGCCCGGGGAGCGTCATCGAGTTGAACGTGTGCCAAGAACTCGGAGGTGCCGGAGTAACGGTGCTTGGATCAGTTGGATCGGGAAGACGTACGACTACTTCCTCTATGTTGCGTCAATGCTTCCGCTTCGGTCTACGAGGGTACGTAGACAACACTCTCCCCTCTCGTTGCTATGCATCACCATGATCTTGCGTGTGCGTAGGAATTTTTTTGAAATTACTACGTTACCCAATAGTGGTATCAGAGCCAGGTTTTATGTGTTGATGTTATATGCACGAATAGAACACAAGTGAGTTGTGGGCGATATAAGTCATACTGCTTACCAGCATGTCATACTTTGGTTCGGCGGTATTGTTGGACGAAGCGGCCCGGACCGGCATTACGCGTACGCTTACGCGAGACCGGTTCTCCCAACGTGCTTTGCACAAAGGTGGCTAGCGGGTGACAGTTTCTCCAACTTTAGTTGAACCGAGTGTGGCTACGCCCGGTCCTTGCGAAGGTTAAAACAACACCAATTTGACAAACTATCATTGTGGTTTTGATGCGTAGGTAAGATTGGTTCTTGCTTAAGCCCATAGAAGCCACGTAAAACTTGCAACAACAAAGTAGAGGACGTCTAACTTGTTTTTGCAGGGCATGTTGTGATGTGATATGGTCAAGACGTGATGAGATATAAGTTGTTGCATGAGATGATCATGTTTTGTTGAAGTTATCAGCAACTGGCAAAATCCTTATGGTTGTCTCTTTATTGCATAAGATGCAAGCGCCCAATAATTGCTTTACTTTATCGCTATGCGATAGCAATAGTTGTAAGAGCAATTGTTGGCGAGACGACCACGTGACGACACATTGATATAGATCAAGATGATGGAGATCATAGTGTCATGCCGGTGACGATAGAGAACATGACAGTACTTCGAAGATGGAGATCACAAGCACAAGATGATGATGGCCATATCATATCACTTATATTGATTGCATGTGATGTTTATCTTTTATGCATCTTATCTTGCTTTGATTGACGGTAGCATTTTAAGATGATCTCTCATTAATTATCAAGTGTTCTCCCTGAGTATGCACCGTTGCGAAAGTTCTTCGTGCTGAGACACCACGTGATGATCGGGTGTGATAGGCTCTACGTTCAAATACAACGGGTGCAAAACAGTTGCACACGCAGAATACTTAGGTTATACTTGACGAGCCAAGCATATACAGATATGGCCTCGGAATACAGAGACCGAAAGGTCGAGCGTGAATCATATAGTAGATATGATCAACATAGCGATGTTCACCAATGAAACTACCCCATCTCACGTGATGATCGGACATGGTTTAGTTAATTTGGATCACGTAATCACTTAGAGGATTAGAGGGATGTCTATCTAAGTGGGAGTTCTTTAGTAATATGATTAATTGAACCTAAATTTATCATGAACTTAGTACCTGATAGTATCTTGCTTGTTTATGTTTGATTGTAGATAGATGGCCCGTGCTGTTGTTCTGTTGAATTTTAATGCGTTCCTTGAGAAAGCAAAGTTGAAAGATGATGGTAATTACACGGACTGGGTCCGTAACTTGAGGATTATCCTCATTGCTGCAGAGAAGAATTATGTCCTGGAAGCACCGCTGGGTGCCAGGCCTACTGCTAGAGCAACACCAGATGTTATGAACGTCTGGCAGAGCAAAGCTGATGACTACTTGATAGTTCAGTGTGCCATGCTTTACGGCTTAGAATCGGGACTTCAACGATGTTTTGAACGTCATGGAGCATATGAGATGTTCTAGGAGTTGAAGTTAATATTTCAAGCAAATGCCCGAATTGAGAGATATGAAGTCTCCAATAAGTTCTATAGCTGCAAGATGGAGGAGAACAGTTCTGTCAGTGAGCATATACTCAAAATGTCTGGGTATAATAATCACTTGATTCAATTGGGAGTTAATCTTCCAGATGATTGCGTCATTGACAGAATTCTCCAATCACTGCCACCAAGCTACAAGAGCTTTGTGATGAACTATAATATGCAAGGGATGAATAAGACTATTCCCGAGATCTTCGCAATGCTGAAAGCTGCGGAGGTAGAAATCAAGAAGGAGCATCAAGTGTTGATGGTCAATAAGACCACTAGTTTCAACAAAAAGGGCAAAGGGAAGAAGAAGGGGAACTTCAAAAAGAACAGCAAGCAAGTTGCTACTCAAGAGAAG
This sequence comes from Triticum urartu, assembly GCF_056163025.1. Lineage (NCBI taxonomy): Eukaryota > Viridiplantae > Streptophyta > Magnoliopsida > Poales > Poaceae > Triticum > Triticum urartu. Next base: position 128,618,922 of record NC_141876.1, read on the forward strand.
AAACCCAAACCTGGACCTAAGCCTGAAACAGAGTGCTTCTACTGCAAGCAGACTGATCATTGGAAGCGGAACTGCCCCAAGTATTTGGCGGATAAGAAGGACGGCAAGGTAAACAAAGGTATATGTGATATACATGTTATTGATGTGTACCTTACTAATGCTCGCAGTAGCACCTGGGTATTTGATACTGGTTCTGTTGCTAATATTTGCAACTCGAAACAGGGACTACGGATTAAGCGAAGATTGGCTAAGGACGAGGTGACGATGCGCGTGGGAAATGGTTCCAAAATCGATGTGATCACAGTCGGCACGCTACCTCTACATCTACCTTCGGGATTAGTATTAGACCTAAATAATTGTTATTTGGTGCCAGCGTTAAGCATGAACATTATATCTGGATCTTGTTTGATGCGAGACGGTTATTCATTTAAATCAGAGAATAATGGTTGTTCTATTTATATGAGTAATATCTTTTATGGTCATGCACCCTTAAAGAGTGGTCTATTATTATTAAATCTCGATAGTAGTGACACACATATTCATAATGTTGAAGCCAAAAGATGCAGAGTTGATAATGATAGTGCAACTTATTTGTGGCACTGTCGTTTGGGTCATATCGATGTAAAGCGCATGAAGAAACTCCATACTGATGGGCTTTTTGAACCACTTGATTATGAATCACTTGGTACTTGCGAACTGTGCCTCATGGGTAAGATGACAAAAACACCATTCTCCGGTACTATGGAGAGAGCAACAGATTTGTTGGAAATCATACATACAGATGTATGTGGTCCGATGAATGTTGAGGCTTGTGGCGGATATCGTTATTTTCTCACCTTCACAGATGACTTAAGCAGATACGGGTATATCTACTTAATGAAACATAAGTCTGAAACATTTGAAAAGTTCAAAGAATTTCAGAGTGAAGTTGAAAATCATCGTAACAAGAAAATAAAATTCCTACGATCAGATCGTGGAGGAGAATATTTGAGTTATGAGTTTGGTGTACATTTGAAACAATGTAGAATAGTTTCGCAACTCACGCCACCCGGAACACCACAGCGTAATGGTGTGTCCGAACGTCGTAATCATACTTTACTAGATATGGTACGATCTATGATGTCTCTTACTGATTTACCGCTATCGTTTTGGGGATATGCTCTAGAGATGGCCGCATTCACGTTAAATAGGGCACCATCAAAATCCGTTGAGACGACGCCTTATGAACTATGGTTTGGCAAGAAACCTAAGCTGTCATTTCTTAAAGTTTGGGGTTGCAATGCTTATAAGAAAAAGTTTCATCCTGATAAGCTCAAACCCAAATCGGAGAAATATGTCTTCATAGGATACCCAAAGGAGACTGTTGGGTACACCTTCTATCACAGATCCGAAGGCAAGACATTCTTTGCTAAGAATGGATCCTTTCTAGAGAAGGAGTTTCTCTCGAAAGAAGTGAGTGGGAGGAAAGTAGAACTTGATGAGGTAACTGTACCTGCTCCCTTATTGGAAAGTAGTTCATCACAGAAAACGGTTTCTGTGACACCTACACCAATTAGTGAGGAAGTTAATGATGATGATCATGAAACTTCAGATCAAGTTATTACTGAACCTCGTAGATCAAACAGAGTAAGATCCGCACCAGAGTGGTACGGTAATCCTGTTCTGGAAATCATGCTACTAGATCATGATGAACCTATGAACTATGAAGAAGCGATGGTGAGCCCAGATTCCGCAAAATGGCTTGAAGCCATGAAATCTGAGATGGGATCCATGTATGAAAACAAAGTATGGACTTTGGTTGACTTGCCCGATGATTGGCAAGCAATTGAAAATAAATGGATCTTCAAGAGGAAGACGGACGCTGGTAGTAGTGTTACTATCTACAAAGCTAGAATTGTCGCAAAAAGGTTTTCGACAAGTTCAAGATGTTGACTATGATGAGAGTTTCTCACTCGTATCTATGCTTAAGTCTGTCCGAATCATGTTAGCAATTGCCGCATTTTATGATTATGAAATTTGGCAAATGGATGTCAAAACTGCATTCCTGAATGGATTTCTGCAAGAAGAGTTGTATATGATGCAGCAGGAAGGTTTTGTCGACCCAAAGGGAGCTAACAAAGTGTGCAAGCTCCAGCGATCCATTTATGGACTGGTGCAAGCCTCTCGGAGTTGGAATAAACTCTTTGATTGTGTGATCAAAGCATTTGGTTTTATACAGACTTTTGGAGAAGCCTGTATTTACAAGAAAGTGAGTGGGAGCTCTGTAGCATTTCTGGTATTATATGTAGATGACATATGTAACACCCTCGATGCGACTATATCTCCCATGAGTCGAGGCACGACTTAGAGGCATAATCGCATTGAAGGCATATGTCACAAGTTAGGCAATCTTCACAACATCCCATGTAATATAAATCATAAAGGGGAGATAACATAGTTGGCTTACACTCGCCACGTCAATCAAGTACATAAATAACATTACATCATCCAAACACTCATGGCCCGACTACGGCGCCAAAATAAAAGATAACCCAACATACGACACGGTCCCGATCACCCCCAACTGGGCACCACTACTGATCATCAGGAAAAGAAACATAGTAACGTTGAGAGTCCTCGTCGAACTCCCACTTGAGCTCAAGCGCGTCTCCTGGAGCGGAATCATCAGGCCCTGCATCTGGTGTAATAATAATCTGTGAGCCACAGGGACTCAGCAATCTCGCACCCTCGCGATCAAGACTATTTAAGCTTATAGGTATGGCAAGGTAAATATATGTGGAGCTGCAGCAAGCGACTAGCAAAATATGGTGGCTAACTTATTCGCAAAAGAGAGCGAGAAGAGGAGGAAAAGCGCGAGCGAGAAACTAGAGAGCAACCTGCGTAAACATTACTCCAACACCGTGTCCACTTCCCGGACTCTGCCGAGAAGGGGCCATCACGGTAACACACTCAGTTGATTCATTTTAATTAAGTTAAGGTTCAAGTTATCTACAACCGGACATTAACAAATTCCCATCTGCCCATGACCGCGGGCACAGCTTTCGAAAGTTCAAATCCCTGTAGGGTAGTCCCAACTTAGCCCATGACAAGCTCTCACGGTCAACAAAGGAATAGACCTCCTCCCAAGACGTCCCGATCAGGCTCGGTATCTCGGTTCTTCAAGACACTTCGACAGGTTAAAACAAGACCAGCAACACCGCCCGAATGTGCCGACAAATCCCGATAGGAGCTGCACATATCTCGTTCTCAGGGCACACTCAGATGAGACTAGCTACGAGTAAAACCAACCCTCAAGTTTCCCCAAGGTGGCCCCGCAGGCAGCTCAGTTCGGACCAACACTCAGAGGAGCACTGGCCCGGGGGGGGGGGGTTTAAATAAGATGACCCTCGGGCTCCGGAAACCCAAGGGAAAAAGAGGCTAGGTGGCTAATGGTAAAACCAAGGTTGGGCATTGCTGGAAAATCTTTAATCAAGGCGAACTATCAAGGGGTTCCCATTATAACCCAACCGCGTAAGGAACGCAAAATCCGGGAACATAACACCGATATGACGGAAACTAGGGCGGCAAGAGTGGAACAAAACACTAGGCGAGAGGCCGAGCCTTCCACCCTTTACCAAGTATATAGATGCATTAAGATAACATGATAATATAATGATATCCCGACAAGTAAATAAATGTTCCAACAAGGAACGGCCTCCAAACTTCACCTGCAACTAGCAACGCTAAAAGAGGGGATGAGCAAAGCGGTAACATAGCCAATCAACGGTTTGCTAGGACATGGTGGGTTAGAGGTTTGACATGGAAATTTGGGAGGCTTGAAAGCAAGTGGTAGGCATCGTAGCATTGGCATAACAAAAGAGCGAGCAAACTAGCATAGCAAAGATAGTAGTGATTTCGAGGGTATGATCATCTTGCCTGCACAGTTGTCAGAGTTGACTGGATCCTCGAAAGCAAACTCAACGGGCTCCTCGTTAGTGAACTCGTCTCCCAGCTCTACCCAAACAAGACAAACAAGCAACAAGGACACAATCACCCACGTGCAAGGATCAAACAAAAAGATGCAAGGATGGTATGCTATGCGGGATGCGATGCGGGATGCTTATGCAAGATATGACAGGAAATGCAAGAACCTGGCCTCAACTTGGAAATCCAAGCGTTCCACTGGAAATATGAGATGAAATCGCTTGAAAACGATATAAAGAACGTCGGAATCGGAGTTACGGTTTGGAAATGGCAAGCGATTCAAATATGACACCGGTCTGTGATTTACAGCAAGTAGCCATCTGAATGCAATGAGATGAACATGCTACAGCACCCAAACATGACAACAAAATACATGGCAGGGATGCATTCAAGATGCTTAACAAAATTCTAGCACTGAGCTACGGCCAATTCATTCATTAACAGGTTCAAACAAGCATGACAAAAATGCATATGGCAAACAGATCTCAGACTTAGTGAAAACTGGCACATGCTGAAACATAACTCAAGTAGGCATGTTTACGAGCTCGGTGCACTCACTACAGAGCAAGTCATGACAATCTAAGTATACACCCATCAAGAATACACAAAATGAAAGCTAGACATGGCAAGAACAATAGCATAGCATGCACGGATCAACTACAACATCATCGGCAAAATTGCAAACAAGTTGACAATCTGCCCAGATTCACAAAGTAGCAAAAGTAGAGCTCGATTGACTCAAGCTAGGGTGCTCCATAATTGCAAACAAAGACATGGATGGATATAGAACTACAATATTAACAAAACATCCTTACTGATCATCCTCAAAAGAGACACGGATCACTAGGAAACAACATGAACATATGGCCATATGAAATAAACAGCTCAAGGACTTAGTGGAATTGCTAAGTCCCTGAAAACAGAATTACCAAGTGCACCACTTTGCAAGCTTGTGCTAGTCACCACACACATCACAAAAATACATGGATTGCACCTCTGGAAAGATGACAAAACCCTTAACAAAACATATGTAGAGCATCAGGGTATATCATGCACACATAAATCATGGCAAAAAATGACAAAAAGCTAAATGGAGTAGCAGATCTGACAATTATCTCAAGTAGCCCTCTTCTAACAGCATTTCGGGAATCAAGATGAGCTCAAATGAAAATGATGCAATGGAATGAAATGATGTACTCCCTGAGATGAACATTTTGATATGCTATATGCCCAAATCGGAGTTACGGATGCAAAGTTACGAAGCTATGAACATAAGCACATGGATCTGCGATTCCGAGGACTTAGAAGAAAACCACCTAGGGTTTACTGTTCATCTGCGATGGATCCAGATCGGCGCACGGATCGAGGTTCGTCGGAGGTGGTGGCCGGACTTGGCGGGCTCGCCGGCCGGAGGAGGTCGAGGAGCTCGCCGGCGTTGCTCTCGCTGGAGCATGTGACGATGGGCGCGGCGGCGGAGGGCGGCGGCGGAGATCCGCGGGGGCGCGGCGCGAAGCGCCGGCCGGCGTCGATGGCGGGCGGCGGCGCCGATGGCCTCGGGTGGCCGGCCGCGAGGAGGGTGGCGGCGCCCTCGGGTGAGAGGAGGTGGGCGATGTGGGCCGCGGAGGGCCCCTCGCGGGCTCCGGCGGGCCCCGAGCGGTGGCGGCGAAGTGGGCGCACGCCCGGCCACGTGGCTTCACGGGATTGGCCCGGGCGGATCGGGCGGACACGTCCGGCCGTCCGGATTTTGTCCGGCGGCTGGAGGAGGGGACTAGGGTTTCGGGGGGAGAAGGAGATCCGAATTTCGGGGGGTTCTATTTATAGCCATAGAGGGAGCTAGGAGAGTCCAAATGAGGTGCGGTTTTCGGCCACGCGATCGTGATCGAACGCTCTAGATGATGGAGCAGGTTTAGGTGGGTTTTGGGCCAAATTGGAAGGGTGTTGGGCTGCAACACACACGAGGCCTTTTCGGTCCCTCGGTTAACCGTTGGAGTATCAAACGAAGTCCAAATGATACGAAACTTGACAGGCGGTCTACCGGTAGTAAACCAAGGCCGCTTGGCAAGTCTCGGTCCAATCCGGAAATGTTTAATCCCCACACACGAAAGAAAGCTAGAAATGACCACCGGAGGAGAACGAAGTGCCGGAATGCAAAACGGACAACGAGGAAAAAGCTCGAATGCATGAGATGAACACATATGCAAATGTAATGCACATGATGACATGATATGAGATGCATGACAATGATCACAACACACGGAGACAAATACCCGAACCCGAGAAACTAAATTAACTTAACGCCGGAAACGGCAAGAGTTGGAGTACAAATTGGGAAAGTTACATCTGGGGTGTTACAACACTCCACCACTACGAAAGGATCTCGTCCCGAGATCTAGGACTGAAAGAACGCCGGGTACTCAGAACGGAGGTGATCCTCGCATTCCCAGGTAGCTTCACGGTCGGAATGGTGTGACCACTTGACTTTGAGAAATTTGATTGACTTGTTGCGAGTCTTGCGTTCAGTCTCTTCAAGAATAGCAACTGGGTGCTCACGATAAGAGAGATCTTCTTGGAGCTCAATGTCCTCGAAGTTGACGGTGCGGTCAGGCGTCTTGAAGCACTTTCGAAGCTGAGAGACATGAAACACATCATGAACATTTGCAAAGTTTGAAGGAAGCTCGAGTTGATAGGCGAGGTCGCCTCTCTTGCTGACAATCTTGAAAGGTCCCACGTATCTAGGGGCAAGCTTCCCTTTGATACCGAAGCGACGAGTACCTTTCATAGGAGAGACGCGGAGGTACACATGATCTCTGATCTCGAAAGCCAAATCACGGTGCCTACTGTCATAGTAGCTCTTCTGGCGGGATTGGGCTGCTTTGAGGTTATCACGAATGACTTTGCACATTTCCTCTGCCTCTGTGATTAAGTCATTACCCAAAAGCTGACGTTCACCGGTTTCAGACCAGTTGAGAGGGGTACGGCACTTCCTGCCATACAGAATTTCAAAAGGGGCCTTGCCCGAACTTGCTTGAAAACTGTTGTTGTAGGAGAATTCAGCGTAAGGAAGGCAATCCTCCCACTTCACGCCGAAGGAGATCACACAAGCCCTGAGCATATCTTCAAGAATCTGCTTGACACGCTCGACTTGACCGCTAGTTTGAGGATGGAAAGCTGTGCTGAAGCGGATGTTGGTGCCCATGTCCTTCTGAAAAGAATCCCAAAACTTGGATGTAAAAATGCTGCCACGGTCTGAAGAGATCACTTGTGGAATACCGTGCAGAGAGACAATTCGAGAGGTATAGAGTTCCGCCAATTGAGCTGCAGTGATCGACTCTTTGATAGGCAGAAAGTGAGCCACTTTGGTGAGTTTGTCGATGACAACGAATATAGCATCATTGCCACGCTTGGACTTTGGAAACCCAGTCACGAAGTCCATTTCAATGTGGTCAAACTTCCATTCTGGAATGGCAAGAGGTTGGAGGAGACCTGCTGGCCTTTGGTGTTCTGCCTTCACTCTTCTGCAGACATCACATTCATTCACGAATTGAGCAATCTTGCGCTTCATTCGAGTCCACCAATAAGCCTGCTTAAGGTCCTGATACATCTTCGTACTCCCTGGGTGGATGGAGAGGAGAGAATTGTGAGCCTCGTTCATGATCACTTTACGGAGGTCACCTTTGGGTACAACAATACGATCCTCGAAGAAGAGAGTGTCCTTGTCATCAAGGCGGTAGCACTTGTACTTGGGTTGGCTCTTGGCAATCCCAATCTTCACCTTTTTCACCATAGCATCGAGAAGCTGGGCTTGGCGAATCTGATCTTCCAAGGCAGGAGAGACTTGAAGGTTGGCGAGGAAACCTTGAGGAACAACTTGCAGATTAAGCTTGCGGAAAGCTTCACAAAGCTCAGGTTGATAAGGCTTGAGAATAAGACTGTTGCAGAAAGCTTTCCTGCTCAATGCGTTAGCAATCACATTGGCCTTGCCTGGAGTATACTCGATACTCAGATTATACTCTTGAATCATTTCGACCCATCAAGTTTGCCTGAGGTTGAGATTAGACTGAGTGAAGATGTACTTGAGATTCTTGTGATCAGTGAAAATGTCCACTTTTCTTCCCAATAGAAGATGTCTCCAAGTCAAAAGAGCATGCACAACTGCCGCCAACTCGAGATCATGAGTGGGGTAGTTCTTCTCATTAGGCTTCAACTGGCGAGAGGTATAAGCAACAACTTTCTTCTCTTGCATCAATACTGCGCCAAGACCTTGGAGAGAGGCATCACAAAAGACCTCGTACGGCTTGGATTCATCAGGCGGAGTCAGAACTGGAGCAGTGATCAATTTCTCTTTCAAAGTGTTGAAAGCAATGTCACACTCCGGAGACCAAACGTACTTGACGTGCTTCTGGAGAAGATTTGAGAGAGGCTTCGCGATCTTAGAAAAGTTTTCAACAAATCTTCGACAATAGCTTGCGAGACCGAGGAAGCTACGGATTTGCTTCACGTTCTGAGGAGGTTCCCAATTCACAATTGTAGACACCTTCTCAGGATTCACGGCAATGCCCTTGGCAGAGATGATATAACCAAGATAAAGAACCTCATCGAGCCAAAATTCACACTTGGAGAACTTGGCGTAGAACTGGTGTTCCCTCAGCTTATCGAGTACCAAACGCAAGTGCTTGGCATGATCTTCCTTGTTCTTCGAGAAAACCAGAATGTCGCCGAGATAGACCAAAACAAAGTCATTGGTGTAGGCGTTAAAGATGAAGTTCATCATGCGAGAGAATGTCGGAGGAGCGTTGACGAGGCCAAAAGACATGACAGTGTATTCATATGAACCAAAGCTTGTCCTGAAAGCTGTCTTGGGAATATCTTGCTCACGGATTCGAATCTGATGATAACCCATACGGAGATCAAGCTTGGAGAATACTTGGGCACCTTTGAGTTGTTCGAACAGATCGTTGATGTTGGGAAGTGGGTATTTGTTCTTGATGGTCTTCTTGTTCACTGGATGGTAATCAACACAAAGTCGGTCCGTTCCATCCTTCTTCTTCACAAAAAGAACACCACAACCCCACGGAGAAGAACTAGGCCGGATGAGACCCATTTTCTCTTGAATATCGAGTTGCTTCTTCAGCTCCTTCAACTCTTCAGGTCCGAGCTTGTAAGGACGTTTGCACATAGGTTTCGTGCCAGGCTCAAGATCAATAACGAATTCAACTGGCCGGTGCGGAGGCATTCCTGGAAGCTCTTCTGGAAAGATGTCTTGATATTCGCAAACGACTGGAATTTGTGAGATGGCATCGAGTTCACCCTTCTCATTGAGAGAAAACAGACGGATGGTATTATCCCGAGCGGCAAAGACAATTACATCCTCAGACGAATGAGTCAATTGAATCTGCCTGGCTGCACAATCAAGCTGAGCCTTGTGCTTAGAAAGCCAATCCATCCCGAGAATAAGATCAATATCCGAGTTACCAAGAACCATTGGAGAAGCTAGAAACTTGAAATCACCCATCATGATAGAAATATCCGGAACCATCATACTAGAACTCAGACGCTTAGCCGGAGAGACGACTTGCATAGCTCTAGGTAAAGCCTTAGTGCTAAAATTGTTCTCCGATGCAAATGGGAATGACATGAAGGAATGCGATGCACCAGAGTCAAAAAGTACTTTTGCAGGAACATCGTTAACAAGAAGGTTACCCATGATGACATCTGATGAATCCTCTGCCTGAGCTGCATTCATCAAGTTGACCTTGGCGTGCTTGGGGTTATGCTTGACCACAGCTGTACTTGCCGATCTGACAAGAGGAGGAGGAGGAAGACGCCTCTGGTTGAAACACTTGTTGGCATAGTGACCCTTCTGTTGGCACTTGTTGCACGTGACCTCTGAAAGCGGACGGTGATACGGAGCACTCAATCTTGGAGGTTGAGACGAAGTCTTGTTCTGAAAGCCAGGGTTGGGTGGATGGGAAGAACCACTGCCACCTTTGCACTTCTGCTGATACGGCTGACGGAACGGAGGAGGAGGAAGCCAATACTTCTGCTGCTTGGCCACTTGAGTAAAGGAAGAAGGAGTAACATCTCTGACTCGCTTCTTGGAAGCATCACACCTCAACTGGGCAGCCTCTTGCTTCAGTGCCATGTTGTAGAACTCATCGTACCTCAAGGGCTCAAAGAGGACAAGAGCTAGCTGAATTTCTTCTCTGAGACCACCCCTGAACTGGTATGTCATACTCTTCTCATCAGGGACGTCCTGCTTGGCAAAGCGGGCGAGCTTCTGAAACAACTTGTTGTAGTCAGACAGACAAAGAGCCTTGCTTCAGGTTGCGGAATTCCTCACGCTTGCTTTCAACCACGCTCTGAGGAATATGATGAGCTTGGAAATCTCGACGGAAATCATCCCAAGTGATAACACGTCCACCTCTGGAATCCTTGTACTGCTGGAACCATTCTGCAGCTTGATCTTTGAGTTGGAAGGAAGCGAACTTGACAAAGTCCTCAGGCCTGACGTTACTGCACTCGAAATGCTTGCACAGATCCACAAGCCAATCGTCAGCATCGGTTGCCTCAACACAATTGCTGAAAGTCTTTGGCCCATTAGCAAGGAACTGGTTGAGTGTAGCAAAGTGATTCTGACTGTTGCCTTGATTCCCTTGGTTGCCTTGATTGCGCTCTTGGAGAATTTGCATTATCAACTGTGTGTTTGCATTGGTTGCGGCCATCACAGCTTGCCATGCCTCCGGAGGAGGGGGGGGGGGTGGTGGCGGATCAGGATTCGGAGTCGTGCGCGTTGGAGGAGTCATCCTGAAGAGGTTGACATCCATTAGCACATTGATAGACAAATATTGAAGCTGAATCCAACGGAATGATAATTGCAACATATAGTCTTCACATCTGAACAAAATGAACGAATGCATTCCTCTTGAAATGGTCACACATCCATAAATTGAGAAGCCACGTAGAATTAAGGTAGAGAAATAAATCAACAAGGTACGGATCAAGAACGAATAATCGATAAGAAATCCCAATCTCAAACCAAATATCCGTGGAAGAAGAACTAGAGCTACTAGAATTCCCACCTATGAAACTCCCGAACCTTTCTGGTTATGCAATCAGGTGTTGGGAATACAGGGGAAGCATAATATCTCACCCAAATCTAGCAAATCCTACATCCAGCTGTATCCATCCTTCAACACATAACCAAGAAACCTTCGGAAACCATCTACCTCAACCTTCGAAAAGCATCCGTTATACAAGTTATGGCGATACTCCCGAACTCCCGCCCTAGTACTGGGTGGCGTCGAGGTTATCTCACCAACGAACTGCATAAAAGAGATTTTCGATGTCGGCGTACTAAACTCAGGTATTCCAGAACTGCAACAATAAAATTATGATGACAACACCTCAGAGCTCAACTCCCCGGGACACTTCCACAAAACCCCTGACAGGAGGCACCAAGACAATGTTCTCATCATAAAACCATCGGAACGATTCCAAGATACCCGCGTGATCCTAAATTTTTTTAGTGAAATTTGAGAAGAGAAGAGTCAAAACTCTACGTCAGGATGTCTTACCAGAGCGATGAGGAGACTGGGAAGTAAAAGAATTCCTAAACTCTCCGATATATAATTCCTAAATGACTCAAAACATTTTTCTAGACACAACTCGGCCGCTAAAAACGATCAAGCAATGGGGCTCCTACGGTCGGGGAAGGATCTGATTACCAACTTGTAACACCCTCGATGCGACTATATCTCCCACGTGTCGAGGCACGACTTAGAGGCATAATCGCATTGAAGGCATATGTCGCAAGTTAGGCAATCTTCACAACATCCCATGTAATATAAATCATAAAGGGGAGATAACATAGTTGGCTTACACTCGCCACGTCAATCAAGTACATAAATAACATTACATCATCCAAACACTCATGGCCCGACTACGGCGCCAAAATAAAAGATAACCCAACATGCGACATGGTTCCGATCACCCCCAACTGGGCACCACTACTGATCATTAGGAAAAGAAACATAGTAACGTTGAGAGTCCTCGTAGAACTCCCACTTGAGCTCAAGCGCGTCTCCTAGAGAGGAATCATCAGGCCCTGCATCTGGTGTAATAGTAATCTGTGAGCCACAGGGACTCAGCAATCTCGCACCCTCACGATCAAGACTATTTAAGCTTATAGGTATGGCAAGGTAAATATATGTGGAGCTGCAGCAAGCGACTAGCAAAATATGGTGGCTAACTTATTCGCAAAAGTGAGCGAGAAGAGGAGGCAAAGCGCGAGCGAGAAACTAGAGAGCAACCTGCGCAAACATTACTCCAACACCGTGTCCACTTCCCGGACTCCGCCGAGAAGGGGCCATCACGGTAACACACTCAGTTGATTCATTTTAATTAAGTTAAGGTTCAAGTTATCTACAACCGGACATTAACAAATTCCCATCTGCCCATAACCGCGGGCACAACTTTCGAAAGTTCAAATCCCTGCAGGGGAGTCCCAACTTAGCCCATGACAAGCTCTCATGGTCAACGAAGGAATAGACCTCCTCCCAAGACGTTCCGATCAGACTCGGTATCTCGGTTCTTCAAGACACTTCGACAGGTTAAAACAAGACCAGCAACACCACCCGAATGTGCCGACAAATCCCGATAGGAGCTGCACATATCTCGTTCTCAGGGCACACTCAGATGAGAGTAGCTACGAGTAAAACCAACCCTCAAGTTTCCCCGAGGTGGCCCTGCAGGCAGCTCAGTTCGGACCAACACTCAGAGGAGCACTGGCCCAGGGGGGGTTTAAATAAGATGACCCTCGGGCTCCGGAAACGCAAGGGAAAAAGAGGCTAGGTGGCGAATGGTAAAACCAAGGTTGGGCATTGCTGGAAAAGCTTTAATCAAGGCGAACTATCAAGGGGTTCCCATTATAACCCAACCGCGTAAGGAACGCAAAATCCGGGAACATAACACCGATATGACGGAAACTAGGGCGGCAAGAGTGGAACAAAACACTAGGCGAGAGGCCGAGCCTTCCACCCTTTACCAAGTATATAGATGCATTAAGATAACAAGATAATATAATGATATCCCAACAAGTAAATAAATGTTCCAACAATGAACGGCCTCCAAACTTCACCTGCAACTAGCAACGCTAAAAGAGGGGCTGAGCAAAGCGGTAACATAGCCAATCAACGGTTTGTTAGGACATGGTGGGTTAGAGGTTTGACATGGCAATTTGGGAGGCTTGAAAGCAAGTGGTTGGCATCGTAGCATTGGCATAGCAAAAGAGCGAGCAAACTAGCATAGCAAAGATAGTAGTGATTTTGAGGGTATGATCATACCGCCAGGCCCAACCTAACCTCTCTCGTCAGCCCGCGGCCCTTGATACGTCTCCGTCGTATCTACTTTTCCAAACACTTTTGCCCTTGTTTTGGACTCTAACTTGTATGATTTGAATGGAACTAACCCGGACTGACGCTGTTTTCAGTAGAATTGCCATGGTGTTGTTTTATGTGCAGAAAACAAATATTCTTGGAATGACCTGAAACTCCACAGAACATCTTAGAAAAAACAATAAAAAGATGAAGACCAGGGGGCCCACACCCTTCTCACGAGGGTGGGGGGGCGCGCCCCCCCCTAGGGCGCGCCCCTACCTCGTGGGCCCCCCTGGAAACCCTCCGATGCCAACTCCAACTCTATCTATTTGCTTTCGGAGTGAAAAAAATCGGAGAGAAGAAATCATCGCGTTTTACGATACGGAGCCGCCGCCAAGCCCTAAAACCTCTTGGGAGGGCTGATCTAGAGTCCGTTCGGGGCTCCGGAGAGGGTGATTCGTCGCCGTCGTCATCATCAACCATCCTCCATCACCAATTTCATGATGCTCACCGCCGTGCGTGAGTAATTCCATCGTAGGCTTGCTGGACGGTGATGGGTTGGATGAGATTTATCATGTAATCGAGTTAGTTTTGTCAGGGTTTGATCCCTAGTATCCACTATGTTCTGAGATTGATGTTGCTATGACTTTGCTATGCTTAATGCTTGTCACTAGGGCCCGAGTGCCATGATTTCAGATCTGAACCTATTATGTTTTCATGAATATATGTGAGTTCTCGATCCTATCTTGCAAGTCTATAGTCACCTACTATGTGTTATGATCCGGCAACCCCGAAGTGACAATAATTGGGACCACTCCCGGTGATGACCATAGTTTGAGGAGTTCATGTATTCACTATGTGCCAATGCTTTGTTCCGGTTCTCTATTAAAAGGAGGCCTTAATATCCCTAAGTTTCCAATAGGACCCCGCTTCCACGGGAGGGTGGGACAAAAGATGTCATGCAAGTTCTTTTCCATAAGCACGTATGACTATATACGGAATACATGCCTACATTACATTGATGAATTGGAGCTAGTTCTGTGTCACCCTATGTTATGACTGTTACATGATAAACTGTATCCGGCATAATTATCCATCACTGATTCGGTGCCTATGAGTTTTCCATATACTGGTTTACGCTTATTTACTTTTCCGCTGCTACTGTTACAATCACTACAAAATACCAAATACATTACTTTTGCTGTCTTTACTTTTGTTGCCGCTACCACCACTATCATATTACTGTGCTACTAAACACTTTGCTACAGATACTAAGTTTCCAGGTGTGGTTGAATTGACAACTCAGCTGCTAATACTTGAGAATATTCTTTGGCTCCCCTTGTGTCGAATCAATATATTTGGGTTGAATACTCTACCCTCGAAAGTTGTTGCGATCCCCTATACTTGTGGGTTATCAAGACTAATTTCTGGCGCCGTTGTCGGGGAGCATAGCTCTATTCTTTGAGTCACTTGGGATTTATATCTGCTGGACACTATGAAGAACTTGAGAGATCCAAAACCAAGATCTACCCCTCAACTACGAGGGGAGGTAAGGAACAGCCATCTAGCTCTGCACTTGATTCACCTTCTGTTATGAGTAAGCTAGCGACACCTACACCTGCTTCTGCTATTCGTTCTGATATGTCGCATGTTATTGATGATGCCACTTCTGCTATGCATGATACTTATGATGAAACTGCTTCTATGCCTGATACTACTGTGCCCCTTGGTGAATTTCTTGATGAAAAAATTGCTAGGGCTAGAGAAAAAGAAATTATTGAATCTGAATACGATGATGATAGAGATGATGAAAATATGCCTGTTATTCCTGAGGGCTATCTTTTTGATATGGAATCTTCTGCCGCTATTTTAGCTTGCAAGGATAGATATGAGCTTAAGAGGTTATTAGTTAAATGGAACAAAGAATCACTTAGAGATAAAATGAAACCCGACCCTGCTTTTGCTACTTCACCTATTTGTGTTCCTGATAAGGATTATGGATTCTCTGTTGATCCTGATATAATTACTTTGGTTGAATCTGATCTGTTTTATGGCTATGAATCTGAAACTGTTGTGGCACATCTTACTAAGTTAAATGATATAGCTGCCCTGTTCACTAATGATGAGAGATCGCGTTACTTTTACATACTCAAAATATTTCCGTTCTCATTAAAGGGTGATGCTAAGATATGGTTTAATTCTCTTGATCCTGGTTGTGTGCGTAGTCCCCAGCATATGATTTATTACTTCTCTGCTAAATATTTCCCTGCTCATAAGAAACAAGCTGCTTTGAGGGAAATATACAACTTCGTGCAAATTAAAGAAGAGAGTCTCCCACAAGCTTGGGGGAGGCTTCTCAAGTTACTTAATGCTTTGCCTGATCATCCTCTTAAGAAACCTGAAATACTTGATATCTTTTATAGTGGACTAACCGATGCTTCCAGAGATTACCTGGGTAGTTGTGCTGGTTCTCTTTTCAGGGAAAGAACACCGAATGAAGCTGAAATTCTATTGAATAACATGTTGACAAATGAAAATAATTGGGCACCTCCTGAGCTAGCTCCTGCTCCAATTACTGAGCCTATTCCTAAACCAACTCCTCGGGCTCCGGAAACCCAAGGGAAAAAGAGGCTAGGTGGCAAATGGTAAAACCAAGGTTGGGCATTGCTGGAAAAGATTTAATCAAGGCGAACTATCAAGGGGTTCCCATTATAACCCAACCGCGTAAGGAACGCAAAATCCGGGAACAGAACACCGATATGACGGAAACTAGGGTGGCAAGAGTGGAACAAAACACTAGGCGAGAGGCCGAGCCTTCCACCCTTTACCAAGTATATAGATGCATTAAGATAACATGATAATATAATGATATCCCAACAAGTAAATAATGTTCCAACAAGGAACGGTCTCCAATCTTCACCTGCAACTAGCAACGCTATAAGAGGGGCTGAGCAAAGCGGTAACATAGCCAATCAACGGTTTGCTAGGACATGGTGGGTTAGAGGTTGAACATGGCAATTTGGGAGGCATGATAAGCAAGGGGTAGGCATCGTAGCATAGGCATAGCAAACGAGCGAGTATCTAGCAAAGCAAAGATAGTAGTGATTTCGAGGGTATGATCATCTTGCAATCGTCCTCCTCGAAAGCTGTTGCGATCCCCTATACTTGTGGGTTATCAGCCCTCCTCGCGCGTGCGTCCGAAAGCTGTCCCGGACCCTACCCGGGCAATCGTCACCGTTGGTTTCGGATCATCCCCAAACATCTACAAAGCATCACCGTTTTCTTATTTGGTCTTCCTAGCCTATATTGTTTCGACTGCCCGATTACAATCGGACGGACCAGTTTAGCCCCTAACAAAAACGTACCTTCTATTTAATCAGTGTAAACCTACCTAACCCTAGAACCTAGCCGTCCCATCCATCCTTTCCCATCGCGCCGCCGCCAGCCCACCTGGTTGAAGGAAATATGCCCTAGAGGCAATAATAAAGTTATTATTTATTTCCTTATATCATGATAAATGTTTATTATTCATGCTAGAATTGTATTAACCGGAAACATAATACATGTGTGAATACATAGACAAACTTAGTGTCACTAGTATGCCTCTACTTGACTAGCTCGTTAATCAAAGATGGTTATGTTTCCTAACCATGAACAAAGTGTTGTTATTTGATTAACGAGGTCACATCATTAGTTGAATGATCTGATTGACATGACCCATTCCATTAGCTTAGCACCCGATCGTTTAGTATGTTGCTATTGCTTTCTTCATGACATATACATGTTCCTATGACTATGAGATTATGCAACTCCCGTTTGCCGGAGGAACACTTTGGGTGCTACCAAACGTCACAACGTAACTTGGTGATTATAAAGGAGCATTACAGGTGTCTCCAAAGGTAGATGTTGGGTTGGCGTATTTCGAGATTAGGATTTGTCACTCCGATTGTCGGAGAGGTATCTCTGGGCCCTCTCGGTAATGCACATCACATAAGCCTTGCAATCATTACAACTAATATGTTAGTTGTGAGATGATGTATTACGGAACGAGTAAAGAGACTTGCCGGTAATGAGATTGAACTAGGTATTGGATACCGACGATCGAATCTCGGGCAAGTAACATACCGATGACAAAGGGAACAACGTATGTTGTTATGCGGTCTGACCGATAAAGATTTTCGTAGAATATGTTGGAGCCAATATGGGCATCCAGGTCCCGCTATTGGTTATTGACCGGAGACATGTCTCGGTCATGTCTACATTGTTCTCGATCCCGTAGGGTCCGCACGCTTAAGGTTACGATGACAGTTATATTATGAGTTTATGCATTTTGATGTACCGAAGGTTGTTCGGAGTCCCGGATGTGATCACGGACATGACGAGGAGTCTCGAAATGGTCGAGACATAAATATTGATATATTGGAAGCCTATGTTTGGATATCGGAAGTGTTCCGGGTGAAATCGGGATTTTACCGGAGTACCGGAAAGGTTACCGGAACCCCCCGGGAGCTAAATGGGCCATGATGGGCCTTAGTGGAAAAGAGAAGAGGCAACCCTACATGAGCTGCGCGCCTCCCCCTTCCCCTAGTCCTATTAGGACTAGGAGAGGTGGCCGGCCCCCTCCCTCTCTTTTCCCCCTCCACGAATCCTATTCCAACTAGGATTGGGGGGGAATCCTACTCCCTGAGGGAGTAGGACTCTCCTGGCGCGCCACACCTTGGCCGGCCAGCCTCCCCCCTCTAGTCCTTTATATACTGAGGTAGAGGCACCCTAGAACACACAAGTTGATCCACGTGATCTATTCCTTAACCGTGTGCGGTGCCCCCAGCCACCATATTCCTCGATAATACTGTAGCGGAGTTTAGGCGAAGCCCTGCTGCTATACTGCATCAAGATTGTCACCACGCTGTCGTGCTGACGGAACTCTTCCCCGACACTTTGCTGGATCGGAGTCCGGGGATCGTCATCAAGCTGAACGTGTGCTCGAACTCGGAGGTGCCGTAGTTTCGGTACTTGATCGGTTGGATCGTGAAGACGTACGACTACTTCCTCTACGTTGCGTCAACGCTTCCGCAGTCGGTCTACGTGGGTACGTAGACAACACTCTCCCCTCTCGTTGCTATGCATCACATGATCTTGCGTGAGCGTAGGAAAATTTTGAAATTACTACGAAGCCCAACAGTGGCATCCAAGCCTAGGTTATTTATGTTGATGTTATATGCACGAGTAGAACACAAGTGAGTTGTGGGCGATATAAGTCATACTGCCTACCAGCATGTCATACTTTGGTTCGGCGGCATTGTTGGACGAGACGACCCGGGCCAACATTACGCGTACGCTTACGCGAGACCGGTTCCCCCGACGTGCTTTGCACATAGGTGGCTTGCGGGCGACTGTCTCTCCAACTTTAGTTGAACCGAGTATGGCTACGCCCGGTCCTTGCGAAGGTTAAAACGGAGTCTATTTGACAAACTATCGTTGTGGTTTTGATGCGTAGGTGAGATTGGTTCTTGCTTAAGCCCGTAGCAGCCACGTAAAACTTGCAACAACAAAGTAGAGGACATCTAACTTGTTTTTGCAGGGCATGTTGTGATGTGATATGGTCAAGGCATGATGATGAATTTTATTGTATGAGATGATCATGTTTTGTAACCGAGTTATCGGCAACTGGCAGGAGCCTTATGGTTGTCGTTTTATTGTATGCAATGCAATCGCGATGTAATGCTTTACTTTATTACTAAACGGTAGTGATAGTCATAGAAGCATAAACTTGGCGAGACGACAACGATGCTACGATGGAGATCAAGGTGTCACGCCGGTGACGATGGTGATCACGACGGTGCTTCGGAGATGGAGATCACAAGCACAAGATGATGATGGCCATATCATATCACTTATATTGATTGCATGTGATGTTTATCCTTTTATGCATCTTATCTTGCTTTGATTGACGGTAGCATTATAAGATGATCTCTCACTAAATTATCAAGAAGTGTTCTCCCTGAGTATGCACCGTTGCGAAAGTTCTTCGTGCTGAGACACCACGTGATGATCGGGTGCGATAGGTTCTACGTTCAAATACAACGGGTGCAAAACAGTTGCACACGCGGAATACTCAGGTTATACTTGACGAGCCAAGCATATACAGATATGGCCTCGGAACACGGAGACCGAAAGGTCGAGCGTGAATCATATAGTAGATATGATCAACATAATGATGTTCATCGATGAAACTACTCCATCTCACGTGATGATCGGACATGGTTTAGTTGATTTGGATCACGTGATCACTTAGAGGATTAGAGGGATGTCTATCTAAGTGGGAGTTCGTAAGTAATATGATTAATTGAACTTAAATTTATCATGAACTTAGTACCTGATAGTATCTTGCTTGTTTATGTTGATTGTAGATAGATGGCTCGTGCTGTTGTTACGTTGAATTTTAATGCGTTCCTTGAGAAAGCAAAGTTTAAAGATGATGGTAGCAATTACACGGACTGGGTCCGTAACTTGAGGATTATCCTCATTGCTGCACAGAAGAATTACGTCCTGGAAGCACCGCTGGGTGCCAGGCCTACTGCAGGAGCAACGCCAGATGTTATGAACGTCTGGCAGAGCAAAGCTGATGACTACTCGATAGTTCAGTGTGCCATGCTTTACGGCTTAGAATCGGGACTTCAACGATGTTTTGAACGTCATGGAGCATATGAGATGTTCCAGGAGTTGAAGTTAATATTTCAAGCAAATGCCCGGATTGAGAGATATGAAGTCTCCAATAAGTTCTATAGCTGCAAGATGGAGGAGAACAGTTCTGTCAGTGAGCATATACTCAAAATGTCTGGGTATAATAATCACTTGATTCAATTGGGAGTTAATCTTCTAGATGATTGCGTCATTGACAGAATTCTTTAATCACTGCCACCAAGCTACAAGAGCTTCGTGATGAACTATAATATGCAAGGGATGAACAAGACTATTCCCGAGCTCTTCGCAATGCTGAAAGCTGCGGAGGTAGAAATCAAGAAGGAGCATCAAGTGTTGATGGTCAACAAGACCACTAGTTTCAAGAAAAGGGGCAAAGGGAAGAAAAAGGGGAACTTCAAAAAGAACGGCAAGCAAGTTGCTACTCAAGAGAAGAAACCCAAACCTGGACCTAAGCCTGAAACTGAGTGCTTCTATTGCAAGCAGACTGGTCACTGGAAGCGGAACTGCCCCAAGTATTTGGCGGATAAGAAGGATGGCAAGGTGAACAAAGGTATATGTGATATACATGTTATTGATGTGTACCTTACCAATGCTCGCAGTAGCACCTGGCTATTTGATACTGGTTCTGTTGCTAATATTTGCAACTCGAAACAGGGACTACGGATTAAGCGAAGATTGGCTAAGGACGAGGTGATGATGCGCGTGGGAAACGGTTCCAAAGTCGATGTGATCGCGGTCGGCACGCTACCTCTACATCTACCTTCGGGATTAATATTAGACCTAAATAATTGTTATTTGGTGCCAGCGTTGAGCATGAACATTATATCTGGATCTTGTTTAATGCGAGACGGTTATTCATTTAAATCAGAGAATAATGGTTGTTCTATTTATATGAGTAATATCTTTTATGGTCATGCACCCTTGAAGAGTGGTCTATTCTTGATGAATCTCGATAGTAGTAACACACATATTCATAATGTTGAAGCCAAAAGATGCAGAGTTGATAATGAGAGTGCAACTTATTTGTGGCACTGCCGTTTAGGTCATATCGGTGTAAAGCGCATGAAGAAACTCCATACTGATGGACTTTTGGAACCACTTGATTATGAATCACTTGGTACTTGCGAACCGTGCCTCATGGGCAAGATGACCAAAACACCGTTCTCCGGTACTATGGAGAGAGCAACAGATTTGTTGGAAATCATACATACAGATGTATGTGGTCCGATGAATATTGAGGCTCGTGGCGTATATCGTTATTTCCTCACCTTCACAGATGATTTAAGCAGATATGGGTATATCTACTTAATGAAACATAAGTCTGAAACATTTGAAAAGTTCAAAGAATTTCAGAGTGAAGTTGAAAATCATCGTAACAAGAAAATAAAGTTTCTACGATCTGATCGTGGAGGAGAATATTTGAGTTACGAGTTTGGTGTACATTTGAAAAATTGTGGAATAGTTTCGCAACTCACGCCACCCGGAACACCACAGCGTAATGGTGTGTCCGAATGTCGTAATCGTACTTTACTAGATATAGTGCGATCTATGATGTCTCTTACTGATTTACCGCTATCGTTTTGGGGATACGCTCTAGAGACGGCCGCATTCATGTTAAATAGGGCACCATCAAAATCCGTTGAGACGACGCCTTATGAACTGTGGTTTGTCAAGAAACCAAAGTTGTCGTTTCTGAAAGTTTGGGGCTGCGATGCTTATGTGAAAAAGCTTCAACCTGATAAGCTCGAACCCAAATCGGAGAAATGTGTCTTCATAGGATATCCAAAGGAAACTTTTGGATACACCTTCTATCACAGATCCGAAGGCAAGACTTTTGTTGCTAAATTCGGAAACTTTCTGGAGAAGGAGTTTCTCTCGAAAGAAGTGAGTGGGAGGAAAGTAGAACTTGACGAGGTAACTGTACCTACTCCCTTATTGGAAAGTAGTACATCGCAGAAAACTGTTTCTGCGACACCTACACCAATAAGTGAGGAAGCTAATGATGATGATCATGAAACTTTAGATCAAGATACTACTGAACCTCGTAGATCAACCAGAGTAAGATCCGCGCCAGAGTGGTACGGTAATCCCGTTCTGGAAGTCATGATGCTAGATCATGATGAACCTACGAACTATGAAGAAGCAATGGTGAGCCCAGATTCCACAAAGTAGCTTGAAGCCATGAAATCTGAGATGGGATCCATGTATGAGAACAAAGTATGGACTTTGGTTGACTTGCCCGATGATCGGCAAGCAATTGACAATAAATGGATCTTCAAGAAGAAGACTGACGCTGACAGTAATATTACTGTCTACAAAGCTCGACTTGTCGCAAAAGGTTTTCGACAAGTTCAAGGGGTTGACTACGATGAGACCTTCTCACCTGTAGCGATGCTTAAGTCTGTCCGAATCATGTTAGCGATTGCCACATTTTATGATTATGAAATTTGGCAGATGGATGTCAAAACTGCATTCCTGAATGGATTTATGGAAGAAGAGTTGTATATGATGCAACCGGAAGGTTTTGTCGATCCAAAGGGAGCTAACAAAGTGTGCAAGCTCCAGCGATCCATTTATGGACTGGTGCAAGCCTCTCGGAGTTGGAATAAACGCTTTGATAGTGTGATCAAAGCATTTGGTTTTATACAGACTTTTGGAGAAGCCTGTATTTACAAGAAAGTGAGTGGGAGCTCTGTAGCATTTCTGATATTATATGTGGATGACATATTGCTGATTGGAAATGATATAGAATTTCTGGATAGCATAAAGGGATACTTGAATAAGAGTTTTTCAATGAAAGACCTCGGTGAAGCTGCTTACATATTGGGCATTAAGATCTATAGAGATAGATCAAAATGCTTAATTGGACTTTCACAAACAACATACCTTGACAAAATTTTGAAGAAGTTCAAAATGGATCAAGCAAAGAAAGGATTCTTGCCTGTGTTACAAGGTGTGAAATTGAGTAAGACTCAATGCCCGACCACTGCAGAAGATAGAGAGAATATGAAAGATGTTCCCTATGAATCAGCGATAGGATCTATCATGTATGCAATGCTATGTACCAGACCTGATGTGTGCCTTGCTATAAGTCTAGCAGGGAGGTACCAAAGTAATCCAGGAGGGGATCACTGGACAGCGGTCAAGAACATCCTGAAATACCTGAAAAGAACTAAGGATATGCTTCTCGTATATGGAGGTGACAAAGAGCTCGTCGTAAATGGTTACGTTGATGCAAGCTTTGACACTGATCCGGACGATTCTAAATCGCAAACCGGATACGTGTTTACATTAAACGGTGGAGCTGTCAGTTGGTGCAGTTCTAAACAAAGCGTCGTAGCGGGATCTACATGTGAAGCGGAGTACATAGCTGCTTCGGAAGCGGCAAATGAAGGAGTCTGGATGAAGGAGTTCATATCCGATCTAGGTGTCATACCTAGTGCATCGGGACCATTGAAAATCTTTTGTGACAATACTGGTGCAATTGCCTTGGCAAAGGAATCCAGATTTCACAAGAGAACCAAGCACATCAAGAGACGCTTCAATTCCATCCGGGATCTAGTCCAGGTGGGAGACATAGAGATTTGCAAGATACATACGGATCTGAATGTTGCAGACCCGTTGACTAAGCCTCTTCCACGAGCAAAACATGATCAGCACCAAGGCTCCATGGGTGTTAGAATCATTACTATGTAATCTAGATTATTGACTCTAGTGCAAGTGGGAGACTGAAGGAAATATGCCCTAGAGGCAATAATAAAGTTATTATTTATTTCCTTATATCATGATAAATGTTTATTATTCATGCTAGAATTGTATTAACCGGAAACATAATACATGTGTGAATACATAGACAAACTTAGTGTCACTAGTATGCCTCTACTTGACTAGCTCGTTAATCAAAGATGGTTATGTTTCCTAACCATGAACAAAGTGTTGTTATTTGATTAACGAGGTCACATCATTAGTTGAATGATCTGATTGACATGACCCATTCCATTAGCTTAGCACCCGATCGTTTAGTATGTTGCTATTGCTTTCTTCATGACATATACATGTTCCTATGACTATGAGATTATGCAACTCCCATTTGCCGGAGGAACACTTTGGGTGCTACCAAACGTCACAACGTAACTTGGTGATTATAAAGGAGCATTACAGGTGTCTCCAAAGGTAGATGTTGGGTTGGCGTATTTCGAGATTAGGATTTGTCACTCCGATTGTCGGAGAGGTATCTCTGGGCCCTCTCGGTAATGCACATCACATAAGCCTTGCAAGCATTACAACTAATATGTTAGTTGTGAGGTGATGTATTACGGAACGAGTAAAGAGACTTGCCGGTAACGAGATTGAACTAGGTATTGGATACCGACGATCGAATCTCAGGCAAGTAACATACCGATGACAAAGGGAACAACGTATGTTGTTATGCGGTCTGACCGATAAAGATCTTCGTAGAATATGTAGGAGGCAATATGGGCATCCAGGTCCCGCTATTGGTTATTGACCGGAGACATGTCTCGGTCATGTCTACATTGTTCTCGAACCCGTAGGGTCCGCACGCTTAAGGTTACGATGACAGTTATATTATGAGTTTATGCATTTTGATGTACCGAAGGTTGTTCGGAGTCCTGGATGTGATCACGGACATGACGAGGAGTCTCGAAATGGTCGAGACATAAAGATTGATATATTGGAAGCCTATGTTTGGATATCGGAAGTGTTCCGGGTGAAATCGGGATTTTACCGGAGTACCGGAAAGGTTACCGGAACCCCCCGGGAGCTAAATGGGCCATGATGGGCCTTAGTGGAAAAGAGAAGAGGCAGCCCTACATGAGCTGCGCGCCTCCCCCTTCCCCTAGTCCTATTAGGACTAGGAGAGGTGGCCGGCCCCCTCCCTCTCTTTTCCCCCTCCACGAATCCTATTCCAACTAGGATTGGGGGGGGGGGGGAATCCTACTCCCTGAGGGAGTAGGACTCTCCTGGCGCGCCACACCTTGGCCGGCCAGCCTCCCCCCTCTAGTACTTTATATACTGAGGTAGAGGCACCCTAGAACACACAAGTTGATCCACGTGATCTATTCCTTAACCGTGTGCGGTGCCCCCAGCCACCATATTCCTCGATAATACTGTAGCGGAGTTTAGGCGAAGCCCTGCTACTATAGTGCATCAAGATCGTCACCACGCCATCGTCCTGACGGAACTCTTCCCCGACACTTTGCTGGATCGGAGTCCGGGGATCGTCATCAAGCTGAACGTGTGCTCGAACTCGGAGGTGCCGTAGTTTCGGTACTTGATCGGTTGGATCGTGAAGACGTACGACTACTTCCTCTACGTTGCGTCAACGCTTCCGCAGTCGGTCTGCGTGGGTACGTAGACAACACTCTCCCCTCTCGTTGCTATGCATCACATGATCTTGCGTGAGCATAGGAAAATTTTGAAATTACTACGAAGCCCAACACTGGTCTCCTCCTCGTCTTCCCCAACGAGCCAACCACCACCCATCTCAGATCCACTTCTCTCCGGCCGCCTCCTGTGTTTTCCGCGCCACCCAAATATCCATGAGATCTTCCGCCGACGACCTCCATCTTCCTGCATCGCGCCATGTCCCGCGCCCCTGCTTCCTCGGCTCAGGAATGAGCTCGACGCCGTCCTCTGCTTCGACTGCATGAACCCCGCACCCTCTCACTCTATCCTTCCTTCGTTCTCCTGCTCTCTCAACTCTCTCTTTCTCTCTGTGTCCCGCAGGACGCCTTGGATGCCTGCAGGGCGCCTGCCTTCCCGAGTTCCTCCATAGCAGACCAGGAACCAGAGCTCCCACTCGGCCCTCCGTCGCACGTCGCCGGCCAGCGACCCAGGGAGCCACCGTGGCCATGGATGCCGTCTGCCGCCTCCATCCCGAAGCTTCGGTGCGCACAAGCCTCGGACGCGACCCATCCGGCCCGGATCGACCTCCCCAAGCCCCCTTCACCGGAGTTCCTCGCTGGACCTCTGCATCCGCCAGCCTCCCTGCTTCCTGCATCGCCCTGTTGCCGCATCTGCACCGCCTGAAGCCGTCGCCTTCCACCGCCGCCCTTGCCTCAGATCCGGCCGGTTCCCGTGGTCGCTCGCACCGCCAAGTCCCTCTGCTGCTGCTCTGCTTCGCCCTTCTTCTTCTCCTGGAACGAGACGACGAACAGCCGCAGCCAGGAGTGCCCGCGTTGACTGCTTCCACTCCACGCGCCCATGCCTGGCCGCATCTCGCTCGTCCAGCCCAGCCACGCCGGCCTGCTGCTTCCTTCTCCACTGACGGGCCAAGGCCCACTTGGTGAGGCCACACCCCAATGCTCCTCCTCTGCTTTTTTCCTCCTATCGGGCTAGCCTACCAGTTTCGGCCCGTTCAATGTTTTTTCCCTGCCGAACGAATTTAGCTTTTATCCCGAATTGCCAGTTTTGTAGAAAAACCCTTGCACTTCATGCATATAATAACTCATTAACCGAGCATCGTATTAAAATAATTTATGTATGAAAAATGACTAGAATTTCATCTAGTTTCATAATATGCCACTTTCATGCATGTTTGAAATGTTTATATTGATGTTTGCTTTAATTTTGCTCTAATGCCATGTTAAAATGCTTTATTTCATAACTAAATAACCGTAGCTCCAAACCTAATAAACTTTATATGTAAATGGGGTAGAAAATTGCCTAGTTTAACATGGTGTACTTGATTTGCATGTTTAACAACTCTAAAATATGGTTTAGGGCAGAACAATATAAAATCCATAAATTGCATATGAGGACTTTCCGGAATTGTTGTTTGTTGTTTTCGGCCTCGTTTAAACTTGCCTAGTTAGGTAGTTTTATTATGCTTCATCCCTTGCCATGTTTAACAACATTTAATATTGTTGGGTACATAAACAAGATCGAACTAAATAAGTCATGTGGTGTTCCGTCAATATGCAACTCGTTGCATATTGAGCTCCACTTAATTTGTAGGATTGTTTGTGCATTTTGCCATGCCATGCCTCATTAAACCGGTCATGCATCATACTTGGTTGTGCATCATGCCATGCTTATGTGATGGTTATTTACCATGTTGTTTGCTTCTTTCCGGTGTGCTTCTTCGGGTTGATTCCGTTAACGTCGCGTTTGTGAGGATTCGTTCGACTACGTCCGTTTGTCTTCTTCATGGACTCGTTCTTCTTCCTTGCAGGATCTCAGGCAAGATGACCATACCCTCAAAATCACTTCTATTTTTGCTTGCTAGTTGTTCGCTCTATTGCTATGCCGCGATACCTACCACTTGCTTATCATGCCTCCCATATTGCCATGTCAAGCCTCTAACCCACCTTTCCTAGCAAACCGTTGTTTGGCTATGTTACCGCTTTGCTCAGCCCCTCTTATAACGTTGTTAGTTGCAGGTGAAGATGGAGTTTGTTCCTTGTTGGGACATGTTTATTGTTGGGATATCATTATTATATTTTGTTTACTATAATGCACCTATATTCTTGGTAAAGGGTGGAAGGCTCGTCCTTATGCCTGGTGTTTTGTTCCACTCTTGCCGCCCTAGTTTCCATCGTACCGGTGTTATGTTCCTTGATTTTGCGTTCCTTACGCGGTTGGGTTATAATGGGAACCCCTTGACAGTTCGCCTTGAATAAAACTCCTCCAGCAAGGCCCAACCTTGGTCTTACCATTTGCCACCTAAGCCTATTTCGCTTGGGTTCTGCAGACTCAAGGGTCATCTTTATTTTAAACCCCCCCGGGGCCAGTGCTCCTCTGAGTGTTGGTCCGAACCAAGCTGCTTGCGGGGCCACCTCGGGGAAACTTGATGTTTGGTTTTACTCGTAGCTAGTCTCATCTGGTGTTGCCCTGAGAATGAGATACGTGTGACTCCTATCGGGATTTGTCGGCACATCGGGTAGCTTTGCTGGTCTTGTTTTACCATTGTCGAGATGTCTTGTAACCGGGATTCCGAGTCTGATCGGGCCGTCCTGGGAGAAGGAATATCCTTCGTTGACCGTGAGAGCTTGTGATGGGCTAAGTTGGGACATCCCTGCAGGATTTTGAACTTTCGAAAGCCGTGTCCGTGGTTATGGGCAGATGGGAATTTGTTAATGTCCGGTTGTAGAGAACTTGACACTTAACTTAATTAAAATGCATCAACCGCATGTGTAGCCGTGATGGTCTCTTTCCGGCGGAGTCCGGGAAGTGAACACGGTTCTTGTGTTATGCTTGAGCGTAAGTACTTTCAGGATCACTTCTTGATCACATATAGTTCACGACCGTTGCTTTGCTTCTCTTCTCGCTCTTATTTGCATAAGTTAGCCACCATATATGCTAGTGCTTGCTGCAGCTCCACCTCACCATCCTTTCCTACCCATAAGCTTAAATAGTCTTGATCTCGCGGGTGTGAGATTGCTGAGTCCTCGTGACTCACAGATACTTCCAAACAGTTGCAGGTGCCGATGATACCAGTGCAGGTGATGCAACCGAGCTCAAGGAGGAGCTCGATGAAGATCGTGTTCGTTGTGTTGTTTCGTTTCCTTCCGATCAGTAGTGGAGCCCAGTCGGGGCGATCGGGGATCTAGCATTAGGGGTTGTCTTTCTTTATTTGGTTTCGTAGTCGAACCTTGATTGTATTGTGTGAAGTGGCGATTGTAGGCCAACTCTTTATCCCTTTCTCATTCAGTGCATGGGATGTGTAAAGATTACCCCTCTTGCGACATGCCTACAATGCGGTTATGCCTCTAAGTCGTGCTCCGACACGTGGGAGATATAGCCGCATCGTGGGTGTTACAAGTTGGTAATCAGAGCCTTCCCTGACTTAGGAGCCCCCTGCTTGATCGAATCGCTGGCGTTGTTGAGTCTAGAAAAATGTTTTTAGTCTTTTAGGATTATATATATATCGGAGAGTCGGATTTCTTTTACTCCTCAGTCCCTTCATCGCTCTGGTGAGGCCTCCTGACATAGAGTTTTGACTATTCTCTCCTAAAATTTCCCTTAATTTTTTTAGGATCACGCGGGTATCTTGGAATTGTTCCGATGATTTTGTGACGAGAACATTGTTCTTGGTGCCTCCTGACATTTAGGGGTTGTGGCAGTGTCCCGGGGAGTTGAGCTCCGAGGTGTTGTCGTCACAATTTTATCGTTGCAGTTCTGGAATACCTGAGTTTCTCCGACATCGAAAATCTCTTTTATGCAGTTGTTGGTGAGATAACCTCGACGCCACCTAGTACTGTGGCGGGCGTTCGGGAGTATTGCCATAACTCGTAACAGATGCTTTTCGAAGGTTGAGGTAAATGATTTCCGAAGGTTTCTTGGTTATGTGTTGAAGGATGGATACAACTGGATGTAGGATTTGTTAGTTTTGGGTTAGATATTATGCTTCCCCTGTATCCCCAACACCTGATTGCATAACCGGAAAGTTTCGGGAGTTTATAAGTGGGAATTCAATTAGTTCCTAGGATATCTTTCCGACAGATGATGATATGAGATTGGGGTTCGACGTCTAGTGGTCCACCCATCCACGGTTGGTTTTACAGTGGTCTCGTTGTGTCTTAAAGAGTCCTTGGCTATGCTGACTCGAGGACGCTTCGTATGTCATGTGCACTACCTTGTACATGATGGTGTTGCACGATCGAGCCCGTGTGGGCCCCACCACAAAAACTTCGGACGAAATCCCTATCATATGTTTGTTCCGGCTTATTCTACAAGCCAATCCTTTATTTTGTTTTTCAGTTGTGGTATTCGAGTTGCTTCGAAGTCAAGTGTTGATTCCATACCTTCCCTAAGCGATATTCACATACTTCTATGTGAATACCAATCCTTCATGATAGTTGAGATTGTCATGTCAATTCTTTCCAACCGGTATGTTTCTCTTCAAGTGGATCCGATCATTTCAACATTCGCAAGATCAACTCTAAGTATTCTCAACGGTGTTTTTTTCATTCGTCCCAAGTTGCCTTTGTTTTACCCACCCTCCCACCCTTTTTCTTCAAGGACTCAGATTTTTGAATCAAGTATCCATCTTATGGATGTGAAGTTTCTTCATTCTTTCCTCAATGTTCTTATCCGGTGATTCTCAAGAAGATACTGAGGAAGCTTCGAGACTATAATTCTTCATTCTTTTTTCTCTCCGGTGGATTCAATTCAAGCTTTGTCGATCATATCTTTTCCTCGTTTCAAATGCTTTGGCATACCGGTGCACCTCTTAATCTTTTACCTCCCATTATTCAATTATTCCGGAGTGCTGAAGATATCTCAGAAGACTCAAGTTTCCATTCTCAATTCGCTCAAGTCCTTTTGAGGATGTTATCTCATTCAAGACATTTAAATCAACTGGTGCAATCTCTTTTCAAATCGCTAAACGGTGTATCTTTTGAGTGGGCCCTAACCCATAGGTCTTTTCCCAGGATCTTACCTGACTCTTCTAATCTTTCCGGAGCTATCCTAAATTCTTTTCGAAGTTTGACGTAGGAATGAATTATCATCAGTCATATGTCTTTCTC
The DNA here is from genome assembly GCF_056163025.1 of Triticum urartu. Taxonomy (NCBI): domain Eukaryota; kingdom Viridiplantae; phylum Streptophyta; class Magnoliopsida; order Poales; family Poaceae; genus Triticum; species Triticum urartu. Next base: position 128,649,457 of record NC_141876.1, read on the forward strand.
CAAGATCTTTCAAATTCTTTTCATCATTGGTTCAACCTTTCTAATTTTCATTCGGGAGTGCCTCAATGATTCATGGTGGTGTTTCTCGTCGTCATTCTCGGATTTGAAGACCGAAGAAGAGTTTCTCTTTAATCTTGCTCCATTCTCTTCAAGATTCATGGTTCTAGCTTCATGCCATCCGCTCATAATTGTTTTTGATTGTGAGAATTCTTTTCACCCATCCGGAGCAATTCAGGAGTCTTTTTAGTTTGATTCTCCGGAGCCCATCAATTCAGGTTTATTCATTCTTAGCTTTCAACTATTGTTCTCCAAATCTTACCAGTGCATCAGTCAAGTATTCTCTAATCAGCTCAGGATCTATTCGTTCACATCTATCTAAATCCTAGCAAGTATCTTCATTCGTTTTTTCCAATTCTTCCCGGTGATTTGTGCTTTTGCTATTTTCATGTTCAATTCTTACGGTGGTTCTTCCAAGGTTCTCTTCCGTTGTTATCATATCAATTCATTCGTTCTTCCCAATCCTACCGGTGATTCGTTGAAGACCTTCCCAAGTTTGCGCTATGTCTATCCTTTTTACTAGAATAAGTAGTATGCCAAATCCGTTGCATGTCATCAATTTATATTGGTGAAGGATAAGCATAATGTAATTCTTATTCTTGTTTCATCCAAGCGATTAATTCCTTATTCCGGAGGTTCATCAAAAATTCTTGTTTTCATTTGTTCATCTTTCTTTTCCCGGAGTTCCAAGATCTCAATTATATCACCACGAAGCTCCATCTATATCATTATAAGGATTCACCTTGTGTTTTCAACTTCTCTTTCCTTTCGTTTGATCATTCTTTTATTACCGGAGTTCTTCATGGAGGCTCTACATGATGGTTCATCAAAGATTTATTTCCTTCTCGAAGTGTTCATTGAGATTCTTTTCAGAGGAGCTCAAGTATTCTTCATCTTGCATTCCGAAGTGCAATTATTTCTAACTTATCTTTTGAGATGGTGTTATGTCTTTCTTGACAATTTCCCTTCATGTTTCATGATTCAAAAGTTGTCAAGAATGAGGTATTTAAACCCATCAATATCTTCGTTGGAGTTATCTTGTGTCAGGTTTCACCTTACGCCTTCCTAAGGATTGTTGCTATTTATGGTTCTCATAAATGACCCAAGTTCTTCATTTATCCTCCCGGTGAAATAAGTTTCTTGTCTCCTTGTTCATATCAATCAAATCTTTTCCGTGAGTGCCAAGTTTTCACCTCATAGTTTTGAGATGTTCTCCATAAGCCCACTACAAGCTTACTCTTTTCGTTGTTGGTTTCCCAACAACTATGTTCGACCTTTCTCCTAAGGATGCTTTCAAATTCATTCGAGGTAGAAGATGTTGTTTTCTTCTTCCTTACTTTCAATCCGTTCTATCTTTTGTTCCAGAGGCATTGTGACGTTGCTCTCTTCACTCATCATCTCGATTTGTGAGGATCGTGTTCTTTTCTTGCTTATCCATTTAACCGGAGTGTGGTGTCTATCATTCCTCCTCTAATCGGACTCTCACCCAAGTGCTTTCTTTTTGCCAAGTTCATATTCTTACCTCCCTTTTCCAACCGGAGTGGTGTCGTAATTGATCTTTATCGTTCCTTGTACATCTCGTTTCAACCGGAGTGCTTGCATCTACCTCTTGTCCATTGCAACCCTTTTTCTTATGTTTTTCAACCTACAAGGTTCTAGTAATGTTCCTTGTTCCTCTTTTCTAACGGAGTGTTCAACTTTGTTCATCTTTGGTGTATTCTGTCTTTCTATTTGTTCAACCTCGCAAGGTTCTTTGGTTTCACTCGTTTGTCAAAGAAACAACTTAGTTCTACCTCTGCTATTCCTCTTCCTTTTCTCTCTGGTGCCATCCTAGATCTCGGGACGAGATCCTCTCGTAGTGGTGGAGTGTCGTGACGCCCCGAGACCGATGTGCCAGGTGTCTTCCAGTTATTCGTGTTGTTGCCTTGTCATTCATTTGCATGTTGCATCTTGCCATGTCATCATGTGCATTGCATCATCATGTTTTCAAAACTTGCATCCGTCCGGGTTCCCCCAGTTCCGTCTGTTGTCCGTTCTGAGCCCAACCACACTCGCACGCGCCCGCGGCATGTCCGAAATAGTATTTTATAAGTGGCCGGAAAATGTTCTCGGAATGGGATGAGAGTTGGCGTGTGGTCTTGTTATAGTGTAGGTAGACCACTTGCCAAGTTTCATCGCAATCGGAGTCCGTTTGATGCCCCAACGGATATTTATAGCGGCAATATAGCCGGTCTATCGTCGGACGTTTTCGGTCTTCGGAAACTGTTGCTGGGCTTTTCCTCTCTTTCCTCCCTAGACCGTCTACACAATCCACTACTTACCGCCATGCCCAACCTAACCTCTCTCGTCAGCCCACGGCCCTCCTCGCGCGCGCGTCCGAAAGCTGTCCCGGACCCGACCCAGGCAGTCGTCACCGTTGGTTTCGGATCATCCCCAAACATCTACAAAGCATCACCGTTTTCTTATTTGGTCTTCCAAGCCTATATTTTTTCGACCGCCCGATTACGATCGGACGGACCAGTTTAGCCCCTAACAAAAACGTACCTTCTATTTAATTAGTGTAAACCTACCTAACCCTAGAACCTAGCCATCCCATCCATCCTTTCCCATCACGCCGCCTCCAGCCCACCTGGTCTCCTCGTCTTCCCCAACGAGCCAACCACCACCCATCTCAGATCCACCTCTCTCCGACCGCCTCCCGTGTTTTCCGCACCACCCAAAAATCCACGAGATCTTCCGCCGACGACCTCCATCTTCCTGCATCGCGCCATGTCCCGTGCCCCTGCTTCCTCGGCTCGGGAACGAGCTCGACGCCGTCCTCTGCTTCGCCTGCATGAACCCCGCGCCCTCTCCCTCTGTCCTTCCTTCGTTCTCATGCTCTCTCAACTCTCTCTTTCTCTCTGTGTCCCGTAGGACGCCTTGGATACCCGCAACGCGCCTGCCTTCCCGAGTTCCTCCACAGCAGACCAGGAACCAGAGCTCCCGCTCAGCCCTCCGCCGCACGTCGCCGTCCAGCGACCCAGGGAGCCACCATGGCCATGGATGCCGTCTGCCGCCTCCATCCCGAAGCTTCGGTGCGCCCAAGCCTCGAACGCGACCGATCCGGCCCGGATCGACCTCCCCAAGCCCCCTTCGCCGGAGTTCCTCGCTGGACCTCTGCATCCGCCGGCCTCCCTGCTTCCTGCATCGCCCTGTTGCCGCGTCTGCACCGCCTAAAGCCGTCGCCTTCCACCGCCGCCCTTGCCAAAGATCCGGCCGGTTCCCGTGGTCGCTCGCCCCGCCAAGTCCCTCTGCTTCGCCCTGCTCCTTCTCCTGGAACGAGACGATGAACAACCACAGCCAGAAGCGCCCGCGTTGACTGCTTCCACTCCACACGCCCATGCCTGGCCGCATCTCGCTCGTCCAGCCCAGCCACGCCGGTATGTTGTTTCCTTCTCCACTGACGGGCCAAGGCCCACTTGGTGAGGCCACACCCCAGCGCTCCTCCTCTGTTTTTTCCTCCTATCGGGCTAGCCTACCAGTTTCTGCCTGTTCAATGTTTTTTCCTTGCCGAACGAATTTAGCTTTTATCCCGAATTGCCAGTTTTGCAGAAAAACCCTTGCACTTCATGCATATAATAACTCATTAACCGAGCATCGTATTAAAATGATTTATATATGAAAAATGACTAGAATCTCATCTAGTTTCATAATATGCCACTTTCATGCATGTTTGAAATGTTTATATTGATGTTTGCTTTAATTTTGCTCTAATGCCATGTTAAAATGCTTTATTTCATAACTAAATAACCGTAGCTCCAAACCTAATAAACTTTATATGTAAATGGGGTAGAAAATTGCCTAGTTTAACATGGTGTACTTGATTTGCATGTTTAACAACTCTAAAATATGGTTTAGGGTAGAACAGTACCAAATCCATAAATTGCATATGAGGACTTTCCGGAATTGTTGTTTGTTGTTTCCGGCCTCGTTTAAACTTGTCTAGTTAGGTAGTTTTATTATGCTTCACCCCTTGCCATGTTTAACAACATTTAATATTGTTGGGTACATAAACAAGATCAAACTAAATAAGTCATGTGGTGTTCCGTCAATATGCAACTTGTTGCATATTGAGCTCCACTTAATTTGTAGGATTGTTTGTGCATTTTGCCATGCCATGCCTCATTAAACCGGTCATGCATCATACTTGGTTGTGCATCATGCCATGCTTATGTGATGGTTATTTACCATGTTGTTTGCTTCTTTCCGGTGTGCTTCTTCGGGTTGATTCCGTTAACATCGCGTTTGTGAGGATTCGTTCGACTACGTCCGTTTGTCTTCTTCATGGACTCGTTCTTCTTCCTTGCAGGATCTCAGGCAAGATGACCATACCCTCAAAATCACTTCTATTTTTGCTTGCTAGTTGTTCGCTCTATTGCTATGGCGCGATACCTACCACTTGCTTATCATGCCTCCCATATTGCCATGTCAAGCCTCTAACCCACCTTTCCTAGCAAACCGTTGTTTGGCTATTTTACCGCTTTGCTCAGCCCCTCTTATAGCGTTGTTAGTTGCAGGTGAAGATGGAGTTTGTTCCTTGTTGGGACATGTTTATTGTTGGGATATCATTATTATATTTTGTTTACTATAATGCACCTATATTCTTGGTAAAGGGTGGAAGGCTCGGCCTTATGCCTGGTGTTTTGTTCCACTCTTGCCGCCCTAGTTTCCATCATACCGATGTTATGTTCCTTGATTTTGCGTTCCTTACGCGGTTGGGTTATAACCCCTTGACAGTTCGCCTTGAATAAAACTCCTCCAGCAAGGCCCAACCTTGGTCTTACCATTTGCCACCTAAGCCTATTTCCCTTGGGTTCTGCAGACTCAAGGGTCATCTTTATTTTAACCCCCCCCCCCCCCCCGCGGGGCCAGTGCTCCTCTGAGTGTTGGTCCGAACCGAGATGCTTGCGGGGCCACCTCAGGGAAACTTGAGGTTTGGTTTTACTCGTAGCTAGTCTCATCCGGTGTTGCCCTGAGAACGAGATACGTGCGACTCCTACCGGGATTTGTCGGCACATCGGGTGGCTTTGCTGGTCTTGTTTTACCATTGTCGAGATGTCTTGTAACCGGGATTCCGAGTCTGATCGGGCCGTCCTGGGAGAAGGAATATCCTTCGTTGACCGTGAGAGCTTGTGATGGGCTAAGTTGGGACATCCCTGCAGGGTTTTGAACTTTCCAAAGCCGTGCCCGCGGTTATGGGCAGATGGGAATTTGTTAATGTCCGGTTGTAGAGAACTTGACACTTAACTTAATTAAAATGCATCAACCGCGTGTGTAGCCGTGATGATCTCTTTCCGGCGGAGTCCGGGAAGTGAACACGGTTCTTGTGTTATGCTTGAGCGTAAGTTGTTTCAGGATCACTTCTTGATCACTTCTAGTTCACGACCATTGCTTTGCTTCTCTTCTCGCTCTTACTTGCGTAAGTTAGCCACCATATATGCTAGTGCTTGCTGCAGCTCCACCTCGCTACCCTTTCCTACCCATAAGCTTAAATAGTCTTGATCTCGCGGGTGTGAGATTGCTGAGTCCTCGTGACTCACAGATACTTCCAAACAGTTGCAGGTGTCGATGATACCAGTGCAGGTGACACAACCGAGCTCAAGGAGGATCTCGATGAAGATCGTGTTCGTTGTGTTGTTTCATTTCCTTCCGATCAGTAGTGGAGCCCAGTCGAGGCGATCGGGGATCTAGCATTAGGGGTTGTCTTTCTTTATTTGGTTTTGTAGTCGGACCTTGATTGTATTCTGGATGATGTAATGTTATATTCATATATTGTGTGAAGTGGGGATTGTAAGCCAACTCTTTATCCCTTTCTCATTCAGTACATGGGATGTGTAAAGATTACCCCTCTTGCGACATGCCTACAATGCGGTTATGCCTCTAAGTCGTGCTCCGACACGTGTGAGATATAGCCACATCGTGGGTGTTACAGGAGGCACAATGCTTCCCAAGAAGCCACTAGGGCCACCGTAATCTCCTCACGCCCTCGCACAATGAAAGATGTCATGATTCCACTAAGGGATCCTTGAGGGCGGTCACTGAACCCGTACAAATGGCAACCCTTGGGGGCGGTCACCGAACCCGTATACTTTGGCAACCCTTGGGGCGGTCACCGGTACCCGTCAAATTGCTCGGGGTGATCTCCACAACCTAATTGGAGACGCTCGACGCTTGCCCGGAGCTTTACACCACAATGATTGAGCTCCGAACACCACCAACCATCTAGGGCACCCAATCACCCAAGAGGAACAAGCTCAAGGGTACCAAGCACCCAGGAGTAATAAGCTTCTCAACTTGTAACTTCCACGTATCACCGTGGAGAACTCAAACCGATGCACCAAATGCAATGGCAAGGGCACATGGAGTGCCCAAGTCCTTCTCTCTAAAATTCCACCGAAGAAACTAATGCTAGGGAGGAAAATGAGAGGAAGAACAACAAGAGATCACCAAGAACCCCAAGATCTAGATCCAAGGGGTTCCCCTCACATAGAGGAGAAAGTGATTGGTGGAAATGTGGATCTAGATCTCCTTTCTCTTTTCCCTCAAAAACTAGCAAGAATCCATGGAGGGATTGAGAGTTAGCAAGCTCGAAGAAGGTAAACAATGGGGGAAGAACACGAGCTCAAAGGATAAGGCTCAATGCAGAAGAAGACACCCTTTTATAGGAGCTCCCGAATCCAACCGTTATGTGCTCAGTCCGCGCACGAGCGGTACTGCCGCTCAGGGGAGCGGTACTACCGCCCAGGCGGTAGAACATAGAGAGCAGAGCAAAACACAGGGCGATGTAGAGCCATATGAGCGGCACTACCACTGGGCCAGCGGTACTACCGTTGGCAGCGGCGGTACTGCCGCTTGGCCCAACGGTATTACCACATACGAGCGGCACAACCACTCCTACTGCCGCTGAACCCGACACAAGAAAACCACGTCTCGAGTCGAGGCGATACCAGCGAGGAACCAGAGCCGTACTACCGCTTATGGCCATGTGCGGTACTACCATCGTGAGACAGCAGTACTACCGCTTGTGGCGATACACGGTACTGCTGATCTGGCCCCGCGGTACTACCGCTGGCACCAAACATATGCTACTTCCAAGAAAACAAGTATACTCCAAGGAAAATCAGAACTGCCATAACTTCTGCAAATGAGCTCTAAATCGAGCAAGCTCAAGCTTGTTGGAAACAAGACGACGAGTAGCATCAAAACAGCGAATGGATATAGTAAGAAGAGGCAGGGGAGGTATGCCTAACAAATAGAGGAGTGAAACCTCCAACAGAGAAGACCCGACATAACCTCCAACGTCGAAAACATCATAGAAGATGCGAGTGAACTCCGTTTTCGATGAACTCGAGCTTGTCATCAAGATGACCATAAGCTCTAAGAGTCACAAAGAGAACCAAACAAGAACCAAGAAAGATGATGCAAGGATGCAATGGTTTGAGCTCTCTGCAGACGATACGATCAAGCTACTCATCAAGAGCCCCCCTTGATAGTACAGCGATCAATCCTATAACCCGGTCTCCCAACTACCACCATGAGACCGGTAAAATAGAAACCCTATCAAGGGCAAACCTTTGCCTTGCAAAAAGTCCACTTGATCTAGATGTAGACGATCTTGACTCCCTCAAGTTGGACCACCTTTCTTGATTGCGTTGGCTCGATGAAGACTAGTTGATTGCTCCCGCAAACTCCACTATGGGTGAGCCACTCTTCCGCACATCTTCACAAGTCCATTGTCACCACAATGGACGGCAAGCTTCAAGCATTTGATCTCTTTGTGATGCTCCACTTGAACTTGCACACTGCAATCTAACCCCACAAAGAACTCTCACATAGACCATGGGTTACTACACAAAGCATAATGGATAATGCTTACCATACCATGGGATCACTTGAATCACTCTTCGTACATAGTCTTGATCAACCTTGATAGACTTGATCATAAACCCACAATTCATCGGTCCGATGAAGTGTGAGTAGTTTACCTCAGACCTTCGGGTCCATAGTTAGTAGCTAGATGGCTTCTTCTCTCTCTTTGAATCTCAATACAAAGTTCTCCCCCTCTCTTGTGGAGATCTATTCGATGTAATCTTCTTTTTGCGGTGTGTTTGTTGAGACCGATGAATTGTGGGTTTATGATCAAGTCTATCTATGAATAATATCTGAATCTTCTCTGAATTCTTTTATGCAAGTCTCTTCGAATTATACGTTTGGTTTGGCCAACTAGATTGGTAGTTCTTGCCATGGGAGAAGTGCTTAGCTTTGGGTTCGATCTTGCGGTGTCCTTACCCAGTGACAGAAGGGGCAGCAAGGCACGTATTGTATCGTTACCATCGAGGATAACAAGATGGGTTTTATTTCATATTGCATGAATTTATCTCTCTACATCATGTCATCTTGCTTAAGGCGTTACTCTGTTTTTAACTTAATACTCTAGATGCATGCTGGATAGCGGTCGATGAGTGGAGTAATAGTGGTAGATGCAGAATCGTTTCGATCTACTTATCACAGACGTGATGCCTATATACATGATCATGCCTAGATATTCTCATAATTATGCACAATTCTATCAATTGCTCAATAGTAATTTGTTCACCCACCGTAAAATACTTATGCTCTTGAGAGAAGCCACTAGTGAAACCTATGGCCCCCTGGTCTATTCTCATCATATCAACATCTCCATCACTTTTATATTGTTTTGCTATTTACTTTGCCTTTACTTTTTACTTTGCATCTTTATATCAAAAATACCAAAAATATTCTATCTATCAGATCTCACTCTCGTAAGTGACCGTGAAGGGCTTGACAACCCCTAATCGCGTTGGTTGCGAGTAGCTATCGTATTGTGTAGGTACGAGGGACTTGAGCGTGGCCTCCTACTGGATTGATACCTTGGTTCTCAAAAACTGAGGGGAAATACTTATGCTACTCTGCTGCATCATCCCTTCCTCTTCGGGGAAAACCAACGCAAGCTCAAGACGTAGCAAGAAGGATTTCTGGCGCCGTTGCCGGGGAGTCTACGCAAAAAGTCAATATACCAAGTACCCATCACAATCCCTATCTCTCGCATTACATTATTTGCCATTTGCCTCTTGTTTTCCTCTCCCCCCAATTCACTCTTGCCATTTTATTCGCCCTCTCTCTCCCTATCCTCCCTCTCTATTTGCCTCCTTTTGCCCGTTTGCTTTTTGTTTGCTCGTGTGTTAGATTGCTTGCTTGTTGCGATGGCTCAAGGTACTACCAAATTGTGTGACTTCACCAATACCAATAATAATGATTTCCTTAGCACTCCGATTGCTCCTCTTACCGATGCTGAATCTTGTGAAATTAATACTGCTTTGTTGAATCTTGTTATGAAAGATCAATTCGCCGGCCTTCCTAGTGAAGATGCCGCTACTCATCTAAATAGCTTTGTTGATTTATGTGATATGCAAAAGAAAAAAGACATCAATAATGATGTCGCCAAATTGAAGCTATTTCCTTTTTCGCTTAGAGATCGTGCTAAAGCTTGGTTTTCATCTTTGCCTAAGAATAGTATTGATTCATGGAACAAGTGCAAAGATGATTTTATCTCTAAGTATTTTCCTCCCGCTAAGATCATCTCTCTTAGAAATGATATAATGAACTTTAAACAACTTGATCATGAACATGTTGCACAAGCTTGGGAGAGAATGAAATTAATGATACGTAATTGCCCTACTCATGGTTTGAATTTGTGGATGATTATACAAAAATTTTATGCCGGATTGAATTTTGCTTCTAGAAATCTTTTAGATTCGGCCGCGGGAGGCACTTTTATGGAAATCACTTTAGGAGATGCTACTAAACTCCTAGATAATATTATGGTTAATTATTCTCAATGGCACACTGAAAGAACTTCTAATAAAAAAGTGCATGCGATAGAAGAAATTAATGTGTTGAGTGGGAAGATGGATGAACTTATGAAATTATTTGCCACTAAGAGTGTTTCTTCTAATTCTAATGATATGCCTTTGTCTACTTTGATTGAGAATAATAATGAATCCATGGATGTGATTTTATTCCGTTTGGACTCCGTTTGATATTCCGTTTCTTCGAAACACTGAAATAGGCAAAAAACAACAATTCTGGACTGGGCCTCCGGTTAATAGGTTAGTCCCAAAAATAATATAAAAGTGGAAAATAAAGCCCAATATAGTCCAAAACAGTAGATAATATAGCATGGAGCAATCAAAAATTATAGATACGTTGGAGACGTATCAATATACCCACGCCCACAACTCCTTTGTGTTCTACTCGTGCAAATAACATCTACGCATAGACCTGGCTCGGATGCCACTATTGGAGACGTAGTAATTTCAAAAAAATTCCTACGCACACGCAAGATCATGCTGATGCATAGCAACGAGAGGGAAGAGTGTTGTCCACGTACCTGATACGTCTCCAACGTATCTATAATTTTTGATTGTTCCATGCTATTATATTATCTGTTTTGGATGTTTATGGGCTTTATTATACACTTTTATATTATTTTTGGGACTAACATATTAACCTAGAGCCCAGCGCCAGTTTCTGTTTTTTTCCTTGTTTTAGAGTATCGCAGAAAAGGAAAATCAAACGGAGTCCAATTGACCTGAAACTTCATGGAACTTATTTTTGGACCAGAAGAAGCCCACGGAGTATAGGAGATGGACCAGGAGAGTCTCGGGCTGCCCACGAGGGTGGGGGGCGCGCCCACCCCCCTAGGCGCGCCCCCTGCCTCATGGACAGCCCGGAGGTCCACCGACATACTTCTTCCTCCCATATATACCCATATACCCTAAAAACTTCGGGGAGCACAATAGATTGGGAGTTCCGCCGCCAGAAGCCTCCGTAGCCACCGAAAACCAATCTAGACCCATTCCGGCACCCTGCCGGAGGGGGGGAACCCTCGCCGGTGGCCATCTTCATCATCCCAGCGCTCTCCATGATGAGGAGGGAGTAGTTCTCCCTCGGGGCTGAGGGTATGTACCAGTAGCTATGTGTTTGATCTCTCTCTCTCCCTCTCTCTCGTGTTCTTGAGGTGGTACGATCTTGATGTATCGCGAGCTTTGCTATTATAGCTGGATATTATGATGTTTCTCCCCCTCTACTCTCTTGTAATGGATTGAGTTTTCCCATTGAAGTTAACTTATCGGATTGAGTCTTTAAGGATTTGAGAACACTTGATGTATGTCTTGCGTGGGATAACCGTGGTGACAATGGGTTATTCTATTGATTCACTTGATGTATGTTTTGGTGATCAACTTGCAGGTTCCGCCCATGAACCTATGCATAGGGGTTGGCACTCGTCTTGACTCTCCGGTAGAAACTTTGGGGCACTCTTTGAAGTACTTTGTGTTGGTTTGAATAGATGAATCTGAGATTGTGTGATGCATATCGTATAATCATACCCACGGATACTTGAGGTGACATTGGAGTATCTAGGTGACATTAGGGTTTTGGTTGATTTGTGTCTTAAGGTGTTATTCTAGTACGAACTCTAGGGCTGTGTGTGACACTTATAGGAATAGCCCAACGGATTGATGGGAAAGAATAATTTTGAGGTGGTTTCATACCCTACCATAATCTCTTCGTTTGTTCTCCGCTATTAGTGACTTTGGAGTGACTCTTTGTTGCATGTTGAGGGATAGTTATGTGATCCAATTATGCTATTATTGTTGAGGGAACTTGCACTAGTGAAAGTATGAACCCTAGGCCTTGTTTCAACGCATTGCAATACCGTTTGTGCTCACTTTTATCATTAGTTACCTTGCTGTTTTTATATTTTCAGATTACAAAAACCATTATCTACTATCCATATACCACTTGTATCACCATCTCTTCGCCGAACTAGTGCACCTATACAATTTATTATTGTATTGGGTGTGTTGGGGACACAAGAGACTCTTTGTTATTTGGTTGCAGGGTTGCTTGAGAGAGACCATCTTCATCCTACGCCTCCTACGGATTGATAAACCTTAGGTCATCCACTTGAGGGAAATTTGCTACTGTCCTACAAACCTCTGCACTTGGAGGCCCAACAACATCTACAAGAAGAAGGTTGTGTAGTAGACATCAGTACCCTCGTAGACCATAAGCGGAAGCGTTATGAGAATGCGGTTGATGTAGTCGTATGTCTTCATGATCCGACCGATCCAAGTACCGAACGTACGACACCTCCGAGTTCAGCACACGTTCAGCTCGGTGACCTCCCACGAACTCCAATCCAGCAGAGCTTCGAGGGAGAGTTCCATCAGCACGATGATGTGATGACGGTGATGATGATGCTACCGACGCAGGACTTCGCCTAAGCACCGCTATGATATGACCGAGGTGGATTATGGTGGAGGGGGCACCGCACATGGCTAAAAGATCAACTGATCAACTTGTGTGTCCATGGGGTGCCCCCCTCCCCCGTATATAAATGAGTGGAGGAGGGGGAGGGCTGCCCTCTACTATGGCGCGCCCTGGGGAGTCATACTCCCACCGGGAGTAGGATTCCCCCCTTCCATGTAGTAGGAGTAGGAGAGAAGGAAAGGGAAAAGAGAAGAGAAGGAAGGAGGGGGCGCCGCCCCTCCCCCTAGTCCAATTCGGACTAGGCCTTGGGGGGTGCGCAGCCTCCCCTCTCTCTTTCCCTTAAAGCCCAATAAGGCCCATATACTCCCCGGCGAATTCCCGTAATTCTCCGGTACTCCGATAAATAACCGAACCACTCAGAACCTTTCCGATGTCCGAATATAGCCTTTCAATATATCGATCTTTACGTCTCGAACATTTCGAGACTCCTCGTCATGTCCTTGATCTCATCCGGGACTCCGAACAACCTTCAGTACATCAAAACACATAAACTCATAATACCGACCGTCACCGAATGTTAAGCGTGCGGACCCTACGGATTCGAGAACTATTTAGACATGACCGAGACTCATCTCTGGTCAATAACCAATAGCGGAACCTGGATGCTCATATTGGCTCCTACATATTCTACGAAGATCTTTATCGGTCAAACCGCATAATAGTATATGTTGTTCCCTTTGTCATCGGTATGTTACTTGACCGAGATTCGATCATCGATATCTTAATACCTAGTTCAATCTCGTTACCGGCAAGTCTCTTTACTCGTTCCGTAATGCATCATCCCGCAACTAACTCATTAGTCACATTGCTTGCAAGGCTTATAGTGATGTGCATTACCGAGAGGGCCCAGAGACACCTCTCCGATACACAGAGTGACAAATCCTATTCTCGATCTATGCCAACTCAACAAACACCATCGGAGACACCTGTAGAGCATCTTTATAATCACACAGTTACGTTGACGTTTGATAGCACACAAGGTGTTCCTCCGGTATTTGGGAGTTGCATAATCTCATAGTCAGAGGAACATGTATAAGTCATGAAGAAAGTAGTAGTAATAAAACTGAACGGTCATTATGCTAAGCTAACGGATGGGTCTTGTCCATCACATCATTCTCTAATGATGTGATCCCGTTCATCAAATGACAATACATATTCATGGCTAGGAAACTTAACCATCTTTGATTAACGAGCTAGTCAAGTAGAGGCATACTAGGGACATTCTGTTTGTCTATGTATTCACACATGTACTAAGTTTCCGGTTAATATAATTCTAGAATGAATAATAAACATTTATCATGATATAAGGAAATATAAATAACAACTTTATTATTGCCTTTAGGGCATATTTCCTTCATGTCCTTCAAATTTCGTGGGGCCGGTTAGGAGAATCGATTTTTTTGTTTCGATCGCTCCAGGTTATAAACTGTTTCGCTACAACAGAATCACTTAGGAAACCACCTTTCAGAAAAGGAATAGATTAGAAAGAACACCAAATTTTCTTAAATGAGATTCAGGAGTATGAAAAAAAATAGTCCAAAATTTTGAAAAGTTCATGGAATTCGACAAAAAACAATAGATTTTTTGAAAAGTTCGCCTATTTGAAAAAATATCATCATTTTTTTAAATCACGAATTTGCAAATAGTTCATCGAATGAAAAAAAATCATGAACTTCAAAAATAGTTCATTGATTTAGAAAAGTTCATTGTTTTTTTAATTCATCGCGAACTTCAAAAATAGTTCATTGATTTAGAAAAGTTCATCGTTTTTTCAATTCATTAGTTTTTAACTTTTTATCAAATTTTGAAAAATATTCATCAATTTTTTGGAAAATTCATCAAATTTGAAAAAAGGTTCATCGACTTTGAAAAAATGTTCATTGAATTTGAAAAAACGTTCATTGAATTTAAAAAAAGTTAATCAAATTTGGGAAAGGTTCTTTTTCATCGATACTTAAAAATATCATCGATTTTGAAAAGAGTTCATTGAATTTGAAAAAAATCATCAATTTTGGAAAAATAGTTCAGCGATTTTGATAAAAACTTCATCAATTTTGCAAATAGTTCATGCACTTTGGAAAAGAAAATTGAAAAAATAAAAAATAAAAGGGAAAAGGTAAAAGAGCAGAAAAAAGAAAACAAATGAAAAAGAAAAAACGAAGAAATAAGTCATGATAGTCGAGCTGTCTTGGTTGGTCAGCGCGGTTTGTACTGATTGAAGAGGTCTCTAGCTCGATTGTTGCCCCATACGCATTCCCCTTTTGCAGTTCTTAACGGAAACATGGAAATGGGTCGGCCCAGTGCGGAGGGGGTATGCGCCAGTTTGCAAATTGCACTTTAACGGGTGCATAAGACACCAAATAGAAGATGTCATAGGCGACACAGAGCATTTGCGAACTGGCTCATTTGATTTTTTGAGGAGGATGAACTGGCTCATAAGCCCTTCTCCCGGCAAGCCTTATTAGCGAACTGGCTCATAAGGCGCCAACGAGGAGCTCTCACCCACACACACTCGCGCTCTTTTCTGGGCCCATAGCCCTTCTCCCTCCTCTCGTTTCAGCAAATTTGTTTTTTCTTATTCCATAGAAGAGCAAATTTTATTTCTCTTTGATATTCGCATTTTTGGGGAATTCAGCAGTTTTCGTATTTTTAATTTTGTCTTTCAATTTCCTCCTAGTTCTTGCTTTTCTTTTCTTTTCTTTTTTATTTTCTTTTTCCTGTTTTCTATCTTTTACTATGTCGTTTTCCTTTTTTCTTTCCTTTTCCCATTTCTATTTAAGTTCATAAATATAGTTATCTTATACATAGTTCTTTTTAAATGCATGAAGATTTTTTTAGTGCATGTTAATATATTTTTAAACACATGATCAAATGTGGTATATTAAAAATGTGTTAATGTTTTTTCTAAAAATGTTCACACATTTTAAAGAATCTATTCACACATTCTGAAAAACATGCATTAAAAAAATGCTCAGAACCTAATTAAAATATTCGTGTAGTTAAGAAACTATTCACATTTTGTAAAATAATATAATTGTATTATGAAAAAAATCAGAGAAAACTAGAGCAAACCGAAGGAACCAAGCGAAATCTCAAACAAATTGATTAAAAAAAGATTGGGTACAAATTACTCGCTCCATCTACTAATACAAGCTCACTTCATACTTTTAGGTCTAACTTTGACCAATAATTTTACCAACAAAATGTGAGTTATATGTCATAAAAAGTGCCATTGGATGCCCATTTCAAAGAGCCTTTTGATTATATATTTTGTATGACATATAACCCATAATTTGTTGAGAAAAATTTATAAGTCAAAGTTTGACTTGAAAAACGTAGTGGCCTATATATAAAAATGGAGAGAGTATTGAAATTTGAGAAATCTCAATAAAATTTTATTGAAAGTTAGAACCCTACCGCTCCTCTGTCGTGTAGGAAAAAAGGCCACATAAACATTGCAAGTATTCTAAGCATTTCTTTCAATCCTCCCTAGTAAAAAGCGGTAACACCATGTACAATAATTAATAAATAACCATCTACCGATGGTTAAACCTAACAACATTTTCTTCATTTATATAGCCGCTGAAACAATCCAAGAGATAAACATGACATGTTGCATTTTATAGGTATGTGCGTTAGGTATTTTTATTTTTCAGGCATGACGTGTAGGACATTTTGTACAAACTGCAACACATGGATTCTGGAAGCACCATAGATAAGGTCAATAGCTAACAAAATTCAAACGGCATCCAAATTAATTGGGAAAGCAATTGCAATGCGTACACTAATACAAAACAAATCATTCTCTGTCAGTCAAAATACCAAATAAATAGTTTATTAACTAAGAATCAGCAAGTTATATTCATCTCAATACTCCAGGGGCATTTCAGCTTTTTCACTAGCTCGCAGTCGTTTTCACAGCTACATTGCCAAACGACCAACTTTTACTATAGCTGTTCCCTCAACACAGGAGCTTTTCTGGCACAACAGGCCCGCATCTGATTCTATTGAAACACAGCCCAAACAAACACGGCCACAATACTCTCTAATCTAACATCTTTTTGTCCCATATGCTGATAATATCAATCGTCAAACGCTCCTATTAGATCTTCTAGAGCTCTAGACCCCAGAGCTAAAGTCAACCTTGTTTTGCCCCTATTAACTGCCCGTTTGTCTTACTAGTTGTCTCCCTTGACACAACGAAGCCCTACCTGCTACTAGCAAATATTGGTGCACAATCAAGTAATAAAATAAATTTATGCATTGTCACAAATTTCTCCACATGTATTTTAGTATATACATGGTTAGTGGATGTGATCTTTTCCAGAAACAAATGGTATGTGTGTGTAATGGTGAAGCAATAAGAATTTGTTGGATGCTTGGTGGACTAAGGAGAGCACACATCTTTTGTTCTCACAGTCCAATTTTACACCTCACTACTAGTGTTATGCTTCTGCACCGTATGTGTGTGTAGTGTCACGACCTAGTTTTGCTCCCACTAAAGCTCCGTCACTTTGTATATGTAGTTGTGAGTTTGATAGGGGTTATATTACCCTAGAGAAACTCCAGCAGATTCTAGAAAATTACAATCTCACCCCTCTAAAACCATTTTTAGGTTCCGTAGAGAGGTGCTATTTTAGATTCCCTCTACTAAAAATTCTACATTTTTTATGCATAGACAATCACAAAACGGAGCTCACTCTCTAGTGTCACAAATAAGCTTGTATTTCATGCTTCTTCTCATGTCCATAGAGAGTCGTATTGCCACTTGAATGTCACATCAGACCCTCACATTGTGGCAGAGCTAAGAGGCAGCCGAAAGGAACGAGGGATGTGGCAGAGTGGGCGCATGGTGCCCAACAAGGGGAAGGGGTCCCCACGGGGTGTAGATAACAACAACAGCACTTCGGCGGCGATCGTTGGTTGGAGGAGGCTGCGGCTCGGTCAGGGAGCAGAGTTGCGGTGACAACCATGGTGGAGGAGTAGGAGGGTCGTCATGTCGTCTCCGTTGTGCCTTTCACGAGACCGGGCATGAGGTGCAGTGCGCCCATGGGCAGGCGACCTATGGGGTAGCGCTGGCTGTGAGCGGGCATAAGAGGCAGGCCACCTACATCCTCTTCGGAGGTAGAAATTATGTGCGAACTGAGGTTGAAGGGACACAAGTGGCAAGGAGAGGTTGGGGACGGCGACGATGGGGATTGGGGATTTAGGCGAGATCGTGAACCTTTACTGGTGAATTTTTTTGAGGGATAGAACTCCCTCAATATTGGCCTCTCCTTTCTTTAAAGATAGAGAAAGGCAATACGGTGTTTTTAGAGGTCTTCTAAAACTAAGGATAGAGAGTTATTTGAGAAATATGTTAGAGTAGCTAAAAACCTTATTTTGTTGTTTTTAGAGTGTGGGTGAGTTATGAAAATCTACTAGAGTTGCCCTAAAACTTTTAAGCAACATTTTCTTGATTAATGAGATCATTAGTGTCGGGGTGATAGCCCGCGGTATGATCCGGATGGAGTTGTAAACCAGTTGGGACTTGGTAAACCGGTGGAGAGTTAAGACAGAGAATCAAGACAGATGGCTAAGACAGACGATAAACCGGTAGACAATGTTAAACCGGCAGACAATGTTAAACCGGCAGAACAATGTTAAACCGGCAGACGTTAAGAAGCCCAGGAAGGGAAGTCAAAATAGTTTAAGCTAAAGTCCGAGTTGGACTCCACATGTAACCCGCACCTTCAACATATATAAGGAGGGGCATGGCTCCCGAAAGAGGGGACAAGCAAGAAGAAACAATTTTAGGGCTAGACACAAAGAGGAGAGCCGGTTTACGGCGACTCCCTCGTGATGATAATGAGACCTAGTCTCAAACAACATGTAGGGTTGTTACCAGATGATGTTTCCCGGGGCCCGAAGCTGTCTAAATCACTGTCTTATGTTACGTCTCTCGATTTCGCTCAACCCCTCTCAAGCTACCACATAGATGCGTTGGCCTCACGACTAAGTCCTCACCCTAGGACATCTGCCGTGACAATTCCATGACAGTTGGCGCCCACCGTGGGGCATGCGCACGATGGTGTTATGTTCTTGGAGGAATTTTTGTCAGGAATCAAGAAGTTCACAATCAATCGGATTCAAAGTTCAATTATGTTGATTCTCATCAGGAACGATGGAAAACCGCCGCACCGATGATCGCAGGCACATCAACAACGTGGCATCGGGCGCACGGTTGACGATTGGAGTTGGACAGTACGGTACGCACCGCAGCGTCCAGACTATCCGACGAAACCGAATTGAAAACGCCCTTAAAAGCCAAGATAGGCATCAGTTTTTCGGTTACGCCGCCTTCGAAGTTGCTACGAGCCTTAGCCTTTGTATTGCTTTGATCTAAAGAAAACTATGAACCGGACGAGGGGTCAGACCGGCCAGGGTTGAACCGCCTCGCCGAATCCGTGTTACCACCGCGGTCCCGTCGAGACAGCTCCGCCTTTGCCGACCCGGTCGCCTGGCCTCCGGATTGCTTCGACCTCGAGTTGCCTTGGCTGCCGCCTCTGTGAGACGAGTTGTTTACCGTCCAAGCCGCAGACCTGCCTTGAGCCGCCTTGCGCCGCCCTCGCCGGAGCGGCCACACTCTGAACCGCCTCTGAGCTGCTGAGTCGCCGGTCTCCGTCGAGCCGCCCTCCGCTGCTGTGATCGACGGTCCCGCAGCGGGCCGCCGTCGCCGTGACCCTGATCTGAGCCGCCTTGCCGGATTACCGTAGGCTGCCACGGTTCCTAATCTGCGTACAATGACTGCGGTCGCCTCAACCTGGCTGAGCAGCAACTCTGCCGCTGCGGTCGCGCGCGCGGCCTTAGGCCGCCGGCTGCCCCCAAGTCAACCCGCCACCGTTGCAATACGCCTCCGCAAGACGTCATGGCCCCTGCTGAGCCGCCGGGCCAGCCTTCCGCTCCTTCTGCTGCCGTCCCGCGCTGAGTCGCCGGTCCGGCCTTTCGTTTCCTCTGCTACAGCACTGATTAAACCGCACCGGGTTGACCCGCCGAGCCGCAGCTGCAGCCTCCACCGTAGACCTGCTTAGCTGACGTCGCTCGAGCTACCACGACGCTGTTCTAAGTTGCCGGTTTCACACTGCTCGAGCGGCTGTGACCCGCCCCGTTGCTGTTCGCGAGCCGCTGCCTCAGATTGCCTCTGACGTGGCCTAGACCAGATGTCCGCCTCAAGCTTCTTCAAGTCGCGAAGCACGCATTAAGCCGGCCACAGGTGCTGTTGCGCCACGAGCCGGTCACATTGCAGAGTCGCCGCCGGCTTGCCACTCGCGGCCGTGGCTCGACTCCGCCGTTTCTTTTGCTACACCCGCGAGCCGCCGCCTCCGGTTGCACATCCAGCTTATCCGTGCGGTTTTCTACAATGACTTCTAGGAATAGTTCATGATGGATAGTTACAGACAATAACGCACAGGTTTACTTGAGTTGAAGAGATCAGTGTTTTTTCAGCCATGTGATGCTGCAGAACCATTGACGAAGCATTTACGTATGGACCAGTTGTTACCTGAAAGAAGAATTATAAGCTGCGAGCCATTCTGTTCGAGGGGTCCTATGCGAGCTCGGATTTTGTGAGGAGCTGGGTACTGTTTAGCAAGGGATAACCTGCCGGCAATGAGTACAATAGTATTCACGTGGATCTTGAGATTTAATTAAAAATCAGTGTTACATGCACTGATAAACGTCACATGCATTGTTAAAAACTACTGGGAGATAGTACATGTTCAGAGGAATATCCCATGGGCGCTCCTCACACTGCTGCCATCGTTTGGTGTACAAGGCAAAATAGTCCCAGATCAAAAAAAAAAAAACATCCGCTGAGGATCATCAGTACAAGTTTGACTACATCCAAAATTATCAAGACGGATAAGGAGAAATACCAGCCTTCGCCCGCTACTAACACTTTGTCCACAAGTGGATAGCGCCAGCACGACGCTTCATACACAATCAATCATTTCATGATAACAGTGACATTGTCAAATGGATTTAGAGCTTGCGCCAGTGTTGTCCTATGTCGTGCCACACTGACTTCTGGACAGGCGTGCAGACCGACCCCTCCGCGGTCCCGTATATTGAACACACCGGATTGACTGACGGACACAGCTGAGGATCATAAGATGCACCCGATGATATCCATCTAAGGGCATCTCAAACGATACAATCGGCGCTGGGGCGGTTTTGCGCCCAGTCGTCGCCCCAGGCGCTGAAATTGGCCCACTTTGCAGCCCAATTTCGGCTCATATGGGTGAGAATAGGCCCATATTTGGCGTGGTTTCACCGTGTCTCGGCGTTCAATTATCAACACAATTATTTCTTATCACATATTTCATCATAAAAAAATCAAATATTTTAACAAAATAGTACAACAACAAATAGTTCAATACAAATTATATAGTTCAACAAATAAAAACTCGTATTTCATCACACGGCGTCCCCCTTGAGCCTCCATAGGTGCTCAATCAGATCTTTCTGCAGTTGATGATGCACCTGTGGGTCTCGGATCTCCTGACGCATACTGAGATAGGCAGTCCAAGTTGCCGGTAGATTGTGATCAACTTCGGCTAGAGGCCCCTGCCTGTAGTATGGTTCAGTGTCAAACACTGGGTCTTCTTGCTCGCTCTCGATGATCATATTGTGCAAGATGACACAACAAGTCATAATCTCCCACATTTGATCTTTGGACTAGGTCTGAGCGGGGTACCGAACAACAGCGAATCGAGATTGGAGCACACGAAATGTCCGCTCGACATCCTTCCTGCAAGCCTCCTGAACTTTCGCAAATCAGGCGTTCTTGCCTCCTGCCGCAGGGTTTGAGATCGTCTTCACAAATGTCGACCATCTTGGATAGATGCCATCTGCTAGGTAGTACCCCTTGTTGTATTGGGCCCATTGATCTCGAAGTTCACCGGAGGAGAATGGTCCTCAACGAGCTTGGCAAAAACAGGAGAGCACTGCAGCAAGTTGATGTCATTGTAAGTTCCTGGCATATCAAAAAAGGAGTGCCAAATCTAGAGGTCCTGTGTGGCTATCGCCTCAAGCACCACACTACAACCGCCTTTGGCGTCTTTGTACATCCCCTGCCAACCAAATGGGCAATTCTTCCATTTCCAATGCATGCAGTCGATGCTTCCAAGCATCCCAGGAAATCCTCTTGCTGCATTTTGGGCTAGGATCCGAGCAGTGTCTTCCGCATTGGGTGTTCTCAAGTATTGTGGCCCAAACACTGCCACCACTGCCCGACAGAACTTGTAGAAACACTCTATGCTGGTGGACTCGGCCATGCGCCCATAGTCGTCGAGTGAATCATTGAGAGCTCCATATGCAAGCATCCTTATCGCTGTCGTGCACTTCTGGATGGAGGTGAATCCAAGAGCGCCAGTGCAATCCATCTTGCACTTGAAGTAGTTGTCGAGCTCCCGGATGAAATTCACAATCCTGAGGAAGAGCTTTCGGCTCATCCGATAACGGCGCCGAAATGTTTTCTCGTCATGAAGTGGAGCATCGGTGAAGTAGTCGGAGTAGAGCATGCAGTAGCCTTCGAGACGATGCCGGTTCTTTGCTTTCACCCGCCCCGGCGCCGAGCCACCTCGCTGCGGCTTTTCATTGCTCGCCAGCAGCTGGGTGAGGGCGGCGAGCACCATGAGATGCTCTTCTTCCTGGACGTCGGCCGCAGCTTCCTCCTCCAGCAGCGCGGCGAGCTCTTCCTCGTCATCCAAGTCCATCGCCGAGTTAGGCAAAACGCCGAACACCTTGCGCTCGGTGGGCTTGTACCCGCCGCTAAACCGCGCCTCAGCGGCCGGAAACGGCGGCCGGAAATGCCCAGCTGCTATGGGAGGGGCTGCCGCGGCGAAGCGCTGCTATTTTCCGGCAGGGAATGGCTATCTAGCGGAGTAGGGCGGCAGCCGTCGCCGGGATATAGCTAGTGGTGGCCGAGGGCGCGGGGGTGCGAGGCGAGTCGGGGGAAGAAAACCTTGACTTTTCCCCTGTCGGTGTGGGCCAGGCGTGCTTTTCCCTAGCGTCGGAGCCCCCAACTGCTCCCCAGCGCGCCGGGTTCGGCCTGTGACCGCCAGGCGGAAAAAAGGTCCGAACCGGCGATTTTCGGCGTCCTGGGGGCGCGACTGGGCTGTTTTTTCGGCGCCGGCGCCGAAAAAGTGGCCTGGGGGGGCCTGTTGGGGGCGCGGCTGGAGATGCACTAAGACCATTATTCCTTACAAAAAGGTGTCACAAAAAGGGCGTGAGCAAATATTATTTTTACACTAGCGCTCGTCTTGCAAGTTGCCACCCCCGCTACATCAACACACGCGACTGACTTATTGTCCGTGCCCATGGCCAACTCGCCTGCCTCCGTACCATTTCCAATGCCGCGGCCGACTCTCTCGTCCGCACTGGCTTACAACGCCGCTGCCGACTCTCCCCAGCCGCACCGGCTTACAACGCCGCGGACGACTTGGTCGTGATTAATTTCAGCGTCACCGTGGTGATCATCAACTCTGCGGTGGATAATTTCTAGCTTAACATATCAGGTGAAATCCATCCAGTATATTTTTATATTATATATTGTTTTCTTTAAAAGAGAAATTATGCTGGCTTGCAAGTTCTCCAATGCAGGACAAGTTATATCATTGAGCTTTTGAAGGACTCATACCGGTTTATATCACGGTCAAGCATGGAGAATTTCAAGACAACTCCTTGAGTCGTCTTAAAACTCGGGGGCTACAATGATATGACGCAGTAAGTCTTGCTAGTTTCAGAAAATTCAAGTGCCCAAGGATGTTGAAGGGAAACCCGTCCCGGAGGCTACTGTTATATTGATAAAAAATTAAAGGCCGTCAGAAATATTCCGGCTCACAATGATGCTTCCGGTTTATAGTCCGGCTTAAGGGGAATCCCGTCTCCCATACAGCGCTGAAGCCCTTAGTATCTGGTTCAAATCCGGTTTAAGAGGAAACTATCTCTTGCAAAGCTCTGAAGCTGTCTAAATCCCTGCCTTATGTTGCGTCTCTCGAGTCCGCTCAACCCCTCTCAAGCTACCACATAGGTACGTTGGCCTCACGACTAAGTCCTCACCCTAGGACATTTGCCGTGACAATTCCACGACAGTTGGCGCCCACGATTTTAAAATGTCCGGTTCAAAAAGGAATTAACTTCTCGCAAGTTCGAGTTTAAAGGCCGTCAGAAAATTTCAGGCTGAAAATGAAGATTCCGGTTTAAAATCCGGTTTAAGGGAAAGATGTCTCCCACAAAGCTTTGAAGCTCTCAATATCCGATTCAAAATCTCGGTTCAAGAAGAATTTATCTCTTGCAAAAAGTTAAAGGTTGCCAAAGAGGACCTGTTGCCATGAGGCGTGGTTCAAACATGGGTATCCTGCCTTATTGGCTTATTATATTATTGATCACTTGGGGGCTTGGTCGTATTCGAACCATAGCTACACCTCTTGATCGGTGTAAGGCCACCAGGGAAATCAGTTAAGGGTCAAAGAGAGTGTTGCAAAAAGCACCAACTCAAACATAGACACCCATTGAGCACAATTCACAAAGTTACTTGGGGGCTCTTTGTGCAAAGCAACAAAGAGTTTGAAAGGACCCTTGTAATTGGCTATCAAGCCACGGCTTGGAAGCCTGGTGTATTCACCTAAAACCCCGGGTTAACCTGCCTTCATCAACTAAGCCACTCCTATCCAGGTAATCCTGCCATGACCCGTCGAACGTTTGACAAGTCAATCTTATACAGACCCTGAACTTGTCAAAGTTAAAATGACGATTGGTTAGTTGGAGGCCCATTTTAAAGCTTTGCAAAATGGTTTAACTCAGCGGCCTGGCAGCCCATGAAAAGCCTCGAATTTGGGCCTGGCAGCCCTTGAAAAGCCTCGACTACACGGTTTTATTTGCCTTTGTCAAGATTTTTCTCTTTTGATAAATTTCATGTTGAACCGGCGTCTCTCAACCCGGCATGACTATCAGTCATCAAATTAACGCGGTGTTCTTTAACCCGGCTCAACTTTCAACCAAAATTTGTCAATGCATAATCACTTATAATCCGGTGTTTATTAACCCGGCCTGGCTTTGGACTATCAGTCGCTAGTATATATTTGGATTGCGCCATTGGAATCATGCGCTTATAAATCTTTGGGTATATTATTCAAATCTTTAATAGCCAACATGGCTGGATTTTTATTATGGTTATCAATAACCCGTATTATGATTAAGGTTTTCAAAGTCGCTTTAGTGCAATGGCTATCATATTATCAATGGATATGATTGAAGGAATAGTCCCAAGTTGCTGCAGGCTTACGACCCGGCACTTGGGGGCTACATTATTCAAGTTAAGATTATATCAAATATGCAAGTCTCAGGTCGTTGCAAGCATGCACCATAACACTTGGGGGCTAATGCAAAATCATTATTTGCTCACTTATTGAAGACCCGACTCATCACATCGCAATGAGCCGGCCCTTGAGGGCTACCAATTGCTCTTGTTAACAATTCAAGGTACATAAATTTTCATCTATTATTAAAGGATCTACTGCTCAGTTGGTAAAGCACAAGGCTCTTAACCTTGTGGATGTGGGTTCAAGCCCCATGAGGGGGGTTTGATCATATGATGCTATTTTCATTGAAGAATATATCAAGTCCCAGCTCAATATTATTTTATTGAGTCGGCCCTTGGGGGCTACACATTGCTGCTCAAGTTTACATGATCATATTTACAAAGTCTCTGCTCATTATTGCATAATAACCCGACCCTTGGGGGCTACACTGGTTGAAGTTTTTATGAGCATAAGGCAATTTCAAGTTCCAGGTTGCTGCAAGCATGACAACCCGGCACTTGGGGGCTACATATGTGGAATACTCAGTTCTGACTGGTGATTGAGATGAACAACCTGGATTTCTTCAAAGCTTATGACATTCGTATTTGAAGCAAGTCTTAAGTTGTTGCTATACTACCTTCTTAAGACTTGGGGGCTACAAGTGATAGGCATATAAGAGGTATATTTTCAAGTTTGATGTTAACTACAATTATGACCTGGTGCCATCAATATTTGTAAAACCGGCAATGATAAACCGGCAAATTCAAGTCTTAAACCGGCACAGTTTTACATTCTCAAACCGGCAAGTTCTACATTCTTAAACCGGTTGCAGATAAGATGAGTATTTCAAAGGACAATATTTTTTGTTAAGCATTGGGAGTTGAAGTCAAAGGAGTTATTCTTCACAATATTTATCTATGACAAACCAATGTCAGCAAATTGATTATGAAGCTGGTCTATTGACTCGGATTTTCTAGAAGGAAATGACAAGGATTCAAAGATGCTCAGGATTAGTTTAACATGGATAAATCCAAATTAAACTGGGGGCTAATGTCGGGGATATACCCCGCGGTATGACCCGGATGGAGTTGTAAACCGGCTGGGACTTGGTAAACCGGTGGATGGTAAACCGGCGGAGAGTTAAGACAGAGAGTCAAGACAGATGGCCAAGACAGACGGTAAACCGGCAGACAATGTTAAACCGGCAGACAATGTTAAATCGGCAGAACAATGTTAAACCGGCAGACGTTAAGAAGCCCAGGAAGGGAAGTCATAATAGTTTAAGTTAAAGTTCGAGTTGGACTCCACATGTAACCCGCCCCTTCAACATATATAAGGAGGGGCAGGGCTCCCGAAAGAGGGGACAAGTAAGAAGAAACAATCTTAGGGCTAGACACAAAGAGGAGAGCCAGTTTACGGCGACTCCCTCGTGATGATAATGAGACCTAGCCTCAAACAACATGTAGGGTTGTTACCAGATGATGTTTCCCGGGACCCGAAGCTGCCTAAATCCCTGTCTTATGTTGCGTCTCTCGATTCCGCTCAACCCCTCTCAAGCTATCACATAGGTGCGTTGGCCTCACGACTAAGTCCTCACCCTAGGACATCTGCCGTGACAATTTGACGACAATTAGCATAGTACCAAGCTCCAAAAATTTAATCAATGCATCGTCACTCTTAGCTGTGAGTGACCTGTAGTGCTGAAACTTATCCAACATATGCGTGGTAAACAATAAATATTTCCTGACCTAGCTACTCATACTTGCATGTGCTAGGACACCTTGTTTTTTTATCCTAAATGTCCCTTTCCCAAAATTAATTGCTTAGTGGCCCATCTCAAAACTTATTTTGGAATCTGCCCCTAGCAAATATGCCAAGAGTTTGGAGCATCTCATACATGTAGTGTGAGATGCCAAACCGTTTGGAGTGACTCATACACTTGTGTAGTTAGATTCTGAAATAATTTTCGGGAGGGGACAATGACACAAATAATGTTTAAAAGGGTCATTTTGTGTAAATATACCTAATGCTAGGGAGTCTGTTCTTTCCAACTAGATTCATCTCGTGACAATAATATGAACAGTACATGATGGACTAGACCCTGCATCGACTAGGTTACCAAAATATCTATCTCAACTGATCACTAGGTTACTTAGCTATATAATGTTTTACATTAAAATCACTTTTGACTTAAAGTTATTCACTCACCCAATGTTGCTGGAATGAGAGTTGGTCTATAAATAACACGATCTAAGGAGTTGAGACATCCGGCCTATTGTATGAGTTAATTAGTTCGTTTGACACTCAACCTAAGCAAGATCGAGAGAGCCTTCCTTTGGTCTGGTACTGATAAAACAATCGGTGCACAATGCAAAGTTAACTAGGATGTTGTCTGCCGGCCTACGACATATGGTATCAATGGAAGGAGCCAAACAAACTGTGGGTGGGAATGAGTAACACATGTACTGAGGAGGACCGTCAATTCTTCTACGCCTCCACCACGATAATCATGGGCAATGGTGCAAAAACACCTTTTTGGGACTCCGCTTATCTGCTCGGCCGCAGGCCCAAGGATATTGCCACTCTCATTTTTTAGGCCTCAAGGAGGAAATCTTGGAAGGTGAGAGAGGCTCTTAATGAGAATGCTTGGATGCTTAAGATCAATCGGGACACCGTCATCATCGACAATCATGTTTGCGAATTCTTCACCCTTTGGATGCTTGTTAATGACTTCCACCTTGATGATCTTGCCGAGGATGACATTATTTGGAAGCACTCCATGGATGGGTTTTAATTACTCTGTGGTCACTGCTTACAAGGCACAATTCCTTGGTTTGACTCTCTCTCCTATGGACTTCATGTTGTGAAAAGTTTGCCCCCCCCCCCCAAGGTCAAGTTCTTCGCATGGCTCGCCTTGCAAGGATTGATTTGGATCCCCGACCGACTTGGGCGTCGTGGTTGGGCTAACTGTGGCCTTTGCCGTCTATGCAAGCGAGAGCAAGAGACGACCACCCACCTCCTTGTCAAATGCCGCTTCACTACCCAGCTTTGGAACATGGTCATCGAGAAATATGGGCTTGCACATATGGACACCACCACTTGGCACCTCCACGAATCCCTCTTCGAATGGTGGGATAAGAGAACTGACTGGCCAACCCCAATAGTTGAGCGATGACCTCCCTCACCATGCTCGTGACTTGGGCAGTATGGAATGAGAGGAATGCTAGGGTCTTCCGACACAAGAGCGCACCGCTGCCAATCATCCTCAAAATTGTTACTGGCGAGGCTAAGCTATGGGTTACCGCCGGTGCTAAAAAACTAGAGAAAATTGTATTAAGCGAGTAATGTCAGGCCGTGCTTAGTGGGTTTTTGTAACACTCTAAAACTCTTTTCTCCTCATTTAATAAATGAGGCAAATCTTTTGCTTCCGTTTTAAAAAAAAAAAAACAGATAACGAAAGAGACGAAGAGTAGACAACCAATTGAGCGGAAAATGGCTAATGCAGCCGTTCCTCCTCAGCTAGGCCTGGTGCTGTTTTAAGAATCATGCGGACCACGAACTCGATGCAGCTCAGGCTGCCAAACAAGTTGAATTTGCATCCTCAAGTCTGTATGGACGGCATGCGACCTATCAAATACACCCTTATATACTGGTGTTGTCATTTGTTTAGCCTGATCTTCCACGGAAAATATGATTACCTAGCTAGCCATCTTATGTTAATGCTCCTCAGAAACAAACAACAAGCACGTACAACGAACAAAACAAATAATATTCGTGGATCGACAGTCAACAAACAAATTATTCACCGAGCTAACCCAGATATTGTCGTAGATTTTTCTTAATGGCAAGTTGTGGCCAGAGAAGTTCAGCTGCTGCCGCAGCATTTTGATACTTCAACAGCATACATGAAGAAGTGCAGCATTTTGGTCTGCCAAACCTCCGGCGATTGCGGTGCGGTCGGATCCAAAAGTCGCTATTTGCATTTAGCTACCGGCATTGAATTTCTTTTGACTAGAAGAGTATATCTATCTAAGAGCATCTCCAGCTGTTGGCCCCTCAAGAGGCACTAAAAATCACCCTTGAAGACGTACCGGCGCAAACCGCGTGCTGGAGACGTGATGCTTCCCAGTCGCGGCGCCCATGATTTTTTTGAAAACTAAAATTCGGCACAAACAAAGCGCAAATAAGCATAAACTTCGGCGAGTTCATACATATTTAAAATATTTTACAACAGAAGAAAAAAAACGCTACTAGGCCCGCCGTCGCCCTCGCCGTTCCTCGCCGCCCGCCGCCCTTGAAGCTCTACATGCCGAGGAGCCTGTAGAACTTCGTGTAGTCGCCGCCGTCGTCGCCTCCTCCGCGGCCGCCGTCCCTGCTGCACCCCTTTCCAGGTTGGCGCGGCGGGTTGGACGGTCCGAGGGCGTCCTCGTCCTCGTCGCTGTCGAGGATCACCACGCCGTTCTCGTCCTCGCGCCCACGCTTGCGGGCGGCTATCTCCTCCAGGGCTCGGCGCTGCCGAACCATCTCGTCGCGGAGGTAGTCGTCCCGCGCCCACTTTAGGGCAGCCTCGTCGGAGAAGCCGCGCCGGACAATGGCGTCGTACTCCGCGGGGAGGCCGGGCTCCTCCTTCGGCCTGACGAGGATGAGGCGGACAGAGGTGGGGAGGAGTCGGCGATGCGGACGCCGGAGCTGCGGGTGAGCTGGCTGATCAGCGTGTCCCGATGCTCCGGTTTGACGGGGCGGAGGCATGGAGAGCCGGACGAGCGGCCAGACGAGGAGGAGGACGCCCCGGATCCATGCGCCTCGGCGTCCACAAGCTCCCACGCCGGTGGGAGAAGGACAGGGGAGAGGGGTACTCCAGCCTGGGCGTGCTGCCGCCCTCGATGTACTCGAGGACGGCCTCCAGCGTGCGGCCGAGCACGCCCCACCATCGGCGGCGGCCTTCGGAGTTGAGCCTTCCGGAGGGCACGACGCCGTTGGTGGCCTCGAGCTGCTCGGTGTGGCGGCGCTGGAAGTACTGCTCCCAGAGCGGGCTGTCGAGGACGTACCGCGGACTTTCCCTCGCAGCCTGCGGCAGAGAGGCGTGGATACGCGCGATCTCCGCACGCCGCGTCGCCCTGGTGGACGGCGGTGGCACCGGGACCCCACCGGCGCTGATCCTCCACGCCCCGGGCACCCGCATGTTCGGCGGGACCGGGTACTCAGCCTCGTAGAGGAGCCGAGTTTCGATCGCCTGGAAAGCGCTCGACCATGGTTGACGGCGAGAAGAGAGGAAGGAACGGGGGGTGTCGAGGAACGAGGGCGTCGGCGGTGGAGAGCCTGTGCTTCACTGACGCGCTGGGGGGCGGCTTATATAGGCTGGGGCGCCGCCCATACGCGTGGCCGCCGTGTGTACGCGTGGCGGGCAAGGGACGCGCGTCGTCCCGTCTTCGCTGCGCCGCCCGTCAGGCATCAATGGAGGAGGCTGACCGGCGCGGCAGCGCGCGGCAGCTTTGGCATTGATTTCGCCGCAGGAATCGAGACGATGAGAACGACGAAGCGGCGAGAAGAGCCGAGTTGCTGCCAAGAGGGCCCACCGATTTTCGCGCCAAAAACAATTCGGCCGGCGACCCTAAACGCCCTTCTAGCACGCCGGGTTCGGCCTAAGTCCGCTGGCGTCAATTTCGTTCCAAGCCAGCGAAAAAATGGTTTTTGGAGGTGCGACTGGGTCGATTTTTCAGCACCGACGACCGAAAAATCGCCTGGAAGGCCTCGTTGAGGATGCGGCTGAAGATGCTCTAACCGTAAAGCAGCAGAACAGAACACCACTTGCACTAATTTGCCAGTTTAGGGAGTACTGTCACTAAATCGGCTACTTTGAAAGCTTCTCGGCACCTTTCAAAGATAGTTCTCCAGAGATGTCATTAATATATGGATCTAGCTAGACCTTGCGTGCAAGCAAGCAAAAGAGCAATTCTGAGTTTCTGGCCGCAAAAAGCTTCGGGTATGTAAACTTCGTATATATGGAAACCTTATCCAACCAATAAGGCATATTAGGCCAACTCCAAAGTATGACCTTAAACGAACGTCCGTTTTAACCTGTTTTCATTCGTTTGGATAAGACAATAGGGTTGTGTCCGGACCTGTCCTGACATCCTTTGGCCCCATCCGGTCCTTCACGGTCAAAAAATGGCTATATATTCATATTTCAATGTTCAAAACAAGTTTGCACGTTCAAATATTAATTGACTGAAAATAAAAATAATTTTACAACCCAATCAAAATTGTCTCTAATAAAATAGTTTTATAACCCAATCACCTCGATGCAGCAGGGGTGGTTGGCGGCCGGCTACTGACCGCTCTGGAGCACTCGACGAAAGCTGTCGTGGCCCATAGAGATCGCCAGCGGTCGTATCCCCTCTGGCACCGGCTACGACGGCGACGGCCAAATCTCCTTCGAGCGACGGTCAAAACTCCTACGAAAGTGCGGGCGTGGTGTCGGCCATGTCGGGGCTTTGGTTTGGTATGGACGGCCGGGGGGTGAGCAGTGAGGAGGCGGTCGGATAATAGTGGCGGCACCGGCGGCCGGGTGGGGCGTGGGAGAGCGGGTGGAGGCGTTGGAAGCGAATGAACTGTTAGTGTCCCTGACAGGCGGGCCATGGAGGGACAAGGGCATGCGTCGAGCCCGTCCGCGCAATGTCCGTTTCACCCCAAACTCGATGCAAGTTTAGGCCAGGAATGGGTCGAAAACGGACGGAATCCGGATATTTGTCTGTTTGGAGCCGCGCGTTGGGTCGCGCTGTTCGTCCCAAACAGACGCACCCGGACAGGATAGGGTCGCGCGCTGGAGTTGGTCTTAGCATCTACTCCATCCGTCTCATAACGTAAAAGAGTTTTTAACATTAAATTAAAGTTAAAAAATATCTTATATTATGAAACAAAGAGAGTAAAATTTAAGCATCGGTGGAAATCTTCTTCGTCTATGCTTAGGCTACCTCGAGTCAGTAAACGAAAATCTGCAAATACAGAACACTCAAATCAGAACGTTCTAGCTAAACTAATTATTAAGTGGGTGCATGTTGTGTGAACTGGGTCTAAAAAGTCATATACTCACTTTGACTAAGCAGAAATACTGTCAAGTAGTAGGTTGAATTGATCATCAGAAGAAGAATTAGGCCAAAAATTATCCTATCACGTCAATCCCATAAGCCTTTTATCCATTCCCATTCGCTCGTGGCAGGGGAGGAGTTCTCCTTCCCTGAAAAACAAGAAGATGTATTGCGTTATACAGTCTTTTCTTTTGTATTATACGGTCAGCACTCAGATAGATATAGGAGCAATTCCAACGCGGGTACCCATTTCGTCCGCTGCCGTCCATTCGGTCGACGCGGACAAAAGCGAAGGCCTAACGCGCCGATGCGTTGCGCCGAACCATTCGCAAAACGTGTCGGCGCCGATCCATTTGCAGCCCAATTTGCGGCAAAAATGTCGGCGCGGACGCGAAGCGGATGCCTGACGCGCTTTCTCGACGTCCGCCGCATCCCCACCTGACGGCCGTCCAACTACCACGGTCAGCTTAATTTATGATGACCGCCCACCTCGAGCCCACGTGTCAGCGATGGAGATGGGCCTTTTTTAATCCAAGCGTGCGGGGAAGTGGGGGGGGGGGGAGGGAGGGCGTCCTCATCCGCTCCAGAAAGCCCCCTGTCCCCATCTCGCCACCCTCTACTCTCCCGTTAGCGGCAACCCTAGCCACCCCTCTCCCCCGCCGTCTCCCCGCAAGGATGTGTTTCTTCTCCGGAAAAGGCAAGGGCAAGGACCCCGCCACCCCTCTCCCTTGCCTCCCTCGTCCCCGCCCCCGTCGGAGGTGGATGTGCGGCGATGGCTAGGGAGGACCGGGAGGCGAGGGAGCACATCGGCGCGGAGGCCGCCAACGAGGAGTACATGGCGGGCGTACGCTGCCAGTACCCCGAGCTGGTGGAGGTGAAGCGAGCGATCTTCACAGAGCGCACGGTTGACGGGGAGGTCAACGTGCTCTACGACGATAAGGAGTACGACGGCGGCAACAAAGAGAAAGACTTTGACATTGAAGAATGGCAACACATCTTCCCCGACTATAGTGACGACGAGACATGACCGGCCCCCATGGGCGGTGGGATGTCGCAGCGGATTGGCTCGCCCTCTATAAGGGCGACGATGATGATTAGGTCTAAATTCATGTTTAGTTTAGGTTCAAATTCATGTTTGGGTTTAAACTAGACTATGTTCAGCGGATGCTTATGTACATTATGCCTCGAATTTCAGTTTAGAAGTTTGTTTAAATTGAATTTGTGTTGAACTTATGAAGATTTGCCTTTTACTCGATAAATTTAGGAGTTCGGTTAGGTCCGACCAAAACTTAGTTGGAGTAAAAATACTTCACTAAAATTTACTTCGTCGTTTTGCTCCTCAATTTTTAGCGGATTGGCTAGAGTTGGCCTAAGAGCATCTCTAGCATATCCCGCAACCGTCCCTCCCGAAAAACTCGTTTAAGGGCGCCTGCAAAACTTTTTTATGGTGCCGCAAACCCTTCGACAGAACAGATCCCGTAAACTCGTCCCATAAATGTTTTGCTGGACGCGTTTACATGATCTGTTCCGCGCCGGAGGGCTCGCGGCACCGCAAATTTTCCATAGCTTCGTAAATTATACATTTCAACAAAGAAAACCGAATGGAATCATAATATAAATTAAACACGTAAAGAAACAATGCCAAATAGTACCCCATGTTATACTCATGGCCATTAATGATATAGTTGCAAGCAGGAGCTTTGCTACTAGCTAGCTGAGCAAATAGATGAGACTGCTGCAGGACATTGATATAATTGAGAGAACCCGGCAAACCAAAGAAACAATGTCAAATCCATAAATCATGTGAAGCCACACCTTCAAGCATAATGGTGGGTTTTCATTTGTGGCCGGTGTATTGCCCTACCCAAGCCACTGGGCAGTTCTTCCACCTCCAGTGCATGCAACCAATACTACCTAGCATGCCCGACCATCCCCTTTCTTCGTTCATTGCCATGGGCCTCTTTCTGTCTTTTTCGTTTGGAGCACGAAGGTACTCCGGGCCAAAAAGTCAGATCATCGTCTTGGCAAAGAAACAGACGCAGTTGATGGTGGTATCTTCTCCAATGTGAAGATATTCATTTGTGTAGTCAACGGGAACATCATATGCAATCACTCTCATCACCGTCGATATTTTTTGATATGCACTGAAGACAATCAAACCAGCGGCATTCCCACGTCGAGAGAAAAAATGGCAACTTTGCTCACAAGCTTCAACGATGCGGACGAAAAGTGACCTATGCATTCGATCTCGCCTATCAAAGAGGTGAGCCGGATAAGTCGGTACCTCGGAAAAGTAGTCCTTCATGAGCATCTTGTCGCCGAGAGCTCGGTTACGGGGAATGCATAGCCGACCGACCGTGGATCCGTGCCGCTTTTTCTTCGGCCCCGCCTCAAATTCCGCCACGATATGCAACAACACTAGGTTGTTGATATCGTCGTCGAGGATCATCACTTCTATGTTTGAATCATGGGACGAAGACGACGAGGACGAACTCCAATCCATCTACAAAATGCACACGAAACGCCCATGAATTTCACCCGAACCTACCCCGGGCCAAATCGAGCACAAACCAGCGGGTGTTGGACATACCTCGCCTGATGCCGACCGCAGCAAAGTCGCATCGCCAGTTGAAGAAAAACCACGCCACCCCTTTCTTCTCATCCGCCGGTCGAAGCAAAACCACGCGGCTTCGCTTCTTTCTTGCCCCCGCCGCCTGAAGCAAAGCAGCGCCACCCCCTTCCTCCAACACGCGCGGGCGAGCCCCATTTATAGATTCTGAGGCTAACCGGCGCCGAACCAACTGGATCCGCCTGGTACAAGGCTGCGCACCAAGCTCCGAGGTGGATCCATGGCGCCGGCGCCGGCCGCGAGCCATGGACACAAAATGGGCACCCCCCCCCCCCCCCCCCCCCGGCGGCGGTGGGGAGTGGAGGCACGAACAGAAGCGGGCGGAAATGCGTTTGTGCCAAAGGAAAGAGGAGCCGGCAGAAAAGAACGAAATTCCGTAGATATGTAAGAAATGAGCCCGTGGACTTGGTATCCCACAAAAAATTCAGGACGCCGAATTTAAGGGATCTATTTGGACCGGAAAACCCCCCTCCGTCCCGCAAACCGGCGATTATTTTGCTGGATGACCCGATTTGTGGCTCCTCAGAAACAACAAGCACGTACAAACAAACGAAACAAACAATATGTTCATCGATCGACAGTCAACAAACAAATTCTGCAGCGAGCTAACTCATATATTGTCGTTGATTTTTTATAATGGTAAGTTGTGGTCAGAGACGTGCAGCTGCTGCCGCAGCATTTTGATACTGGATGGGCGATGGAATTTTGTTGCCAACGCTAGTCTATTGATCGTGGACTTGTTCTTCTACATCCATATTGCCAATTATAATTAAGTAGGTACTACCTAGTAGCAGTCTCATTATTGCCTTTTCTTTGACATACAAGAATAAGTGCAGCATTTTGGTGTGCCAAACCTCCGGCGATTGCGGTGCGGTCGGACCCAGAAGTCGCTAGTATTTGCATCCAGCAACCGGCATTGAATTTCTTTTGATATCCATCTAACCGTAAAGCAGCAAAACAGAACACCACTTGCACTAATTTGCCAGCTTAGGGAGTACTGTCATTAAATCCGCTACTTTGAAAGCTTCTCGGCCCCTTTCAAAGACAGTTCTACAGAGAAGTTATTAATGTATGGATCTAGCTAGACCTTGCGTGCAAGCAAGCAAACAGCAATTCTGAGTTTCTGGCCCCAAAAAGCTTCGGGTATGTAAACTTCGTATATACGGAATCCTTATCGAACCAACAAGGCATATAGTATCTACTCCCTCCATCCCATAATCACAATGTAAGATGTTTCTTGACACTACCATAATGTTAGATGTTTTTTGACACAAACATCTCATATTATGGGACAGAGGAAGTAAAATTTTAAGCATAGGTGAAAATCTTCTCCATCGATCCTTAGGCTAGCTACCTCAAGTCGGTAAACAAAAATCTGCGTGTTGAGTATATTGATTATTAGAAAAGATAGGATAGCGTAGGATATTGTTCTATCTTGTCTTGTACTTTAAGATGGTCATGTACTTATATATATGCCCATGATGCTCAAGCAATACAATCAACTATTCCATCAATCCCCCCTCTCTTTTTAACATGGTATTAACCTAACCGATCTAACCCTAGCCGCCGTGCACCGCCTCGGGGCGATCGGCCGCCATGACCGTCGCCGGGGGCCGCGTCACTCGTACCTAGAATTCGTCCGCCGGTCGTGCTGATCAGCTGTCCTAGAGAGTATTTTTTTCCGATCCTTGTGTTGTGCTAAGTCCCTCCACATGGAGGTGTGTTGGCAGCCCAACATCAGCCCATAAGTCCAACAAATGTCAGCCGTTGATCCTTGCTGCATCCAACGGTTGAGAGTGCTTCCAAGTAAAGTGAAGCAAGGAGAAAATCCTAGCCACTCCACCCCTGCTGGTGGTGGCTGCCATTCGTGTGAGAGTGAGAGTGAGAGCACACAAGAGAAAACACAACCTGAGAGAGAGGAAGAAGAAGAAGCAGAGGCTCTGTCCAGATTTGCTGCATCTGACTAGACAGTGTTCAAACTGGTGATTGGAGGCTCAAACGTGCTTGAATCGACCCCAAACTCGGTGAGCTCATTCCTTACTTTGAGTACTTCGATCTGGTTAGCTGGTTTGAGTATTGGGCAGTGGAGTATCAGATTTGAGAGTGATTTTGTCAGCTCTGACTGCTGCAGTTTCAAAACAGAGTAGTTTTGGGAGACGGACAGTTTAGGTAGGCAAATGATGTCCGATTGAGCTGAAATTTGGAGAGGATGTCAAGAACTCATGTGTCTACTTGTCTGCCAAATTTGGTGCTATTTGGTTCAGCGGTTTAAGAGCAGTTCGCAAAATACTGAAGGGTACAGAAGCTGTGTAAACTCTGCTTTGCTGAAATCTTGCCTCTTGTGGCTGTTGTTGCTGTTGCCGGTTGGCAATGTTGAGAGTGTATTGTAAATCTCTCTAGAGGTTCTAGAGCAGACTTTGTACTCATCATTCTCATAGTGAAGTTGTGTGGACCGGTCGGTCCACAGCCGTGGTTTTTTACTCCTCAAGTTGAGGAGGTTTTTCCACGTTAAATCCTGTGTCACATGTGCATATTGTTTGTATTATTCCGCTACTTACTTGTTGGTTGAAGTTGTCCTCAAAGTTCATCACAAGTGGAGGGGGTTGTGTAGTGTGCATATTTGCCGTGTCGGTGAATTTGTGCAGCGCATTGTTGCTTTCCAGCCCCAACAAAGTGGTATTAGATTCTTGGTTTGCTTATGCAAATTGCTGAGTTTCTTGTGGTGAAAGATGAAAGTGAATATCAGCAGGATGATATCTTTGAATGGTATAAATTATCAAGCATGGAAGGGCAAGATGGATGACTTGTTGTATGTGAAAGAATACTGAAAGCCAGTGTTCTCCACTGAGATGCCGGAGGGCATTGAGGAAGGTCAGTGGAAGGTACTTCATCGCCAAGCTTGTGGGTTCATTCGGCAATGGGTCGATGACAATGTTTGAACCATATCATTGATGAGACACATGCACGCACCTTATGGCAAAAATTGGAAGAGTTGTTTGCCCGAAAAGAAGGTACAGACAAGATGTTCTTGATCAAACAATTGATGTGCTTGAGGTACAAAGAGGGCACTCTAATTGCAAATCATGTGAATACATTCCAAGGCATTATAAATCAGCTTTCTTCAATGGGAATAACATTTGAAGATGAAGTGAGAGCTTTGCTGCTACTAGGCTCATTACCGGACAGCTGGGAGACCTTTAAGGTCACGGTTTGCAATTCAGCACCTAACGGAGTTGTCACTTGGAATCTTGTGAAAACCAGGGTACTAAATGAAGAGTCCAGAAAGGTGGCTGAAGCTAGTTCTTCCTCACATTCAGAGGTGCTGGTCACTCAGTCCAGGGGGAGAAGTAAGAGCAGAGGTCCAGGTAAAAGGGCAGAAAGAG
Source organism: Triticum urartu (assembly GCF_056163025.1). Taxonomy (NCBI): domain Eukaryota; kingdom Viridiplantae; phylum Streptophyta; class Magnoliopsida; order Poales; family Poaceae; genus Triticum; species Triticum urartu. Next base: position 128,687,351 of record NC_141876.1, read on the forward strand.
GTAGGAGCAAATCAAAAAGTAAGTATGCTGATTATGAGTGCCATCACTGCCATCAGAAGGGCCACATTAAGTGGCAATGTGAAAAGTGGAAGAAAGACAAAAAGAAAAAGAAGAAGCAAGATCAGAAGCAAATTGACAGTGATAGTGACATAGAGGGCAACCGAGTTACTGCAGTAGAAGAGGACATCATGTTTGTTATGCATGAAGAAAATGAGGGCAGATTTGGTTCCACTATTGAGGAGAAGATCACTGTTGTTTCTGATGAAACCGTCAACCTTGTGGATGGTGACGAGATGATTTGGATACCGGACAGCGGTGCTACCATTCATGCTACATCTCGCAGAGAGCTCTTCACTAACTATATATCAGGTGATTTTGGTGTTGTGAAGATGAGGAACAATGATAGAGCAGCCATCATTGGAAAAGGAGATGTGCATTTGGAGACCGCGAATGGTACAAGGTTAGTCCTCAAATCTGTGAGGCATGTCGAGGCACTTCGTCTCAATATTATTTCAGTTGTTTTGCTTGATGGAGATGATTACTTGAGCAGTTTGGGAAAAGGGCAGTAGAAGCTCACCAAAGATAACATGATTGTTGCAAGAGGTAAAATGGTCTCAGTGTTGTATCATGTTCATGCTAAGCTCTTTAGTGTTTCTGTCAATGCACTAGAGAAGGATGATCATTATGCTCTATGGCACAAGAGACTTGGGCACATGAGTGAGAAGGGGATGAAAGTGCTAGTGAAGAAAAACTTGTTAAAGGGTGTGAAAGGAGTTTACATCAAGAAATGTTCAGATTGTCTAGTAGGGAAGCAACACTGAGTTGCCTTCAAGACTCTACCTCCTCACAAGAAGCCCGAGAAGCTGGACTTGATACATTCTGATGTTTGCAAAATGTCGGTAAGATCTCTTGGTGGTGCTAAGTACTTTGTGACTTTTATTGATGACTTTTCCAGAAAAGTTTGGGCCTTCACTTTGAGGACCAAAGATCAAGTACTAGGTGTATTCAAGCAATTCCAAGCCTCGGTTAAGAGAGAAACTGAGAAGAAGATCAAGTGCATTTGCACTGATAATGGAGGAGAGTATATTGGGCCATTTGATGCATATTGCAAGCAGCAAGGTATTAGGCATCAATTTACTCCCTCGAAGACACCACAGCTGAATGGTCTTGCTGAGAGGATGAACAGGACAATTGTGGAGAGAGTTAGATGCTTGTTGTCAAGTGCAAAGCTACGCAAACACTTTTGGGGTGAGGCTTTGATGACTGCAGTTTATCTTATTAATCTCTCATCAAGTTATCCTTTGCAGGGAGATGTTTCTAACAGGGTCTGGTGTGACAAGGACGTCTCATATGACCACCTAAAGATTTTTGTATGCAAGGCCTTTGTTCATATTCCTGAAGATGAAAGGTCAAAGCTTGATTCGAAGACACGACAGTGTATCTTTCTTGACTATGGTGGTGATGAGTTTGGCTACAAGCTGTTTGACCCTATAGCAAGGAAAGGTGTGAGAAGCCGTGATGTTGTGTTTGTTGAAGACCAAACAATTGAGGATATTGTGAAGACAAAGGGGCATGTTCCTCCTCAGCAGCAGCAAGACATGATTGATTCTGACCCAGTTCCTGCAGCTCCAGCTCCCGTGCAAGTTGAAGCAGATGCAGAAGATGTACAAGATGATGTACATGGTGGTGAAGTTGAAGAAGATGCTCCCCAGCAATAGCAACAAGAGTATGATGTCGAAGTTGATGATCCGGATCAACAGGAAGCACCAACACCAGAAAGTCCACCAACTGCTCTACTCAGAAGATCCAACAGGGGTCGAATTCCTTCCATTAGGTATCCCTCAGGTCAATACGTGGTGTTATTATCTGACGGTTCAGAACCTGAATGCTTTACAGATGCAATGGAAGATGAGCACAAGAAGGAGTAGAAAAATGCTATGCAAGAAGAGATGGATTCCTTGCATAAGAATCATACTTATGAGTTGGTGAAGTTGCCCAAGGGCAAGAAAATTTTAAAGAACAAGTGGGTCTACAGAATCAAGTAAGAAGAGCATACATCACATCCAAGGTACAAGGCCAGACTAGTTGTAAAAGGATTCGGCCAGAGAAAAGGCATTGATTATGATGACATATTTTCTCCGGTTGTGAAGATGACATCAATAAGAGTAATCCTTAGCATGGTAGCAAGTTTCAACTTGGAGGTTGAGCAAATAGATGTGAAGACTGCATTCCTTCATGGTGAGTTGAAGGAAGAAAAATATACATGTAGCAACCTGAGGGGTTTCTTGTGAAAGGAAAAGAAGACTATGTGTGCAAGCTGAAGAAAAGTCTCTATGGCCTGAAACAAGCACCAAGACAATGGTACATGAAGTTTGAAACTGTCATGGGGGAGTAAGGCTACAAGAAGTGTAGCTCAGACTATTGTGTGTTTATTCAGAGGTTCTCAGGTGATGATTTCATCATATTATTGCTCTATGTTGATGATATCCTGATTGTACTTGTCTCAAGAGAAGTATATTGAAAAGGTACTTCAGAAGTTCAGGATGGAAAATGCTAAAGTTGTGAGTTGTCCACTAGCAGCCCATTTCAAGTTGAGCAGAAAGCAATGTCCTACCACTGATGAGAAGAAAAAAGAAATGCATCATGTTCCTTATGCTTCAGCGGTTGGGAGTTTGATGTATGCATACAAGGCCTGACATTGCTCATGCGGTTAGTACTGTGAGCAGATTTATGTCCAATCCAGAAAGACCTCATTGGGAAGCCATGAAGTGGATTTTGAGATATCTTTGGGGAAGTACAAATCTGAAATTTTGCTTTGGTGATGATGAAGCCAAGCCGGTTGCCTTTTCAGATTCTGACATGGCTGAAGATGTTGACAGAAGGAAGTCTACTTCAGATTACTTGGTTACCTATGCAGGGGGAAGCGGTGTCATGGCAAAGTAGGCTGCAAAAGTGTATGACACTGAATACAACTGAAGATGAATTTATTGTAGTAAGAGAGGCGAGCAAGGAGCTATTGTGGCTGAAACGGTTGACTTGTGAGCTTGGTTTTAAGCAAGACAAATATGTGTTGTTTTGTGACAACCAAAGTGCTATCCACTTAAGTAAGAATGCAAGCTTTCATTCAAGGTCTAAGCATATAGAGGTCCGTTATTATTGGATTCGAGATGTGTTGTATTCCAAGAAAATGCAACTTGAGAAGGTTCACACCGATAACAATGGGGCTGATATGTTGACTAAAGTGGTGATAAGGAAGAAACTTGAAGTATGCCGCCGGCTCGCTGGCATGGCTGTCGGAAGGCAGTGAGACCCTCCATGATGTCAGGAGGGGGAATTTATTGGGCTAAGTCCCTCCACATGGAGGTGTGTTGGCAGCCCAACATCAGCCCATAAGTCCAACACATGTGAGCCGTTGATCCTCGCTGCATCCAACGGTTGAGAGTGCTTTCAAGTGAAGTGAAGCAAGGAGAAAACCTAGCCACTCCACCCCTGCTGGTGGTGGCTGCCATTCGTGTGAGAGTGAGAGTGAGAGCACACAAGAGAAAACACAATCTGAGAGAGAGGAAGAAGCAGAAGCAGAGGCTCTGTCCAGATTTGCTGCATCTGACTAAACAGTGTTCAAGCTGGTGATTGGAGGCTCAACCATGTTTGGATCGACCCTAAACTTGGTGACCTCGTTCCTTACTTTGAGTACTTCGATCTGCTTAGCTGGTTTGAGGATTGGGCCAGTGGAGTATCAGATTTGAGAGTGGTTTTGCCATCTCTGACTGCTGCAGTTTCAAAACAGAATAGTTTTAGGAGACGAACAGTTTGGGTAGGCAAATGATGTCCGATTGAGCTGAAATTTGGAGGGGATGTTAAGAACTCATGTGTCTATTTGTCTGCCAAATTTGGTGTTGTTTGATTCAGCGGTTTAAGAGCAGTTCGCAAAACATTGAAGGGTACAGAAGCTGTGTAAACTCTACTTTGCTGAAAATCTTGCCTCTTGTGCCTGTTGTTGCTGTTGCCGGTTGGCAACATGGAGAGTGTGTGTAAATCTCTCTAGAGGTTCTAGAGCAGACTTTGTACTCATCATTCTCATAGTGAAGTTGCGTGGACCGGTCGGTCCACAGCTGTAGTTTTTTACTTCTCAAGTTGAGGAGGTTTTTCCACATTAAATCTGGTGTCACATATGTATGTTGTTTGTATTATTCCGCTGCTTACTTGTTGGCTAAAATTGTTCTTAAAATTCATCATAATTGGAGGAGGCTATGTAGTGTGCATATTTGCCATGTCAGTGAATTTGTGCAGCGTATTGTTGCTTTTTAGTTCCAACACCTTGATCAGGATTTTTCTCTTACGCCGGTCATCTTGATAGACGCTTCTTTTTTGTTTCTCTGATCTATAGATCGGCTTGCGTCGCCCGCTGTCGTCCATCATCAACAACTTGCGTGTATTTCATCACTGGCGTCAACTTCACTGACTTCTTCATCATGGCCGCTTGCGTACTCTGCACCGACTAGCTACACGGCTGCTCGCGTCGTCCTGTGTTGGCCAGTACTACGCCGCGTGGCCCGAGGATACTCATGGCGTCCCACGCGGGCGTTGTTTGCTCGCCCATGCGCTGTGCTGGTTCGGCCGGCTGCTCACGCAGGTTCACCGGGCCACGTAATGCCCGTGAGTGCATCCGGTGCCGGCGTGCTTACATGCTTGTATGTCCATGCACGGTGCGTACGTGTTTCCGTTCGGCCGTATGAATCTACGAAGGTCGTCATTGATTACAACACGCCCCTTCGATCGAGCAACGGGCCATCGTTGCATTGCCTCATCGGGCCACAGCGTCACTGTCCCGTGATTTTCCACGCCGTCACTGTATCGCCCCTTCGGATCGTAGTGCCGCAGCACGTGATCCCCGCCGCTGTCTTGAGGTCGTTTTTGTGGTTGCACCACCTCGCGTGTTGCTCTTGCGTCGCCTTTTCGGGCCGTAGTGTCGTGGCCCGCGGTCAACCGCCGCACTGAGGCCGTCCACTCCAGGCCATCCCCAAGGCTGCATTGACCCTCGTGCTGCCGCTGCATCGCCCCGTCGGGCCGTAGCGAGCGTGGCATGCGATCCCTGTAACCGCCCCGAGGTCTTCCCCGCCGTCACCACGACTTGCCCGCCGTCATTGCGTCACCTCTTCGGGCTAGAACGCTGCGGCCCGCAGTCCACCGCCGTCCACGCACATTGACTTCCACGTGATATGTGCCGCGTCGCCTCCCTTGGCGCGGGAAAGTGTGACAAAAACCCGAAAACGTAACTGGGTGACTAGAGAAGGAGCGTGGCGGCGGTGCTCCGTCATACGAAAGAAAAGCAGTGGCGGCTAGAGAAGGAGCGTGGCGGCGGTGCTCAAAGTAGGCGATAATGAACCCGAAAGCGTGACAAAGACCGGCGGCACGTAACTGGGTGACTATAAAGGTACATTACAGGTATCTCCGAAAGTGTCTGTTGGGTTGGCATGAATCGAGACTGAGATTTGTCACTCCGTATGACGGAGAGGTATCTCTGGGCCCACTCGATAATGCATCATCATAATGAGCTCAATGTGATCAAGTGGCTGATCACAGGATCATGCATTACGGTACGAGTAAAGTGACTTGCCGGTAACGAGACTGAACAAGGTATTGGGATACCGACGATCGAGTCTCGGGCAAGTAACGTACCGATTGACAAAGGGAATTGTATACGGATTGATTGAATCCTCGACATCATGGTTCATCCGATGAGATCATCGTGGAGCATGTGGGAGCCAACATGGGTATCTAGATCCCGCTGTTGGTTATTGACCGGAGAGGCTTCTCGGTCATGTCTGCATGTCTCCCGAACCCGTAAGGTTTACACACTTAAGATTCGGTGACGCTAGGGTTGTAGAGATATTAGCACACGGTAATCCGAAAGTTGTTCGGAGTCCCGGATGAGATCCCGGACGTCACGAGGAGTTCCGGAATGGTCCAGAGGTAAAGATTCATATATAGGAAGTTCAGTTTCGGCCATCGGGAAGGTTTCGGGGGTCACCGGTATTGTACCGGGACCACCGGAAGGGTCCCGGGGGTCCACCGGGTGGGGCCACCTATCCCGGAGGGCCCCATGGCTGAAGTGGGAGGGGAACCAGCCCCTAGTGGGCTGTGCGCCCCCTTGGGCCTCCCCCTGCGCCTAGGGTTGGAAACCCTAGGGGTGGGGGGCGCCACCCTTGCCTTGAGGGGCAAGGCACCCCCTTTGGCCGCCACCCCCCTAGGAGATTGGATCTCCTAGGGCCGGCGCCCCCCTAGGCACCCTATATATATTGGGGGGGGGGGGGAGGGAGGGCTGCGCGCCCAAGCCCCTGGCCTCTCCCTCTCCTTCCCGTGACACTCCTCCGTCTCCCAGCGCTTGGCGAAGCCCTGCCGAAATCACCGTTGCTTCCACCACCACGCCGTTGTGCTGCTGGATCTTCATCAACCTCTCCTTCCCCCTTGCTGGATTAAGTTGGAGGAGACGTCTTCCCAACCGTACGTGTGTTGAACGCGGAGGTGCTGTCCGTTCGGCACTTGGTCATCGGTGATTTGAATCACGTCGAGTACGACACCATCAACCCCGTTCTCTTGAACGCTTCCGCTCGTGATCTACAAGGGTATGTAGATGCACTCCTCTTTCCCTCGTTGATAGATGACTCCATAGATTGATCTTGGTGATGCATAGAAAATTTTAAAATTCTACTACATTCCCCAACAGTGGCATCATGAGCTAGGTCTATGCGTAGTTACTATGCACGAGTAGAACACAAAGTAGTTGTGGGCGTCGATATTGTCAATTATCTTGCCGTTACTAGTCTTATCTTGATTCGGCGGCATCGTGGGATGAAGCGGCCGGACCAACCTTACACGTACGCTTACGTGAGACCGGTTCCACTGACTGACATGCACTAATTGCATAAGGTGGCTGGCGGGTGTCTGTCTCTCCCACTTTAGTCGGATCGGATTTGATGAACAGGGTCCTTATGAAGGGTAAATAGAAATTGGCAATTTACGTTGTGGTTTTGGCGTAGGTAAGAAACGTTCTTGCTAGAAACCTATAGCAGCCACGTAAAAACTTGCAACAACAATTAGAGGACGTCTAACTTGTTTTTGCAGCAAGTGTTTTGTGATGTGATATGGTCAAAGGATGTGATGAATGATATATGTGATGTATGAGATGATCATGTTCTTGTAATAGGAATCACGACTTGTATGTCGATGAGTATGACAACCGGCAGGAGCCATAGGAGTTGTCTTTATTTATTTATGACCTGCGTGTCAACATAAACGTCATGTAATTACTTTACTTTATTGCTAAAGCGTTAGCCATAGTAGTAGAAGTAATTATTGACGTGACAACTTCAAGAAGACACGATGATGGAGATCATGGTGTCATGCCGGTGACAACGATGATCATGGAGCCCTGAAGATGGAGCAAATGATATTGGCCATATCATGTCACTATTTGATTGCATGTGATGTTTATCATGTTTTACATCTTATTTGCTTAGGACGACGGTAGCTTAAATAAGATGATCCCTCGTAAAATTTCAAGAAAGTGTTCCCCCTAACTGTGCACCGTTGCGAAGGTTCGTTGTTTCGAAGCACCACGTGATGATCGGGTGTGATAGATTCTAACGTTCGAATACAACGGGTGTAAGCCAGATTTACACACGCAATACACTTAGGTTGACTTGACGAGCCTAGCATGTACAGACATGGCCTCGGAACACAGAAGACCGAAAGGTCAAGTATGAGTCGTATAGAAGATATGATCAACATGAAGATGTTCACCGATGTTGACTAGTCCGTCTCACGTGATGATCGGACACGGCCTAGTTAACTCGGATCATGTTATACTTAGATGACTAGAGGGATGTCTATCTGAGTAGGAGTTCATTGAATAATTTGATTAGATGAACTTAATTACCATAAACTTAGTCTAAAATCTTTACAATATGTCTTGTAGATCAAATGGCCAACGTTGTCCTCAACTTCAACGCGTTCCTAGAGAAAACCAAGCTGAAAGACGATGGCAGCAACTATACGGACTGGGTCCGGAACCTGAGGATCATCCTCATAGCTGCCAAGAAAGATTATGTCCTAGAAGCACCGCTAGGTGACGCACCCGTCCCACAGAACCAAGACGTTATGAATGCTTGGCAGACACGTGCTGATGATTACTCTCTCGTTCAGTGTGGCATGCTTTATAGCTTAGAACCGGGGCTCCAAAAGCGTTTTGAGAGATACGGAGCATATGAGATGTTCGAAGAGCTGAAAATGGTTTTTCAAGCTCATGCCCGGGTCGAGAGATATGAAGTCTCCGACAAGTTCTTCAGCTGTAAGATGGAGGAAAATAGTTCTGTGAGTGAGCACATACTCAAAATGTCTGGGTTGCATAACCGCTTGACTCAGCTGGGAGTTAATCTCCCGGATGACGCGGTCATTGACAGAATCCTTCAGTCGCTTCCACCGAGCTACAAGAGCTTTGTGATGAACTTCAATATGCAGGGGATGAAAAAGACCATTCCTGAAGTATTTGCAATGCCGAAATCAGCAGAGGTAGAAGTCAAAAAGGAACATCAAGTGTTGATGGCGAATAAAACCACTATGTTCAAGAAAGGCAAGGGTAAGAAGAACTTCAAGAAGTACGGCAAGGGAGTTGCCGCGCCCGGTAAGCAAGCTGCCGGGAAGAAGCCAAAGAATGGACCCAAGCCCGAGACTGAGTGTTTTTATTGCAAGGGAAATGGTCACTGGAAGCGGAACTGCCCCAAATACTTAGCGGACAAGAAGGCCGGCATCACGAAAGGTATATGTGATATACATGTAATTGATGTGTACCTTACCAGTACTCGTAGTAGCTCCTGGGTATTTGATACCGGTGCGGTTGCTCACATTTGTAACTCAAAGCAGGAGCTGCGGAATAAACGGAGACTGGCGAAGGACGAGGTGACGATGCGCGTCGGGAATGGTTCCAAGGTCGATGTGATCGCCGTCGGCACGCTACCTCTACATTTACCTACGGGATTAGTTTTAAACCTCAATAATTATTATTTAGTGCCAGCTTTGAGCATGAACATTGTATCAGGATCTCGTTTAATACGAGATGGCTACTCATTTAAATCCGAGAATAATGGTTGTTCTATTTATATGAGAGATATGTTTTATGGTCATGCTCCGATGGTGAATGGTTTATTCCTAATGAATCTCGAGTGTAATGCTACACATATTCATAGTGTGAATACCAAAAGATGTAAGGTTGATAATGATAGTCCCACATACTTGTGGCACTGCCGCCTTGGTCACATAGGTGTCAAACGCATGAAGAAGCTCCATGCAGATGGACTTTTAGAGTCTCTTGATTACGAATCATTTGACATGTGCAAACCATGCCTCATGGGTAAAATGACCAAGACTCCGTTCTCAGGAACAATGGAGCGAGCAACCAACTTATTGGAAATCATACATGCTGATGTGTGCGGTCCAATGAGTGTTGAGGCTCGCGGTGGCTATCATTATGTTCTCACCCTCACTGATGACTTGAGTAGATATGGGTATGTCTACTTAATGAAACACAAGTCTGAGACCTTTGAAAAGTTCAAGGAATTTCAGAGTGAGGTTGAGAATCAATGTGACAGGAAAATCAAGTTCTTGCGATCAGATTGTGGGGGAGAATACTTGAGTCATGAATTTGGCACACACTTAAGAAAATGTGGAATAGTTTCACAACTAACGCCGCCTGGAACACCTCAGCGTAATGGTGTGTCCGAACGTCGTAATCGCACTCTATTAGATATGGTGTGATCTATGATGTCTCTTACCGATTTACCGCTATCATTTTGGGGCTATGCTTTAGAGACTGCCGCATTCACTTTAAATAGGGCTCCGTCGAAATCCGTTGAGACGACACCGTATGAATTATGGTTTGGGAAGAAACCTAAGCTGTCGTTTCTAAAAATTTGGGGATGCAATGCTTATGTCAAGAAACTTCAACCTGAAAAGCTCGAACCCAAGTCAGAAAAATGCGTCTTCATAGGATACCCTAAAGAAACTGTTGAGTATACCTTCTACCTCAGATCCGAAGGCAAGATCTTTGTTGCCAAGAATGGGTCCTTTCTAGAGAAAGAGTTTCTCTCGAAAGAAATAAGTGGGAGGAAGGTAGAACTTGATGAAGTATTACCTCTTGAACCGGTAAGTGGCGCAGCTCAAGAAAATGTTCCTGAGGTGCCTGCACCGACTAGAGAGGAAGTTGATGATGATCATGAAACTTCAGATCAAGTTGCTACTGAACTTCGTAGGTCCACAAGGACATGTTCCGCACCAGAGTGGTACGGCAACCCTGTCTTGGAAATCATGTTGTTAGACAACGGTGAACCTTCGAACTATGAAGAAGCGATGGCGGGCCCGGATTCTGACAAATGGCTAGAAGCCATGAAATCCGAGATAGGATCCATGTATGAAAACGAAGTATGGACTTTGACTGACTTGCCCGTTGATCGGCGAGCCATAGAAAATAAATGGATCTTTAAGAAGAAGACAGACGCGGATGGTAATGTGACCATCTATAAAGCTCGGCTTGTCGCTAAGGGTTATCGCAAGTTCAAGGGGTTGACTACGATGAGACTTTCTCACCCGTAGCGAAGCTGAAGTCCATCCGAATCATGTTAGCAATTGCCGCATTCTATGATTATGAGATATGGCAAATGAACGTCAAAACGGCATTCCTTAATGGTTTCCTTAAGGAAGAATTGTATATGATGCAGCCGGAAGGTTTTTTCGATCCTAAGAATGCTGACAAGGTGTGCAAGCTCCAACGCTCGATTTATGGGCTGGTGCAAGCATCTCAGAGTTGGAACATTCGTTTTGATGAGATGATCAAAGCATTTGGGTTTATGCAGACTTATGGAGAAGCCTGCATTTACAAGAAAGTGAGTGGGAGCTCTGTAGCATTTCTCATATTGTATGTGGATGACATACTGTTGATGGGAAATGATATAGAATTCTTGGAAAGCATAAAGGCCTACTTGAACAAATGTTTTTCAATGAAGGACCTTGGAGAAGCTGCTTATATATTAGGCATCAAGATCTATAGAGATAGATCGAGACGCCTCATTGGTCTTTCACAGAGCACGTACCTTGACAAGATATTGAAGAAGTTCAAAATGAATCAGTCAAAGAAGGGGTTCTTGCCTGTATTGCAAGGTACGAGATTGAGCACGGCTCAATGCCCGACCACGGCAGAAGATAGAGAAAAGATGAGTGTCGTCCCCTATGCCTCGGCCATAGGGTCTATCATGTATGCTATGCTGTGTACCAGACCTGATGTAAACCTTGCCGTAAGTTTGGTAGGAAGGTACCAAAGTAATCCCGGCATGGAACACTGGACAGCGGTCAAGAATATCCTGAAGTACCTGAAAAGGACTAAGGAAATGTTTCTTGTTTATGGAGGTGACGAAGAGCTCGTCGTAAAGGGTTACGTCGATGCTAGCTTCGACACAGATCTGGATGACTCTAAGTCACAAACCGGATACGTGTATATTTTGAATGGTGGGGCAGTAAGCTGGTGCAGTTGCAAGCAAAGCATTGTGGCGGGATCTACATGTGAAGCGGAGTACATGGCAGCCTCGGAGGCAGCACAAGAAGCAGTCTGGGTGAAGGAGTTCATTACCGACCTAGGAGTCATACCCAATGCGTTGGGCCCGATGACTCTCTTCTGTGACAACACTGGAGCTATTGCCCTTGCCAAGGAGCCCAGGTTTCATAGGAAGACCAGGCATATCAAGCGTCGCTTCAACTCCATTCGTGAAAGTGTTCAAAATGGAGACATAGAGATTTGTAAAGTACATACGGACCTGAATGTAGCAGATCTGTTGACTAAACCTCTCCCTAGAGCAAAACATGATCAACACCAGAACTGCATGTGTGTTTGATTCATCACAATGTAACTAGAATATTGACTCTAGTGCAAGTGGGAGACTGTTGGAAATATGCCCTAGAGGCAATAATAAAATGGTTATTATTATATTTCTTTGTTCATGATGATTGTCTATTGTTCATGCTATAATTGTGTTATCCGGAAATCGTAATACATGTGTGAATACATAGACCACAACACGTCCCTAGTGAGCCTCTAGTTGACTGGCTCGTTGCTCAAAGGATAGTCATGGTTTCCTGACTATGGACATTAGATGTCATTGATAACGGGATCACATCATTAGGAGAATGATGTGATGACAAGACCCAATCCTAAGCTTAGCTCAAAGATCGTGTAGTTCGTTTGCTGTAGCTTTTCTGAATGTCAAGTATCATTTCTGTTGGGGATATTACTACTGGGCATAAACCGGCCTACCTGGGCCGGATTAACTCCATCAGTAGTTCAAGGGTGTCAAAGCCCAAAGAGGAAGATAAAGGCCCAGGGCCCGTAGTCGGTTTACAACCTGTAGCCGTACATCAGCTTTGTGCATATACTTGTAATATAAGTTAGGAACAAGGAGAGACCAACCCGGATACGAGTATGAACCGGTGTTGGGACTCTCTGAACCGGCAGGCGTCACCCATGTATATAAGGGGACGACCCGGCGGCAGTTCGAGGACAACAGACAACAACTCGAGACATAGGCGAAGCTTATTTGCTCCCTAGTCATCGAAACACCCATCAATTCCATCACAACTAGAGGTAGGCTTTTACCTTCATTGAAGGGGCCGAACTAGTATAAACTCTCTTGCGTCCTTGTGTCCGCTTTAACCCCTTAAAGCTAACCCGTAGCGATGGCTCCACGACTAAGTCCTTTCTCTAGGACAACTGCCGTAACTAAACCACGACAGTTGGCGCCCACCGTGGGGCTATCACACGATGGTTTCCGGTCCTTGGAGGGCCGCTTTAAAGGACTCGAGGGCTACGCCGTAGGCCGGATGACTAAAAGTCGTCGCGGCAGACTCTACATCGACGACGTAGGCTGGGCCCCCGAGGCCGGCTCAATTGAGTACGGGTACCGGGTCCCCCTTGGTAGCATTCACGTTTTCATTGGCAAGATCGGTGAACCGGGCCCTGAGCCGGACATCTGCATCGACCTCACCAAGACGGCTCAGCGTACGCGATCCGCCCGGATTAAACCGGCCATGAAGCGTGCCTTCGTGGGAATGATCCATGGAGGGAGTTATGAGGATGGATCGAAGCTTTGCGGGGCGACTTCCATTCGTTCCGGTGACGAATCTTCGACCGGAGAAACTGAATCTCTTTATCAGCTACAAGACGGCCGGATTGAGAGCTGTTCCGATGGCGACAGTATTCCGGACCCCTCTGATCTGCCTAACCGGGTTGGAATATTCATGACCGGAACACAAGCAGCGCTTCACTCTTCGACAGCCGCGGCAACGATCTCCTGTTCAGCAGTGGCAACGGTTGCTGGGGCGGGAGGCCCTGTGCGCCCACCGGCTCAGGTTCTATCAGAATTATTTGATGCATTGGCTGTGCTTATGGCAGAAGTTAATCCGCCAGATCAGGACGCTCACAACACGGAGATTGCATAGGTAAAGGAACAAATCACCCAGGCCAAAACGGATCTGGCGGCTGAGGACGCCAGGATGGCCGCAGAGCGGGCCGCTTTAGACGCACATGCCTACAGGCTTAGGTTGGATCAGAGCGTGTCGCATGAAGTCATGAGGAGGAAGCACCGGTCCCGCTTACCTCCGGTTTTCGAGGCCAGAGACCTTTTCAACACTCCAGGACCAAGAGCCAGTAATCCGCTGGAGGGGAACCGGGCAGAAGCCCCTGGGACCGGTGCACCGATTCAGCCCTGTCAGATGGACCCGCCTCGTCAAAACACCGTTATACCTCGGGATGCTTTAACACCTCCGGGTCACTACTCCAACCCAATGGACAATCTTGTTGCCGCTGCTGCACGACTGGAGGCCATTCCAGTTGAAGGTGACTCGCAGCAAGCAGTAGAGACACGACGGGTCAAGGAACTTCTGAGGACAGCTTTGGCCCAACAGGAGGCATACTCGTACAGCCGTGACCGAATCCACTCGACCCCCCGTCCAAGCCAGAGCTATAGCAGACATATGGATGAACCAGCAGTGTCGAGTAATGAACGACGTGGAGCACCCCGTGGTAACAACCCGACAGGTAGTGCTGATGACGCTTAGGAAGTGGTGAACCGGGCCCGAGCATAGGGAGGCCGAGTTAGCCGCACAGCATCAGGCTCGGCAGCTCACGCCGGTTCGCCCAACCATTTCGATCGAGCCTGGTGTTACTTCTAGTTCTTTGGGGGTGCCTTGCCTCGTCCCCGCTTTACGCAACGTGCGTTTGCCCAAGGATTTCAAAGGCCCATGCAAGGTACCAAATTATACGGCAGATCAACCACCAGAGACATGGGTAGAGAGCTATGAGATGGCCATGGAGATGCTTGATGTGGATGACACGGCATGTGCGAAATACTTCACCATGATGCTTGAAGGAACGGCCCGTACTTGGTTGAAAAGTTTGCCCGCTAATTCTATCAGTTCATGGTCCCAATTACGAGCCCGGTTTATCAACAATTTCAAGGATACCTGTAAACAGCCTATGTAGATAGTGGACTTAGCTGCATGCATCCAGGAGGAAGGAGAGTCAACGACTCATTGGGTGCGCCGGGTTTCACAAGTGTTGCACTCCTCAGACCGCATCAACGCTGACACCGCAGTATTAACCCTAGAAGGCAACTGCCGGTTTGGGCCCCTGAAGTTGAAATTGGGACGGATGAAGCGTCATTGCACCGACATGGGAACCCTCATGGCCGCTTTGGTAAAATATGCTGATTCTGATAGTACCAAGGATCCCGAGTCTGATGATGACAAGACAGGGAAGGGGAAGAAGAACAGCAACTCCAAAGGTCAGCAGCATCACTGGGTAGGCAATGGCGGAGGAGGCAAGCGTAAAGCGGATGGCAACATGGATTTTGTGGCTAATACCAACGTACAGGACAATGGCCAGCGGCGCAAGGGCAGGCCGAAAAATCGTAGTGGAGCGCCCAACCCCAACCCAAACCGCCTGAACTATTTGCTAAACCAGCCCTGTCCAAAACATGGGATGAAGGAGGAGCCAGCAAACCACCTTTGGAAGGATTGTTTTATTATGCAGGAGTTCAAGAATTCTAATAATTTCCGGTATGATCACGGATCTGGCGGCGGCTCAGGATCCGGGCCGGGTTACGGTGGAGGAAGTTCCGGTTCAGGACTTAATGGTAATCCGGGCGGGCATAATGGTCAAAATAGTCAGAACAACCAGGGTGGTTACAACCAACAGCAGCAACAGTCAGGTTACCAAAGCAACCCAAAGCAGTTGAGTAGTGGGCAGTACCATGTCTTTATCACTAGCTTGGACAAGCGAGACCGGAAGGTTCAGAGGCGGGCAGTCAACTCTGTTGAACCGGCCACACCCCGTTATCTACGTTGGTCTGAACAGCCAATCATATGGAGCAGAGAGGATCACCCACTCCAGGTCGATAATCCGGGTCAGTTGGCTCTGGTGGTAGCGCCTCAGGTGGGAGGTTACAAGTTCACCAAGGTGCTCATGGATGGAGGGAGCAGCATTAACATCCTATACTATGACCTTCCGTCGTATGGGACTAACAGATAAGAATCTCAAACCGTCCAATACAGTATTCCACGGTGTAGTGCCTGGCAGATCAGCATATCCCGTTGCTAAGATAGTTCTTGAAGTGGCCTTTGGGGATGATCATGATTCCAGGTCAGAGACATTAACATTTGAAGTGGTGAAAATCCAAAGTCCATATCATGCCCTGTTTGGGCGTCCGGCATACGCCAAGTTTATGGCTCGGCCCTGTTATGTGTATTTGCAGCTCAAGATGTCGGGTCACAAGGGGACAATGACGGTCCACGGAAGCCGCAAAATCGCTTTGGAATGCGAGGAAGGAGATGCGGCTTATGCAGAGTCGGTTTGTGCCACCGAGGAGTTGAAATACTATAAAGACAATGTTGATCCGGCGGACATGACTCCATTGAAGAAGCCAACTACGGAGCACGATCCGGCCCTGAAGTTCAAATCGGCAGCAGAAACTAAGCTGGTGGACTTCGTACCTGGCGATTCATCCAAGCAGTTCAACATCAGTGCCAACTTGGATCCAAAATAGGAAAGCGCGCTCATCGAGTTCATCCGTGAGAATCGGGACATTTTTGCATGGAAACCCTCTGACATACCAGGTGTACCGAGGCAACTCGCTGAGCACACACTTAATGTGGATCCTGAATATAAACCAGTGAAACAGTTCCTCCGCCGGTTTAACGAAGAAAGACGCAAGGCAATTGAAGAAGAGGTAGTCAGGCTCTTAGCAGCTGGCTTTATTATTGAAGTTTTTCACCCTGAGTGGCTTGCCAATCCGGTGCTGGTCCTTAAGAAAAATGGCACCTGGCGCATGTGTGTAGATTACACAGATCTTAATAAGGCTTGTCCAGCAGATCCTTTTGCCCTCCCCCGTATTGATCAAATCATTGATGCTATGGCGGGTTGTGAGCGTTTAAGTTTTTTGGATGCATATTCTGGCTATCATCAGATCAAGATGGCAGTTAAGGACCAGGAGAAGACGGCATTCATAACTCCCTTTGGAGCCTTCTGCTATGTGTCTATGCCTTTTGGGCTCAAAAGTGCCCAGGCAACTTATCAACGGTGTGTACAAAATTGTCTTCACAAGCAGATTGGCCGTAATGTACATGCTTACGTGGATGATATCATAGTTAAATCCAGGGAAAAGGAGACTCTGATTGACGATTTGAAGGAAACCTTTGATAACCTAAGGACGTACAAGATGATGCTCAATCCGGACAAGTGTATCTTTGGTGTACCGGCGCGCAAGTTATTGGGTTTTCTGGTGTCCAACAGGAGAATTGAGGCTAATCCGGAGAAGATCACAGCCATCACCTCCCTGGCTAAACCAAAGTGTATCAATGATGTTCAACGCCTGGCAGGCCGGATTGCCGCGTTAAGCCGGTTTATCAGCTGCCTTGGGGAGAAGGCGATCCCTTTATATCAGATGTTAAAGAAGACGGATCAGTTCATCTGGAGTTCTGCTGCGGGTGAAGCATTTGAGGACTTAAAGCAGCAATTGGCCAATCCGCCTGTGCTCGCCGCTCCCATTGACAAGGAGCCGTTACTGCTATATGTTGCTGCTAATGCTCGTGCGGTCAGCGTGGCTATTGTGGTGGAGCGAAAGGAGACATGTAAGGAGCATTCGGTTCAACGTCCGGTCTATTATATCAGCGAGGTGCTCATTGAGTCCAAGCAAAGGTATCCGCATTGGCAGAAGCCGGTGTACGGAGTTTTTATGGCAAGCCGGAAGATTAAGCAATACTTCCAAGGGCACCCAATTACAGTGGTCAGTTCTACTCCTTTGGGGGATATCATCTAGAACCGGGAAGCAACTGGCCGGATTGCAAAGTGGGCTATAGAGCTGGGACCATACGGTTTGAAGTATGTGCCCCGAACAGCGGTTAAGTCTCAAGCACTGGTTGATTTCATCAATGATTGGACGGAAATGCAAGCACCTGAAGAAAAGCCGGATCATACGTATTGGACCATCCATTTTGACGGATCCAGGCAGTTGGAAGGCTCGGGGGCTGGAGTCGTATTAACTTCCCCACGAGGTGATAAGTTTTGTTATGTTCTCCGTTTAATGTTCCCTTGTACTAACAATGCAGCTGAGTATGAAGCCTTGCTCCATGGTCTCCGGATGGCTAAAGAGATGAAGCTAAGTCGAGTTAAGTGCTTCGTTGACTCGGACCTTGTGGCTCAGCAAGTGTCTGGCACTTGGGATTCCAAGGACCCACTCATGGCAGCATATCGTCGGGAGGTGGATATTGTTGTAGGTTATTTCCGAGGCTATCAGGTGGACCACGTGGACCGGCGGAAAAATGAAGCGGCAGACGCTTTAAGCCGGCTGGGCTCTCAGCGCAAACCGGTCCCGCCCAATGTTTTTCTGGATGTGATGCACAATTCGTCGGTGAAGATCCCTGGTGAAGAGGATTTGGCTATTCTTGATCCGGAGGCTCAATTGGTGGCAGTTCTTCATGTTGTTCCGGATTGGACGCTTCCTTACCTGGCGTACAAGAACCGGAGCGAGTTGCCAGAAGATGAGATTCTGGCCCGGCAGATAATCCGGCGATCCAAGTCCATGGCCATTATCAACGGTGAGTTGCATCATTGCAGTGTGTCAGGAGCTTTTCAACATTGCATGTCTCCTGAAGAAGGCCGTGAAATTTTGCGTGAGATCCACGAAGGAGATTGTGGTCACCACGCCGGTTCAAAGTCTCTGGTGACTAAAGCGTTTCGCCATGGTTTCTATTGGTTAACTGCTCATGCTGATGCGAAGGAACTGGTCAGACGATGTGATGGTTGCCAAAGGTTTTCAAGACGTGCTCATGTACCAGCTCAAAAATTGAGGATGATTCCAATTACTTGGCCGTTTGCGACTTGGGGGCTGGATATGGTCGGGCCTTTCAAAAGGTCCAAAGATAAGAAGACCCACCTCCTGGTCGCGGTGGACAAGTTTACAAAGTGGGTGGAGGCAGAACCTGTTAGCAAGTGTGATGCGGCCACGGCGGTTCAGTTCATCAAAAAGGTGATTTTCTGGTTTGGCTTTCCGCACAGTATTATCACATATAATGGTACCAATTTATCCAAAGGTGCCATGAAGGAGTTCTGCAAACGGGAGCACATCCGGCTCGACGTTTCATCAGTGGCACATCCACAGTCCAATGGTCAAGAAGAAAGAGCTAATCAAGAAATCTTGAGAGGCATCAAGCCCCGGCTCATGGTTCCTTTGCAGAGAACGCCGGGTTGTTGGGTAGAAGAATTACCATCTGTGTTATGGAGCATCAATACAACACCCAACAGATCAACATGATACACACCGTTCTTCATGGTTTATGGAGCGGAGGCGGTTCTCCCCAGCGATATCCGTCATGACTCACCTCGTGTCACGGCTTATGTTGAAGCAGACAACGAGATAGCACGACAAGATGCTTTGGACCGGTTGGATGAAGAGCGTGACATCGCAGCCGCCCGGTCGGTGATTTACCAGCAGGATCTTCGTCGTTATCACAGTCACTGAGTCAGAACCAGAGCCTTCCAGGAAGGAGATTTGGTGCTTCGGCTCATCCAAGATCAGACTGATATGCATAAGCTATCCCCACATTGGGAGGGGCCTTTCGTGGTCAGCAAGAATCTGCACAACGGGTCGTACTATCTGATCGATATTCGAGAGCATAAGGACTCACGTACATCAGAGGAAGAGACTAACAGGCCATGGAATATAGTTCATCTTCGGCCTTACTATACCTGAGCCATTGGCCATACTTATGTACATATTATGACAATGTATATATTATGATAATAAACCGGACCTCAGCTAAAAGCGGGGTATCTGTTCTTTTACATCATGTGAGGTTACACGGAGTTTCTCTAAAGCGGCCTCCGGTTTACCCCTTGAGTTCACTTTGCTAAAAGCATCGTGTTATATCACTTAGAGGATTGGTCGTGTCCGAACCAATACCATGCCTCTTGATAGGCGAAAGCCACCAGATCACTTGGGGACTTGGTCATGTCTGAACCAGTCACGCCTCTTGATCGGCCTAAGGCCACAGAATCACTTGGGGGCTTGGTTGAACCCGAACCATGACCACACCATTTGGTCGGCATAAATGCCACAAGAATCACTTGGGGACCTGGTTAACTAGAACCATAGTTACACCTAACGGGAGCTTGGTCGTGTTTAACCATGGTTACGCCATTTGATCACCTTAAATAAATCTTTTTGGCAAACGTTTTTGTCGTTGCTTTTTTACTTTTCTTTGAAGGGGTTTTTTCGCTTTTTATTGTGTTCTTTAAACCGACAAAGTTTTTTTTACCAATCAGTTGACGGAACACAGTTCACGTCAATCCGGAGACTATTTGTCCGGTTTGATCCTTGTTGTTAACATCCTCTTATGGAGTAACATGGTGTTTATCATAACCCGGCACAGTCTACATGGTAAACCAGCGTCATATATATATAGGAGCTGTTATCTCCTCCAACAGTATGGGTTTGCAAAACTCCGCTTCAAGATTGGCCAAGCCAACTTCACGCTCAATGACGGCAGGTATTATGTATCTCAAAATTTGGTCACACTTAAAATTTTGTTTTGATTTCATATATGCAGACATCATATTCCGCCTGACGGTACAACCGCGGTGGCACTTGATGAATTTTTCATTTCAGAAAGTGTTTTGGAAAGTTCATTGCCACAGGAAGAACAAATTATGCACGAAGGCATGTTAACATCAAAGGTATCAGCTAGCCTATTACAAGGCAACATGGTGCCCATAATAATATAATTGTTTTTCGCGAAGAAGAGGCAGTTTTAAACCGGCGTCCGGTTCAAGCTTGTTCACCAGCCTGGCCTGATGGTTGTGGGTCGTCCTGCGCCGCTTCAGCCTCCGCATCCCTACCCAGTGGCTGGAAATCCACAGTTGTCCAGTCGATTCCCATTAATGCTTGAAAAACAGCTTCATCATGGATCAGCAAGGACGGGTCAATATCGGGAGCGTAAGTATGCTTACGGATTGGAGGAATCAGGTTTTCCAATTCATGGATTGGCGCAGCTATTCGCTTGTTTTGACTGTCATATTGCGCTTGATAATGAGACAAGTCTGCTTCCTCAGCCAACTGACAAGCTAGTAGACGCACCTCCCGGTTTATCGCTCGCAGATCCGCTTCACCGAATTCTGACCCGTCTTCCTTCAACCTGGGATAGCCCTGAGCCGCTTCAACAGGATCAAAATCCGGCACCCAGGCTTTTGCCCGGATTAAAGCATTGATTGCGCCGGTTCGAGCAGCAGATTTCTTTAGCTCTTCAATCTGGGCAGGAAGCACTGACAGTTTCATCAGAGTATCTTGAATCAAAGTAGGCGCCGGTTTGTTATGAGAGGCGATACAGATGATCCGCTGGGCACTAGTATACAATTGTTCAACCAATGTATAGGCGGCTTTTAGCTTCTTCCGCACATCTGACCCCAAGTGACCAATGCGTGTCCCTGAAATACCATAAAGGGTTAATAAACCGGCGACCCTGTAAAGAAGGCAGAACCAATTCAGAAGGCAAGATGGCTTACCAAAGATAGCAGTGGTCATGGCATGAACATGCCGCTTTATGCTGGTCAGTTCATCTGTCACTGGTTTTAATGCAGCCTCAGCATCCTCTGCTCGTTTGGTCAAAGCGGATTTTTCAGTGGCCCAATCCGCCCGTTTCTTCTTGAAGTTCTCCTTAAGTTGTTCCATGGCGCTTAAGGCACTGGCCAATTCCTCTTTTGCTTTGGAGGTTTCAGCTTGTTGGGTTTTCAAGTTTTCTTGAAGATCGACGACTTGGTTTTCTTTCACCTTCAGCTCCGCCTGCAGGCAGACATATATATGTTTCGACAAATCGGTAGAAGGATTCAAGTGCCAACCACATAACAAGTTATGTGCTTAACACTTGGGGGCTAATGCATATTCGATCTTCATCTTTCAATGGTTTACAAAGTCCCAAGCTCAATACAAGTATTCAACTTGGCACTTGGGGGCTAATGCATATTCGATCTTCATCTTTCAATTGTTTACAAAGTCCCAAGCTCAATACAAGTATTCAACTTGGCACTTGGGGGCTAATGGCTATTTGATCATATGTATTCTGATGCGGCAGTTTCATTTACTTAAAGTACCGGTTTAACTACGCTAAGTTGAACCGGCCCTTGGGGACTACATCAGCAAATTTCAAAGCATCAAGATTCATATTATTAAGTCCCGGTTTGAAAGAATATTTCAAATCGGCCCTTAGGGGCTAGGAGAGTCAACAAGAATGAAAGCATACAAGCAAGAAGGAGCATATGGAAGTTACCTCATATTGATCCTTCATCATATTAACCAGACCGACTTCATAGTCACGGCTGGTATACAGGCAGTTTAGATAGCCGGAATGGATATCTCGGGCGTTCAGAGCAGCGTAGGCCGTCAGATCAGCATTCCACTTGCCTTTGCCAAAAGCAGCTAATTCCTCCTTGGCAGAATGTTTGGATAAAGCGACAGGGTTGCTTGGCTCAGTATGGCCAGTGCCAGTAATGACAACTTCATCATCATTCGTACCGCCGGTTTGCACTGGAGCTGTTGACTTTTCAGTAGGTTTCGCGAGACCGGTGGAGCTTTCAACCCGGAGGGAACCTGTGGGCTGATGGATAGGACCTGAGGTATCAGTAGGTCTTTCCTCAGCAGTAAGATCATCATCTGGCTGTGGTGGATCATTGGGAATATCCTTAGGAATAGCCGCTTCAAGATTGGGTGTTGTGCCCGGTTCAAGAATGACATCTTCTTCGGCCGCTTTATCCAGGCGGGCCTTCTTGCTCGGCCTAGGTTTGGCCCTGAGAAAAAACAAAATTAAATGCAGCATATGTTCTAAGGCAATATACTACAAACATCACAATAAATATAGCTTACCCAAGCACCGTTTTGAGCGGTGGGAGCTGAGTAGCCGACGACTCGCCAGAAGATGAGTGGGAAATAGCCTGATAATCGGAGTCAGACGGATTAAGAGGTTGACGAAAGTAGCCCGCTTTAGGACAAGTACTGACAAGCGAATTAGAGACCTCGGAATGACGTTTCTGAACCGGACTGTTCGGTAAACCGGCAGAGGTAACTACCTGGCCGCTGTGCCGGGTGGTGCGGCGAGCTTCGTGTTGTTGAGTCTTCATAAGAAGTTTAGGATCCAAATAAGCAAGAGGATGAGAAAATTTAACTTTCCGGTTTGCCTGACGGATTTTTTGTGAAGGCAAAGTTTCTGAATCGGAAGAGAGAATAATTACCTCTGCAACATCCGCATGGCTGGCTTCGACATAATCCTGACAAATATCATCATCAATAAGATGCATAAAAAATAAACCAAGTGAATCAAGCTCTACCTCAAAGTCCGGATTATCCACCTCGTCATCAGGGGAGGATTAGAAGATGTAGTGGTTCTTTTCCGGTGGGCAGTCTTCTTCACAGCTTTAGTTTTTTGCCGGGTTGCTCTTTCCGGTTTATCTGCTTTCTCTGGTTTCTCCCGCGGCAGCTTTTTGCTCCAAAACAGATCATCACCCTGATTATGCAGACACTGATATTAGAAACAATGGCCAGACATATCGATAACAGATTCAGCAAAAAGAAAAATCAAAGTCTTACAGCTGGCGGTTTGTTGGTGGCGCAGAAGGGAAGCAGGCCGGTTCTAGCGCAGATGTGCTCCGGTTCATTCAGTATCTTACGCACAGCCTCCGTGATTTCCTCACCGGACAGCTGGAGTCTTGAATGTCGCAGTGGGTCATCCACACTATCAGTATATTCGCACATCAAACCGGAGCGCTGACTAAGGGGCAGTATGCTCCATGATATCCAACAGCGAGCAAGGTCAACCCCTGTTAAACCGTTGGCCATAAAGGCTCTGAGCTTTGACAGCCGGGGAGCATATTTGCTTCTCTCCTGGGCAGTCAATCGTTGAGGAAAAGGATGGGTATTGCTGAGCCGCTCCGGACGAAAACCAGGCAAGGGATTCTCACCAGCAAGGGAGGTGTCTTTGCAGTAGAACCATGTCTGATTCCACTCCTTGGGGTGACTGTGCAGCTTGGCGTGAGGGTATGTGACCTCCTTCCTTTTTTGAATCACCATTCCACCCAACTCCGTATTTGAACCATCAGTAAACTCAGTACGGCGGTTTAAATGGAAAAGATCTCTGAATAATTCCACTGTGGGCTCCTCTTGAAAGAACACCTCACAGAGCACTTGGAAGTGGCACATATTTGTAACAGAGTTGGGGCCAGTGTCTTGCGGATGGAGTTGGAAATCAGCTAGAACATCCTGGTAAAATTTAGAACCGGGCGGTTTAAAACCCCGGGCTAAGTGGTCTACGAAGACAACAACCTCTCCTTCTCGAGGTGTGGGGGGGCATTCTTTGCCAGGAGCCCTCCAATGGATGGTGTCTTTGCTGCCCAAGGCGCCAATCAGGACTAAATCGTCTAGTTGATCCTCTGTGACGCGAGAAGGGACCCAGTTGCACTCATACACTTGCTTGGCCATGATGAAATCTACAAGGTACATTGATTTGTGCAACGTTAAACCGGAAGCAGATCTATCTAAACCGGAGTTTTATGAAGCAACAACATATGGCGGTTCAACAAGGGGACTAATGGCATATACCAGTTTGGAAAATTTTCTATCAGGTTAAACCGTCTGATCTAAACATTAAAGCAATGGAGATTGCGGATGGTTAAGTATGCACAAACGGGTTTCACAAGGTCTTGTTACGGCGTTGGATCTGAAGCAAGTTCAGAAAATAAGAAAAATAGTCGAAGATCAAAGCAGAATAGTATTGAATCAATGGGCAGAAGTATATGTGAGATCTACGGTTTTGGGCAGGAAGAAGAAAAAGAGGAAGAAGAAGAAAAAAAGAGGAGAAGAAAGAATAGAGGAGAAGAACTCCTCTATTTTTTCTTCTCCTCTTTTTTTTCTTCTTCCTCTTTTTTTTTATCCTCTTCTGCCTGTCATGTTCGGCGACCCTCGATGACCCTCGTTCCCGATAAAAAGAAGAGGAAGAAGAAGAAAAAAAAAGGATAAGAAAGAATAGAGGAGAAAGAAAAAGAGGAGAAGAAAGAATAGAGGAGCTTTCTTTCTCCTCTATTCTTTCTTCTCCTCTTTTTTTTCTTCTTCTTCCTCTTCTTTTTTTATCCTCTTCTTCCTTTCATGTTCGACGACTCTCGACCCCTCGGCGACCGTCGACCCCCTCTCGACCCTCATATATAAAACCTTTTCTTCCTTCTTCTTCCTTCTATTCCTTCTTCCTAAATATATAAAACTTTTTTTAAAATGAAACTAACCTAAAATGTACTAAATCAGAGAACATATATAGATAAAACTTTTCTAATTAAAAATCTAACTTCTGCATATATGTATTTTTAAAACATCATTACAATTGAAAAAATACACACATATATACATATATGAACATACATAAAAAAACATATATGAACATACATAAAAAACATATATCTAAAAAATACATACATACATATATATATGAAAATCTAAAAACATGTATAATTAAAAAAAATTGCACGGCGGCGGCGGGGGCGGCAGACGCGCGGTGCTCACAGAGGCGGCGACGCGTCGGGGCAGGGGACGACCGGCGAGGGCGCGGGTGACGAGGGTGCGGGCGACTGCGACGATGGGCGCGGGCGACGGCCGGCGAGGACGCGGGCGACGGCGACGACGGGCGCGGGTGACGAGGGCGCGGGCGACTGCGACGATGGGCGCGGGCGACGGCCGGCGAGGGTGCGGGCGACGGTGATGGCGGGCGCGGGCGACGGGGACGACGGGCGCGGGCGAGGGCGCGGGCGACAGCGACGACGGGCGCGGGCGACGGCCAGCGAGGGCGCGGGCGACAGCGACGACGGGCGCAGGCGACGGCGACAGCGGGGGCAGCGGGCGGCGTCGGGGCAGCCTGGCGGCGTCGATGTGCTCGACGTCGTCGGGGGCAACTGCGAGGGAAATGTGAAAAATTCCTAAGTGCTGGCTTATATAGCAAAGGCATTGGTCCCGGTTCGTGGCTCATACCGGGACCAATGCCCCCTTTAGTCCCGGTTGGTGCCACCAACCGGGACCAAAGGCCTCTTTTCAGCAGCCCAAAGGGCGGGAAGCGGCGGCCTTTGGTCCCGGTTGGTGCCATCAACCGGGAACAAAGGCCTGCGCCTGCCCCGCGCCAAAACTTTAGTCGCACCTTGCTAGCTGAGAGAGCTCGAGAGTGATTTATAAGTGCTACTGCGCCTTCCCTCTCGAGCTCCTCTCAAATGCAGGCTTTCGGGCCTAACCCTGCGCTGTGTGCTTGTGGGCCTACTGGGCCTTCTGCGTACCTGAATCCTGGCCCACGGTAGGGTTTCTAGTCGTATTTAGGCCGTGGGGGCCCAGTAGGTGGCACTTTTTTTTTTCTGTGTTGCTTTATTTATTTTATTTTGTTTCTACTTATAACCAAATACTTATTGTTGCTATTTTTTTCCAGTTTTTTTGTTTTGTTTTCTGCATTATTTATTTTCTTTTGTTTTTTGCTTTATTTTTTAATTCTTTTTTGCTTTTAGTTTTTCAAAAATTATGAACTTTCTATTAGTGCCATTAGTTTTCAAATTTGAAAACACTTTTTTTGTTTTTTTCTTTGTTGCTTTATTTATTTTAATTTGTTTCTACTTACAACAAAATACTTATTGTTACTATTTTTTCCCAGTTTTTTGTTTTGTTTTCTGCATTATTTATTTTCTTTTTTTGCTTTATTTTTTAATTCTTTTTGCTTTTAGTTTTAGAAAAATTATAAACTTTCTGTTAGTGCCATTAGTTTTCAAATTTGAAAACATTTTTTTTAGTTTTTTTGTTGCTTTATTTATTTTATTTTGTTTCTATTTACAAAAAAATACTTATTGTTGCTATTTTTATTTTTTTCCAGATTTTTTGTTTTGTTTTCTGCATTATTTATTTTCTTTTGTTTTTTGCTTTATTTTTTAATTCTTTTTGCTTTTAGTTTTAGAAAAATTATAAACTTTCTGTTAGTGCCATTAGTTTTCAAATTTGAAAACATTTTTTTAGTTTTTTTATTTTTCTTTGTTGCTTTATTTATTTTATTTTGTTTCTATTTATAAAAAAAATACTTATTGTTGCTATTTTTATTTTTTTCCAGATTTTTTGTTTTGTTTTCTGCATTATTTATTTTCTTTTGCTTTTTGCTTGATTTTTTATTTCTTTTTGCTTTTAGGTCAGCAAAATTATAAACTTTCTGTTAGTGCCATTAGTTTTAGAAAAATTATAAACTTTCTGTTAGTGCCATTAGTTTTCAAATTTGAATAGTTAAAATTTGAATTCTTTGAAATTTGTGTGAATCACAAGTTTGTGATTAACTTTACTAAAAAATGAACATAGATGCACATATAGAGAAAATTCAACCTAAATTCATAGTTTTCAAATGAACTCTGAAAAAGTTGGCACAGCATACTCGTGTGTTACAAAGTTGGCATGGTATCATCATAATAGTTGCGGGAGAAAGTCTTCACTTTTTCTTCGCTTGTGTCATTTGCTTATTGCGCCGTAACCAAGGATAATCTTCATCGTTTATCAGGATGCTTGGGTCAGCCTTGACATTGAAGGGAGGAATTTCATGAAACTTTTCATAATCTTCAGACATGTCTGTCTTGCCCTCCACTCCCAGGATATCCCTTTTTTCTGAAAGAACTATGTGGCGCTTTGGCTCATCGTATGATGTATTCGCTTCCTTATCTTTTCTTTTTCTCGCTTTGGTAGACATGTCTTTCACATAGATAACCGGTACCACATCACTGGCTAGGACGAACGGTTCGTCAGTGTACCCAAGATTTTTCAGATCCACTGTTGTCATTCCGTACTATGGGTCTACCTGTACCCCGCCGCCTGACAGATTGACCCATTTGCCCTTAAACAAAGGGATCTTAAAATCCTGTCCGTAGTCAAGTTCCCATATGTCCACTATGTAACCATAATATGTGTCCTTTCCGCTCTCGATTGCTGCATCAAAGCAGACACCGCTGTTTTGGTTGGTGCTCTTTTGATCTTGGGCGATCGTGTAAAATGTATTCCCATTTATCTCGTATCCTTTGTAAGTCAATACAGTCAAAGATGGTCCCCTGGACAACAAGTACAGCTCATCACAAACAGTGTTGTCACCTCTGAGACGTGTTTCCAACCAACTGCTGAAAGTCCTGATGTGTTCACATGTAATCCAGTCGTCACACTGCTTCGGGTGTTTGGAGCGCAGACTGTTCTTGTGTTCATCGACATACGGGGTCACCAAGGTAGAGTTCTGTAGAACTGCGTAGTGTGCTTGAGACCAAGAATATCCGTCCCTACATATTATTGAGTCACTTCCAAGAGTGCCTTTTCCAGTCAGTCTCCCCTCATACCGCGATTTAGGGAGACCTATCTTCTTAAGGCCAGGAATGAAGTGAACAGAAAACCCGATAACATCCTCTGTTTGATGGCCTATGGAGATGCTTCCTTCTGGCCTAGCGCGGTTACGGACATATTTCTTTAGGACTCCCATGAACCTCTCAAAGGGGAACATATTGTGTAGAAATACGGGCCCCAGGATGACAATCTCGTCGACTAGATGAACTAGGACGTGCGTCATGATATTGAAGAAGGATGGTGGGAACACCAGCTCGAAACTGATAAGACATTGCGCCACATCACTCCTTAGCCTTGGTACGATTTCTGGATCGATCACCTTTTGAGAGATTGCATTGAGGAATGCACATAGCTTCACAATGGCTAATCGGACGTTTTTCGGTAGAAGCCCCCTCAATGCAACCGGAAGCAGTTGCGTCATAATCATGTGGCAGTCATGAGACTTTAGGTTCTGAAACTTTTTCTCTGGCATATTTATTATTCCCTTTATATTCGACGAGAAGCCAGTCATGACCTTCATACTGAGCAGGCATTCAAAGAAGATTTCTTTCTCTTCTTTCGTAAGAGCATAGCTGGCAGGACCTTTATACTGCTTCGGAGGCATGCCGTCTTTTTCGTGCAAACGTTGCAGGTCCTCCCGTGCCTCAGGTGTATCTTTTGTCTTCCCATACATGCCCAAGAAGCCTAGCAGGTTCACGCAAAGGTTCTTCGTCACGTGCATCATGTCGATTGAAGAGCGGACCTCTAGGTCTTTCCAGTAGGGTAGGTCCCAAAATATAGATTTCTTCTTCCACATGGGTGCGTGTCTCTCAGCGTCATTCGGAACAGCTAGTCCGCCGGGACCCTTTTCAAAGATTACGTGTAAATCATTGACCATAGAAAGTACGTGATCACCGGTACGCATGGCGGGCTTCTTCCGGTGATCTGCCTCGCCTTTGAAATGCTTGCCTTTCTTTCGACATTGATGGTTGGTCGGAAGAAAGCAACGATGGCCCAGGTACACATTCTTTTTGCATTTGTCCAGGTATATACTTTCAGTGTCATCTAAACAGTGCGTGCATGCGTGGTATTCTTTGTTTGTCTGTCCTGAAAGGTTACTGAGAGCGGGCCAATCGTTGATGGTCACGAACATCAACGCCTTTAGGTTAAATTCCTCCTGTCTGTGCTCATCCCACATACGTACACCGTTTCCATTCCACAACTGTAAAAGTTCTTCAACCAATGGCCTTAGGTACACATCAATGTCACTGCCGGGTTGCTTAGGGCCTTGGATGAGAACTGGCATCATAATGAACTTCTGCTTCATGCACATCCAAGGAGGAAGGTTATACATACATAGAGTCACGGGCCAGGTGCTGTGATTGCTGCTCTGCTCCCCGAAAGGATTAATGCCATCCGTGCTTAAAGCAAACCATACATTCCTTGGGTCCTTTGCAAACTCATCCCAGTACTTTATCTCGATTTTTCTCCACTGCGACCCGTCAACGGGTGCTCTCAACTTCCCGTCTTTCTCCCGGTCCTCACTGTGCCTGTGACGCCCAGATAATCAGGCTACAGTAACCCCCTCGTAATGAAGCCACGTCACCCCGGTTACTAATGATAAACTCGCGTTGATTAGAAACCGATTCAAATTCAAATTTAATTAAAGGCAAACGACAAAAGTTTTCAAACTTAAAAACTAAAATGTTCAATAAATAGTAGATAAATCAGAGGCTAGGATAAAATTGTAAACAACCTTATTGAAACACGTTAAGTCATTTAAACAATCTCAAACAGTGGCTGAATACCTTATTTAATAACCTTTTAATTAATCTAAATCTAATATGGAATAGTATTTCACCCAAACTAGTTTTGGTGCTAGGATCTAATGCACTGCATTTTATGAACTAGCTCCCATATTTTATAAAAATCAATTAGGTGCTAAACATTTTTTTTGAAAACAGAAAAGGATAAATAAAAAGAAAAAGAAATCAAAGAACCGCCCCACCCCTGGGCCACGGCCCAGTTGGCCTAGCAACCAGGCCGGCCCAGCTGCGCCCGGACCCTCACTCCCTTATCCCCTGGGCGACCAAACCCTAACCCACCATCCCCACTCGCCCCGCACCCCCCCGCACGATCCCCTCTCCTCCCTCACTCCCCCTCGATCCGGATCGGGCCCCGACCCCGGTGCCCACCTCACCGTCGACGTCTCTCGACGCCGCCCCGCCCTTACCGCCTCGACCCCGTCGCACACCTCACTCCTCTCTCCTCTAGATCTGGAGACAGCCGCGCCCCGACCCCGCCGACGCCGATGCCGCGCGCCACCCCGTCGATCCTCGTCGGCGCCCCAGAACCCGCTGCCATCGCCGGATCGACCTCCTCCCCAAGCACCGCTGCCCGAACCCCTGCAACCCCTTGCGAGGACCCCCTCCTCTCCCCCCTTTCCCTCTGTCATCGGCGCCGTTCGCGATGCCCCGACCTCCCCTACCGCGCGCACGCGCGCTCACCGCGGTCGGGTCGCGCCCTGGCCGCGCGCCGCTCCGTCCGGGCGTGCCTGTCGCCACGCGCCGATGCGACTCGCATGCACCGCTCGCTCACCGCGCGTCGCGTCACCGCCCTGTTTTCCCCGCTACACCGCGCCCTCGCCACGGTCGCGCATGGCCGCGCCCCTTCCTCCGTCCTCCTGCGCACGCTGCTGCCGCGCATGCCTCTGCTCTCCCGCGCTCCGGCTCCCTCCACGTCCGCTCAGCCGCTACCTCTGCTGCTGCTGCTCCTCCACCATTTCCCCGCTTCGGCCCCTCCCGCTCGCCGCGCTGCCCTGTTCCCTGCGCCGTCCGCTGCCCGTGCCGTGGTGGCGCTCTGTCTCGCCGGCGAGCAAGGCCCGAGGCCAGCGCCCGGGTTCCCCCCCCCCCAATCGGGCGCCCAACGCCCGTTGGACCCGCATCAGCCCCCTGGGGCCTATGACAAGTGGGCCCCTGCCCAGAACGTTTTAGTTAAATAAATTAATAAATAATAATTAATTTAATTAATTAGTTAAAGAATTAATTAACTTAATTAATCCTGATTAGATTAGCCAAATTAATTAATTAACCTGACTAATCTGTTATTTAGACTAATTAAATTGATTAATTAGTTATCAGAGTATGACAGCGGGACCCACACGTCAGGTTGACCAGTCAACCACTGTTGACTGCTGACGTCAGCATGATATCATGCTGATGTCATAAATCCATTTTTGAATTAAATTAAAAAATTAATTAAATTCCAGAAATTAATAAAATCTTTAGAAAATCATATCTTTTAATCCGTAACTCGGATTAAATTATTTTCAACATGAAAGTTGCTCAGAACAACGAGACGATTTCGGATACGCAACCCGTTCGTCTGCCACACCCCCCTAACCTATCGAACTCGCAACTTTCCCCCTCTGGCTCCTCTGCCCGAAAACGCGAAACACCGGGGATACTTTCCCGGATGTCATCCCCCTTCACCGGTATCACCTACTACCGCGTTAGGGCACCTCTAACGCCGTTACTTGTCATGTCATGCATCACTATGCATATGCTTGCTTAAATATTTATTGTTTCTCCCCCCTCTTCTCTCGATAGACACCGAGACCGGCGCCGCTGCTACCCAGTACGACTACGGAGTTGACGACCCCTCTCTCTTGCCAGAGGAACCAGGCAAGCCCCCCCCTTGATCACCAGATATCGCCTACTCTCCTCTATACTGCTTGCATTAGAGTAGTGTAGCATGTTACTGCTTTCGTTATTCCTATCCTGATGCATAGCCTGTCCTTGCTACTACTGTTGTTACCATTACCTGCTATCCTACTGCTTAGTATAGGATGCTAGTGTTCCATCAGTGGCCCTACACTCTTGTCCGTCTGCCATGCTATACTATTGGGCCGTGATCACTTCGGGAGGTGATCATGGGCATATGCTATATACTTTACACAGTTACATTACCTGTGGAACTATTCGGAGATGGGGGCTGAAGGGGCAGGTGGCTCCATCCCGGTAGAGGTGGGCCTGGGTTCCCGACGGCCCCCGACTGTTACTTGAGGTGGAGCGACATGGCAGGTTGAGACCACCTAGGAGAGAGGTGGGCCTGGCCCTGGTCGGCGTTCGCAGATACTTAACACGTTTAACGAGATCTTGGTATTTGATCTGAGTCTGGCTACTGGCCTATACGCACTAACCATCTACGCGGGGACAGTTATGGGCACTCGACGTCGTGGTATCAGCCGAAGCCTTCGTGACGTCAGCAACGGAGCGGCGCGCGCTGGATTAGACTGGAACGCCTACTAGGCTAGGTCTGCTTCCGGCCGCCCACGCAACGTGCAGGTGTGCTAAGGGCGATGGGCCCAGACCCCTGGGCGCTTAGGTTTAGACCGGCGTGCTGACCCCTCTGTTGGTCTAGGTGGGGCTGCGACGTGTTGATCTTCCGAGGCCGGGCATGACCCAGAAAAGTGTGTCCGGCCAAATGGGATCGAGCGTGTTGGGTTATGTGGTGCATCCCTGCAGGGAAGTTAATCTATTCGAATAGCCGTGATCTTCGGTAACAGGACGACTTGGAGTTGTACCTTGACCTTATGACAACTAGAACCGGATACTTTAGAAAACACACCCTTCCAAGTGCCAGATACAACCGGTGATCACTCTCTCACAGGGCGACGAGGGGAGGATCATCGGTTAGGGTTATGCTATGCGATGCTACTTGGAGGACTTCAGTCTACTCTCTTCTACATGCTGCAAGATGGAGGTGGCCAGAAGCGTAGTCTTCGACAGGATTAGCTATCCCCCTCTTAATCTGGCTTTCTGCAGTTCAGTCCACCGATATGGCCCTTTACACATTTAACCATGCATATGTAGTGTAGCTCCTTGCTTGCGAGTACTTTGGATGAGTACTCACGGTTGCTTTCTCCCTCTTTTCCCCCTATCCCTTCTACCTGGTTGTCGCAACCAGATGTTGGAGCCCAGGAGCCAGACGCCACCTTCAACGACGACTCCTACTACACCGGAGGTGCCTACTACTACGTGCTGCCCGCTGGCGACGGCCAGGAGTAGTTAGGAGGATCCCAGGCAGGAGGCCTGCGCCTCGTTCGATCTGTATCCCCATTTGTGCTAGCCATCTTATGGCAACTTGTTTAACTTATGTCTGTACTCAGATATTGTTGCTTCCGCTGACTCGTCTATGATCGAGCTCTTGTATTCGAGCCCTCGAGGCCCCTGGCTTGTAATATGATGCTTGTATGACTTATTTTATTTGTAGAGTTGTGTTGTGATATCTTCCCGTGAGTCCCTGATCTTGATCGTACACGTTTGCGTGTATGATTAGTGTACGATTAAATCGGGGGCGTCACAAGTTGGTATCAGAGCCGACTGCCTGTAGGAATCCCCCTTCCACACTCCTTGGCCGAAGTCGAGTCTAGACATTGCAAAACTTTTACTAACATGGTTGTGCGTCTCACGGGCACACGTCGCCATTGGGTGGTTGTAGGATCTTTTATTCCTCGTCTATACTCTGGGATTCTAATCTCTCTTCTATTTGGGTTTAATGAATTTACTAAAAATCTAACTTAGGTTCTCGAAAATACTTTCTCCCGGAGAGCCTCTTCAGTCCAGATGATCGCCGGCTGCACTAGAAGATTTCGAAGATACTCTCCGATATTCTGTCAAGACCTTGTGCGTGTTGCTTTTGCAATTCCCTTCTATCGATAAACCTTTATGGATAACCACGTACACGTGCCATTCATATAATCATTCCTCATTGATCTTGTTATTACAAGATGCCCCAAAATTCTCTCTATTGTTCCGAGAATACTTTGTGTCTACTGCTTTGCATTTATTTGCCACATGAATACCACTATGGGTAAATTTCTAGCACTCACCGGATATTTGCTCATCCCCAGTTGGTTCATGTATTTCACAGAAGCCTTCAAAATACTATTTGAACTTCCGAAAATCTTGAGTAGCCTATTACTCTTGAAGTTCTTACTTGCTTGCATTATGGTTAATCCCATAAGTCTATAATTTTATTGGTATCCCTTATCATTATCATTTTGAGTCCGTTGATTCAAAATGTTGTGACTGCTCGCCATCCTCAAATAGATCCAATGATTCATTCTTCCGGCTCACACGTCATTTTAAACATGAGCTGGTTATCGACCAATCAAATTGTCGTCGATTGTACCCCTAAGTCTATTCGACTGATCCATTCTTAATGAGAGCGTTGGCTTTTGATCCCTTGATTTGGAAATGCTAATCTGATGCCCTTTCATTCCATCTTCCTCAAATCGAGTACCGATACTCGCATCAGCTCCATTGTAGACCATAGGACCCCTTGTTGGATTATTATCCGGCAGTGTCCTCCCTATTCAATAACCTTGTGAGCCTTTCCATGGGTATGTGATACCTTTGGTAAATTGTATCATCTGTTTTGCTAACCATGCTCTACTTTCGAGCTTGTGATAATTACTCTTGAAACTTGTGGTATATGTTTCTAAGAAACCCCGATGGGTTGAACCTATACAACCTTCTCTAAAACCGTGTGAACTCGAAAGTTTTCATGGGTCATACACTTCTGGTATTTTGCCAGATGAAATTTCAACACTACAACTTCTTCGAAAGTGAGAAGTGAATGAAGGGTTATGCATTGGAGAAGTGGGAGTCGACCTTGAACTTTGTGTTCATGCCCATGGACACGATGTAGATCTTATCATTAAAGCTTCTCTTAAATTAATTATTCCTTTGGTATAAGTTCAGCTTATATCTGGGACCTGGCCTTTGGCAATCGTGGTTCCGACCATGTTCTCCTTTAAATACCATTTCTTGTGCAAGTTTAAGCACCTGTCTTCTATAGAGCAATACCCCAGTCCAACCTCTAATTTGATCTGTCGTCGAGTATTACCCCCCTGGTACCTCGAGATTGTCATGGAACTGCATAGCTTCTTATGAGTTCTTCATCAAGTGCTACATTCCCACTGATTCCAAGTTTTCACG
This sequence comes from Triticum urartu, assembly GCF_056163025.1. Lineage (NCBI taxonomy): Eukaryota > Viridiplantae > Streptophyta > Magnoliopsida > Poales > Poaceae > Triticum > Triticum urartu. The sequence goes on from NC_141876.1 coordinate 128,722,347, forward strand.
GGCTCTGAGTCATTAAACACTCAAAAACACCGATAACTGAACCGAGTCTGCACTACGGTTCAACGACACTTGATAATCTTCTTTAAGTACGAGTTTGTACCCGACCACGCCATTCCTAGCCTGTATGGCTATACCATTATCGTGCAACTTTTTAATTGTGCTATCTGGTCCTTCTTTCCGAAGCACAATTTTCAACGATGAGTTAAGCTTACGTCGATCTTCCTTGTCTTATTGTTTCACCTCAAACAACAAACTTGATTTCAAGTTTGTGTCGTACCCATGGTTCCAATAACCTTTCGCTTCATCATTCGTTTGACTTGATGTCATCGCCGACCGATTACATCTCCATGAAACCTCTCGACAGAAATTGTCATGATCATCATCAACATTTCGAGCTCCTCAAGGATATCAATTGAATTCCTGATGAGAAATACCATCCTTTCCCTCGATGTTTTGTGTTATCATCGACCACTCGATTGCCTTCCGTTCAACACAAACTTGTTCGTGTTTTGTGTTGTACCTTGAGTTCCTTGCTACCCGACTTATGATATGTTCTACCGCGGAGTATTACCATCTTTTATGTCAAGGATGTTGTGAGGATTACTCCACCTCTCAAGGATTCTTGGTATAGTGATACTTCTCCCCATCATCATTCTTTCTTGGTCCTCGAGTTGATTCCAAACGGTGTACCAACAAGTGAACGGTGCTGTTTGGGATTCTGCCCTTCTAGCAATCCTATTGCTTTGAAGTTAATGGTTGGCCATTCATTGTTTGACTATTGATTATTGAATCACCATTCCGACGTTGGTCGTGCAACCCAGCCCATATTCGGGTGCGCCTTTCAACCAATGTTTAATTGTGTATGTTTTCCCTCGAACATACTTAGTTATATCATTTGATCTGACAAATGTTATCTTCTTGTTCACATAAGTGTGGACATCCATCTTTTGAAAATCTTAATGAATTGTTGCTGAGTCCATCAGCCACCTCCTTATCCTCTCCTTGGTTTATTGATGAACTCTTGTTTCGGAACTCGCTTGCATAATTCAATTCCCGAGAATCTTACAATGTCATCTCGACAATTTGTGTTGCACCTTTCTTCTCAGGCATCCCAAGTCTGAGTTATCCTGACGGCCATCGATCTGAACCTCGGCCAGATATGATGGTTGGAACATTTTTCCAAGAGTTATAACACTGGTCTTTTATGACCCGGTAAGGTGATGGCATGTCCAGCACACCTGGCCGGATGACCTGCTGTTATAGTTTCCTTATTAGCAAGGTTAACCATTCTTCCCTGAGGAAATTATAAGACTTATTCTATAAGTTGATCCTGATGGATCCCTTATGTATCCATAGCCCGATCTTTACTTGTTGACCATGACAATGCTATCTCGAAGCATGTTGGTGGTACTCCGATCATCAATAAGAACATTTGAAGCACAACGTTGAATTCTCTTTATCAATTATCCAAACACCGTTGTATGGGTAATGTCATGAAGTTTCTCTCCCCTTTCCTAAAGGGTTTTCTACATTATATCCTATTGTGGATATCATGCTCTGTTTGTCTTTAGCGAAGGATATACCCCTGAATAATGTGTTTAAACACATTTTCCTTTCCATTGCTCTATTTAATCTGATGACCACATTTTCCTTTCCATTGATTTGTTTAATCTTCCTCATGATCCATATGATTTAAGCAGTAATATTCTTCTGCTTATGTAAACACCTTGGTGTACAACCGTGTCAGTAAGAGCCTGTTTCTATTGTTGATGACATTCCGGTAACCACCGATGGATGAGAACTTTGCCTATTGGTCCGCCTCGTTGAACGAGCAGGAAAAATGGTTCTCTTCGTCCCTCACCCTTGGTACCGATGTTGTTGTCGGCATAACCGACAGACTAACCTCTGACATGCCTTGCCTACATGACCATGCAAGATGTCAACGCCCTTCCTACTTTTAACCCACATGGTGGGCCCATAACCCACAGTTCCACAGGGTTGAAACCTGACTCTCCTATACACCCTGTTGTCAAAGTTATTCCTCGCGCTTGGCTTCGTATTTAATTCACGGGCCACCTTCCTAGTGCTCTATTCTGGTATCAACCGCAATACTTACTCTCGCTGCTCTGAAACCCTTTCTCACTCTGGTTCAGACTTCGAGCAACTATCTATCCACTTGGAACGTCTTATTGTACCTTCGTACCTTACTCTTGATGTATTCGATATGTTCAACTCGAGAGATAATCTTATGCTCATTCATGGGTTAAGCCCCAGATTGTTTCCCTCATAAGCATTCTGTCGTAGTCGAGCTGCCCCTTACCTATTCGTAAGTACGTTGGAGTTCCTGAGAAAAGGACGACATCACCATGATGACCTGAAGCAGAGAAATGAAGACGTCAATGTAATGGATCGACCTCTTCGAGAAGAGCAACTAAGACTGAGAAAATCCGTTAGACTTTCGTAACCTAGTCTTTCCCCCTTAATCCACCCTTTAAAATCTCGGGACGAGATTTCTTATAGTGGAGGAGAATTGTGACGCCCGGATAATCAGGCTACAGTAACCCCCTCGTAATGATGCCACGTCACCCCGGTTACTAATGATAAACTCGCGTTGATTAGAAACCGATTCAAATTCAAATTTAATTAAAGGCAAACGACAAAAGTTTTCAAACTTAAAAACTAAAATGTTCAATAAATAGTAGATAAATCAGAGGCTAGGATAAAATTGTAAACAACCTTATTGAAACACGTTAAGTCATTTAAACAATCTCAAACAGTGGCTGAATACCTTATTTAATAACCTTTTAATTAATCTAAATCTAATATGGAATAGTATTTCACCCAAACTAGTTTTGGTGCTAGGATCTAATGCACTGCATTTTATGAACTAGCTCCCATATTTTATAAAAATCAATTAGGTGCTAAACATTTTTTTGAAAACAGAAAAGGATAAATAAAAAGAAAAAGAAATCAAAGAACCGCCCCACCCCTGGGCCACGGCCCAGTTGGCCTAGCAACCAGGCCGGCCCAGCTGTGCCCGGACCCTCACTCCCTTATCCCCTGGGCGACCAAACCCTAACCCACCATCCCCACTCGCCCCGCACACCCCCCCGCACGATCCCCTCTCCTCCCTCACTCCCCCTCGATCCGGATCGGGCCCCGACCCCGGTGCCCACCCCGCCCTTGCCGCCTCGACCCCGTCGCACACCTCACTCCTCTCTCCTCTGGATCTGGAGACAGCCGCGCCTCGACCCCGCCGACGCCGATGCCGTGCGCCACCCCGTCGATCCTCGTCGGCGCCCCAGAACCCGCTGCCGTCGCCGGATCGACCTCCTTCCCAAGCACCGCTGCCCGAACCCCTGCAACCCCTTGTGAGGACCCCCTCCTCTCCCCCCTTTCCCTCTGTCATCGGTGCCGTTCGCGACGCCCCGACCCCCCCTACCGCGCGCACGCGCGCTCACCGCGGTCGGGTCGCGCCCTGGCCGCGCGCCGCTCCGTCCGGGCGTGCCTGTCGCCACGCGCCGACGCGACTCGCATGCACCGCTCGCTCACCGCGCGTCGTGTCACCGCCCTGTTTTCCCTGCTGCGCCGCGCCCTCGCCACGGTCGCGCATGGCCGCGCCCCTTCCTCCGTCCTCCCGCGCACGCTGCCGCCGCGCATGCCTCTGCTCGCCCGCGCTCCGGCTCCCTCCATGTCCGCTCCGCCGCTACCTCTGCTGCTGCTGCTCCTCCACCATTTCCCCGCTTCGGCCCCTCCCGCTCGCCGCGCTGCCCTGTTCCCTGCGCCGTCCGCCGCCCGTGCCGTGGTGGCGCTCTGTCTCGCCGGCGAGCAAGGCCCGAGGCCAGCGCCCGGGTTCCCCCCCCCCCCAATCGGGCGCCCAACGCCCGTTGGACCCGCATCAGCCCCCTGGGGCCTATGACAAGTGGGCCCCTGCCCAGAACGTTTTAGTTAAATAAATTAATAAATAATAATTAATTTAATTAATTAATTAGTTAAAGAATTAATTAACTTAATTAATCCTGATTAGATTAGCCAAATTAATTAATTAACCTGACTAATCTGTTATTTAAACTAATTAAATTGATTAATTAGTTATCAGAGTATGACAGCGGGACCCACACGTCAGGTTGACCAGTCAACCACTGTTGACTGCTGACGTCAGCATGATATCATGCTGATGTCATAAATCCATTTTTGAATTAAATTAAAAAATTAATTAAATTCCAGAAATTAATAAAATCTTTAGAAAATCATATCTTTTAATCCGTAACTCGGATTAAATTATTTTCAACATGAAAGTTGCTCAGAACAACGAGACGATTTCGGATACGCAACCCGTTTGTCTGCCACACCCACCTAACCTATCGAACTCGCAACTTTCCCCCTCCGGCTCCTCTGCCCGAAAACGCGAAACACCGGGGATACTTTCCCGGATGTCATCCCCCTTCACCGGTATCACCTACTACCGCGTTAGGGCACCTCTAACGCCGTTACTTGTCATGTCATGCATCACTATGCATATGCTTGCTTAAATATTTGTTGTTTCTCCCCCCTCTTCTCTCGATAGACACCGAGACCGGCGCCGCTGCTACCCAGTACGACTACGGAGTTGACGACCCCTCTCTCTTGCCAGAGGAACCAGGCAAGCCCCCCCCTTGATCACCAGATATCGCCTACTCTCCTCTATACTGCTTGCATTAGAGTAGTGTAGCATGTTACTGCTTTCGTTATTCCTATCCTGATGCATAGCCTGTCCTTGCTACTACTGTTGTTACCATTACCTGCTATCCTACTGCTTAGTATAGGATGCTAGTGTTCCATCAGTGGCCCTACACTCTTGTCCGTCTGCCATGCTATACTATTGGGCCGTGATCACTTCGGGAGGTGATCATGGGCATATGCTATATACTTTACACAGTTACATTACCTGTGGAACTATTCGGAGATAGGGGCTGAAGGGGCAGGTGGCTCCATCCCGGTAGAGGTGGGCCTGGGTTCCCGACGGCCCCCGACTGTTACTTGAGGTGGAGCGACATGGCAGGTTGAGACCACCTAGGAGAGAGGTGGGCCTGGCCCTGGTCGGCGTTCGCAGATACTTAACACGTTTAACGAGATCTTGGTATTTGATCTGAGTCTGGCTACTGGCCTATACGCACTAACCATCTACGCGGGGACAGTTATGGGCACTCGACGTCGTGGTATCAGCCGAAGCCTTCGTGACGTCAGCAACGGAGCGGCGCGCGCTGGATTGGACTGGAACGCCTACTAGGCTAGGTCTGCTTCCGGCCGCCCACGCAACGTGCAGGTGTGCTAAGGGCGATGGGCCCAGACCCCTGGGCGCTTAGGTTTAGACCGGCGTGCTGACCCCTCTGTTGGTCTAGGTGGGGCTGCGACGTGTCGATCTTCCGAGGCCGGGCATGACCCAGAAAAGTGTGTCCGGCCAAATGGGATCGAGCGTGTTGGGTTATGTGGTGCATCCCTGCAGGGAAGTTAATCTATTCGAATAGCCTTGATCTTCGGTAACAGGACGACTTGGAGTTGTACCTTGACCTTATGACAACTAGAACCGGATACTTTAGAAAACACACCCTTCCAAGTGCCAGATACAACCGGTGATCACTCTCTCACAGGGCGACGAGGGGAGGATCATCGGTTAGGGTTATGCTATGCGATGCTACTTGGAGGACTTCAGTCTACTCTCTTCTACATGCTGCAAGATGGAGGTGGCCAGAAGCGTAGTCTTCGACAGGATTAGCTATCCCCCTCTTAATCTGGCTTTCTGCAGTTCAGTCCACCGATATGGCCCTTTACACATTTAACCATGCATATGTAGTGTAGCTCCTTGCTTGCGAGTACTTTGGATGAGTACTCACGGTTGCTTTCTCCCTCTTTTCCCCCTATCCCTTCTACCTGGTTGTCGCAACCAGATGTTGGAGCCCAGGAGCCAGACGCCACCTTCAACGACGACTCCTACTACACCGGAGGTGCCTACTACTACGTGCTGCCCGCTGGCGACGGCCAGGAGTAGTTAGGAGGATCCCAGGCAGGAGGCCTGCGCCTCGTTCGATCTGTATCCCCATTTGTGCTAGCCATCTTATGGCAACTTGTTTAACTTATGTCTGTACTCAGATATTGTTGCTTCCGCTGACTCGTCTATGATCGAGCTCTTGTATTCGAGCCCTCGAGGCCCCTGGCTTGTAATATGATGCTTGTATGACTTATTTTATTTGTAGAGTTGTGTTGTGATATCTTCCCGTGAGTCCCTGATCTTGATCGTACACGTTTGCGTGTATGATTAGTGTACGATTAAATCGGGGGCGTCACAAGTTGGTATCAGAGCCGACTGCCTGTAGGAATCCCCCTTCCACACTCCTTGGCCGAAGTCGAGTCTAGACATTGCAAAACTTTTACTAACATGGTTGTGCGTCTCACGGGCACACGTCGCCATTGGGTGGTTGTAGGATCTTTTATTCCTCGTCTATACTCTGGGATTCTAATCTCTCTTCTATTTGGGTTTAATGAATTTACTAAAAATCTAACTTAGGTTCTCGAAAATACTTTCTCCCGGAGAGCCTCTTCAGTCCAGATGATCGCCGGCTGCACTAGAAGATTTCGAAGATACTCTCCGATATTCTGTCAAGACCTTGTGCGTGTTGCTTTTGCAATTCCCTTCTATCGATAAACCTTTATGGATAACCACGTACACGTGCCATTCATATAATCATTCCTCATTGATCTTGTTATTACAAGATGCCCCAAAATTCTCTCTATTGTTCCGAGAATACTTTGTGTCTACTGCTTTGCATTTATTTGCCACATGAATACCACTATGGGTAAATTTCTAGCACTCACCGGATATTTGCTCATCCCCAGTTGGTTCATGTATTTCACAGAAGCCTTCAAAATACTATTTGAACTTCCGAAAATCTTGAGTAGCCTATTACTCTTGAAGTTCTTACTTGCTTGCATTATGGTTAATCCCATAAGTCTATAATTTTATTGGTATCCCTTATCATTATCATTTTGAGTCCGTTGATTCAAAATGTTGTGACTGCTCGCCATCCTCAAATAGATCCAATGATTCATTCTTCCGGCTCACACGTCATTTTAAACATGAGCTGGTTATCGACCAATCAAATTGTCGTCGATTGTACCCCTAAGTCTATTCGACTGATCCATTCTTAATGAGAGCGTTGGCTTTTGATCCCTTGATTTGGAAATGCTAATCTGATGCCCTTTCATTCCATCTTCCTCAAATCGAGTACCGATACTCGCATCAGCTCCATTGTAGACCATAGGACCCCTTGTTGGATTATTATCCGGCAGTGTCCTCCCTATTCAATAACCTTGTGAGCCTTTCCATGGGTATGTGATACCTTTGGTAAATTGTATCATCTGTTTTGCTAACCATGCTCTACTTTCGAGCTTGTGATAATTACTCTTGAAACTTGTGGTATATGTTTCTAAGAAACCCCGATGGGTTGAACCTATACAACCTTCTCTAAAACCGTGTGAACTCGAAAGTTTTCATGGGTCATACACTTCTGGTATTTTGCCAGATGAAATTTCAACACTACAACTTCTTCGAAAGTGAGAAGTGAATGAAGGGTTATGCATTGGAGAAGTGGGAGTCGACCTTGAACTTTGTGTTCATGCCCATGGACACGATGTAGATCTTATCATTAAAGCTTCTCTTAAATTAATTATTCCTTTGGTATAAGTTCAGCTTATATCTGGGACCTGGCCTTTGGCAATCGTGGTTCCGACCATGTTCTCCTTTAAATACCATTTCTTGTGCAAGTTTAAGCACCTGTCTTCTATAGAGCAATACCCCAGTCCAACCTCTAATTTGATCTGTCGTCGAGTATTACCCCCCTGGTACCTCGAGATTGTCATGGAACTGCATAGCTTCTTATGAGTTCTTCATCAAGTGCTACATTCCCACTGATTCCAAGTTTTCACGGGCTCTGAGTCATTAAACACTCAAAAACACCGATAACTGAACCGAGTCTGCACTACGGTTCAACGACACTTGATAATCTTCTTTAAGTACGAGTTTGTACCCGACCACGCCATTCCTAGCCTGTATGGCTATACCATTATCGTGCAACTTTTTAATTGTGCTATCTGGTCCTTCTTTCCGAAGCACAATTTTCAACGATGAGTTAAGCTTACGTCGATCTTCCTTGTCTTATTGTTTCACCTCAAACAACAAACTTGATTTCAAGTTTGTGTCGTACCCATGGTTCCAATAACCTTTCGCTTCATCATTCGTTTGACTTGATGTCATCGCCGACCGATTACATCTCCATGAAACCTCTCGACAGAAATTGTCATGATCATCATCAACATTTCGAGCTCCTCAAGGATATCAATTGAATTCCTGATGAGAAATACCATCCTTTCCCTCGATGTTTTGTGTTATCATCGACCACTCGATTGCCTTCCGTTCAACACAAACTTGTTCGTGTTTTGTGTTGTACCTTGAGTTCCTTGCTACCCGACTTATGATATGTTCTACCGCGGAGTATTACCATCTTTTATGTCAAGGATGTTGTGAGGATTACTCCACCTCTCAAGGATTCTTGGTATAGTGATACTTCTCCCCATCATCATTCTTTCTTGGTCCTCGAGTTGATTCCAAACGGTGTACCAACAAGTGAACGGTGCTGTTTGGGATTCTGCCCTTCTAGCAATCCTATTGCTTTGAAGTTAATGGTTGGCCATTCATTGTTTGACTATTGATTATTGAATCACCATTCCGACGTTGGTCGTGCAACCCAGCCCATATTCGGGTGCGCCTTTCAACCAATGTTTAATTGTGTATGTTTTCCCTCGAACATACTTAGTTATATCATTTGATCTGACAAATGTTATCTTCTTGTTCACATAAGTGTGGACATCCATCTTTTGAAAATCTTAATGAATTGTTGCTGAGTCCATCAGCCACCTCCTTATCCTCTCCTTGGTTTATTGATGAACTCTTGTTTCGGAACTCGCTTGCATAATTCAATTCCCGAGAATCTTACAATGTCATCTCGACAATTTGTGTTGCACCTTTCTTCTCAGGCATCCCAAGTCTGAGTTATCCTGACGGCCATCGATCTGAACCTCGGCCAGATATGATGGTTGGAACATTTTTCCAAGAGTTATAACACTGGTCTTTTATGACCCGGTAAGGTGATGGCATGTCCAGCACACCTGGCCGGATGACCTGCTGTTATAGTTTCCTTATTAGCAAGGTTAACCATTCTTCCCTGAGGAAATTATAAGACTTATTCTATAAGTTGATCCTGATGGATCCCTTATGTATCCATAGCCCGATCTTTACTTGTTGACCATGACAATGCTATCTCGAAGCATGTTGGTGGTACTCCGATCATCAATAAGAACATTTGAAGCACAACGTTGAATTCTCTTTATCAATTATCCAAACACCGTTGTATGGGTAATGTCATGAAGTTTCTCTCCCCTTTCCTAAAGGGTTTTCTACATTATATCCTATTGTGGATATCATGCTCTGTTTGTCTTTAGCGAAGGATATACCCCTGAATAATGTGTTTAAACACATTTTCCTTTCCATTGCTCTATTTAATCTGATGACCACATTTTCCTTTCCATTGATTTGTTTAATCTTCCTCATGATCCATATGATTTAAGCAGTAATATTCTTCTGCTTATGTAAACACCTTGGTGTACAACCGTGTCAGTAAGAGCCTGTTTCTATTGTTGATGACATTCCGGTAACCACCGATGGATGAGAACTTTGCCTATTGGTCCGCCTCGTTGAACGAGCAGGAAAAATGGTTCTCTTCGTCCCTCACCCTTGGTACCGATGTTGTTGTCGGCATAACCGACAGACTAACCTCTGACATGCCTTGCCTACATGACCATGCAAGATGTCAACGCCCTTCCTACTTTTAACCCACATGGTGGGCCCATAACCCACAGTTCCACAGGGTTGAAACCTGACTCTCCTATACACCCTGTTGTCAAAGTTATTCCTCGCGCTTGGCTTCGTATTTAATTCACGGGCCACCTTCCTAGTGCTCTATTCTGGTATCAACCGCAATACTTACTCTCGCTGCTCTGAAACCCTTTCTCACTCTGGTTCAGACTTCGAGCAACTATCTATCCACTTGGAACGTCTTATTGTACCTTCGTACCTTACTCTTGATGTATTCGATATGTTCAACTCGAGAGATAATCTTATGCTCATTCATGGGTTAAGCCCCAGATTGTTTCCCTCATAAGCATTCTGTCGTAGTCGAGCTGCCCCTTACCTATTCGTAAGTACGTTGGAGTTCCTGAGAAAAGGACGACATCACCATGATGACCTGAAGCAGAGAAATGAAGACGTCAATGTAATGGATCGACCTCTTCGAGAAGAGCAACTAAGACTGAGAAAATCCGTTAGACTTTCGTAACCTAGTCTTTCCCCCTTAATCCACCCTTTAAAATCTCGGGACGAGATTTCTTATAGTGGAGGAGAATTGTGACGCCCGGATAATCAGGCTACAGTAACCCCCTCGTAATGATGCCACGTCACCCCGGTTACTAATGATAAACTCGCGTTGATTAGAAACCGATTCAAATTCAAATTTAATTAAAGGCAAACGACAAAAGTTTTCAAACTTAAAAACTAAAATGTTCAATAAATAGTAGATAAATCAGAGGCTAGGATAAAATTGTAAACAACCTTATTGAAACACGTTAAGTCATTTAAACAATCTCAAACAGTGGCTGAATACCTTATTTAATAACCTTTTAATTAATCTAAATCTAATATGGAATAGTATTTCACCCAAACTAGTTTTGGTGCTAGGATCTAATGCACTGCATTTTATGAACTAGCTCCCATATTTTATAAAAATCAATTAGGTGCTAAACATTTTTTTGAAAACAGAAAAGGATAAATAAAAAGAAAAAGAAATCAAAGAACCGCCCCACCCCTGGGCCACGGCCCAGTTGGCCTAGCAACCAGGCCGGCCCAGCTGTGCCCGGACCCTCACTCCCTTATCCCCTGGGCGACCAAACCCTAACCCACCATCCCCACTCGCCCCGCACACCCCCCCGCACGATCCCCTCTCCTCCCTCACTCCCCCTCGATCCGGATCGGGCCCCGACCCCGGTGCCCACCCCGCCCTTGCCGCCTCGACCCCGTCGCACACCTCACTCCTCTCTCCTCTGGATCTGGAGACAGCCGCGCCTCGACCCCGCCGACGCCGATGCCGTGCGCCACCCCGTCGATCCTCGTCGGCGCCCCAGAACCCGCTGCCGTCGCCGGATCGACCTCCTTCCCAAGCACCGCTGCCCGAACCCCTGCAACCCCTTGTGAGGACCCCCTCCTCTCCCCCCTTTCCCTCTGTCATCGGTGCCGTTCGCGACGCCCCGACCCCCCCTACCGCGCGCACGCGCGCTCACCGCGGTCGGGTCGCGCCCTGGCCGCGCGCCGCTCCGTCCGGGCGTGCCTGTCGCCACGCGCCGACGCGACTCGCATGCACCGCTCGCTCACCGCGCGTCGTGTCACCGCCCTGTTTTCCCTGCTGCGCCGCGCCCTCGCCACGGTCGCGCATGGCCGCGCCCCTTCCTCCGTCCTCCCGCGCACGCTGCCGCCGCGCATGCCTCTGCTCGCCCGCGCTCCGGCTCCCTCCATGTCCGCTCCGCCGCTACCTCTGCTGCTGCTGCTCCTCCACCATTTCCCCGCTTCGGCCCCTCCCGCTCGCCGCGCTGCCCTGTTCCCTGCGCCGTCCGCCGCCCGTGCCGTGGTGGCGCTCTGTCTCGCCGGCGAGCAAGGCCCGAGGCCAGCGCCCGGGTTCCCCCCCCCCCCCCAATCGGGCGCCCAACGCCCGTTGGACCCGCATCAGCCCCCTGGGGCCTATGACAAGTGGGCCCCTGCCCAGAACGTTTTAGTTAAATAAATTAATAAATAATAATTAATTTAATTAATTAATTAGTTAAAGAATTAATTAACTTAATTAATCCTGATTAGATTAGCCAAATTAATTAATTAACCTGACTAATCTGTTATTTAAACTAATTAAATTGATTAATTAGTTATCAGAGTATGACAGCGGGACCCACACGTCAGGTTGACCAGTCAACCACTGTTGACTGCTGACGTCAGCATGATATCATGCTGATGTCATAAATCCATTTTTGAATTAAATTAAAAAATTAATTAAATTCCAGAAATTAATAAAATCTTTAGAAAATCATATCTTTTAATCCGTAACTCGGATTAAATTATTTTCAACATGAAAGTTGCTCAGAACAACGAGACGATTTCGGATACGCAACCCGTTTGTCTGCCACACCCACCTAACCTATCGAACTCGCAACTTTCCCCCTCCGGCTCCTCTGCCCGAAAACGCGAAACACCGGGGATACTTTCCCGGATGTCATCCCCCTTCACCGGTATCACCTACTACCGCGTTAGGGCACCTCTAACGCCGTTACTTGTCATGTCATGCATCACTATGCATATGCTTGCTTAAATATTTGTTGTTTCTCCCCCCTCTTCTCTCGATAGACACCGAGACCGGCGCCGCTGCTACCCAGTACGACTACGGAGTTGACGACCCCTCTCTCTTGCCAGAGGAACCAGGCAAGCCCCCCCCTTGATCACCAGATATCGCCTACTCTCCTCTATACTGCTTGCATTAGAGTAGTGTAGCATGTTACTGCTTTCGTTATTCCTATCCTGATGCATAGCCTGTCCTTGCTACTACTGTTGTTACCATTACCTGCTATCCTACTGCTTAGTATAGGATGCTAGTGTTCCATCAGTGGCCCTACACTCTTGTCCGTCTGCCATGCTATACTATTGGGCCGTGATCACTTCGGGAGGTGATCATGGGCATATGCTATATACTTTACACAGTTACATTACCTGTGGAACTATTCGGAGATAGGGGCTGAAGGGGCAGGTGGCTCCATCCCGGTAGAGGTGGGCCTGGGTTCCCGACGGCCCCCGACTGTTACTTGAGGTGGAGCGACATGGCAGGTTGAGACCACCTAGGAGAGAGGTGGGCCTGGCCCTGGTCGGCGTTCGCAGATACTTAACACGTTTAACGAGATCTTGGTATTTGATCTGAGTCTGGCTACTGGCCTATACGCACTAACCATCTACGCGGGGACAGTTATGGGCACTCGACGTCGTGGTATCAGCCGAAGCCTTCGTGACGTCAGCAACGGAGCGGCGCGCGCTGGATTGGACTGGAACGCCTACTAGGCTAGGTCTGCTTCCGGCCGCCCACGCAACGTGCAGGTGTGCTAAGGGCGATGGGCCCAGACCCCTGGGCGCTTAGGTTTAGACCGGCGTGCTGACCCCTCTGTTGGTCTAGGTGGGGCTGCGACGTGTCGATCTTCCGAGGCCGGGCATGACCCAGAAAAGTGTGTCCGGCCAAATGGGATCGAGCGTGTTGGGTTATGTGGTGCATCCCTGCAGGGAAGTTAATCTATTCGAATAGCCTTGATCTTCGGTAACAGGACGACTTGGAGTTGTACCTTGACCTTATGACAACTAGAACCGGATACTTTAGAAAACACACCCTTCCAAGTGCCAGATACAACCGGTGATCACTCTCTCACAGGGCGACGAGGGGAGGATCATCGGTTAGGGTTATGCTATGCGATGCTACTTGGAGGACTTCAGTCTACTCTCTTCTACATGCTGCAAGATGGAGGTGGCCAGAAGCGTAGTCTTCGACAGGATTAGCTATCCCCCTCTTAATCTGGCTTTCTGCAGTTCAGTCCACCGATATGGCCCTTTACACATTTAACCATGCATATGTAGTGTAGCTCCTTGCTTGCGAGTACTTTGGATGAGTACTCACGGTTGCTTTCTCCCTCTTTTCCCCCTATCCCTTCTACCTGGTTGTCGCAACCAGATGTTGGAGCCCAGGAGCCAGACGCCACCTTCAACGACGACTCCTACTACACCGGAGGTGCCTACTACTACGTGCTGCCCGCTGGCGACGGCCAGGAGTAGTTAGGAGGATCCCAGGCAGGAGGCCTGCGCCTCGTTCGATCTGTATCCCCATTTGTGCTAGCCATCTTATGGCAACTTGTTTAACTTATGTCTGTACTCAGATATTGTTGCTTCCGCTGACTCGTCTATGATCGAGCTCTTGTATTCGAGCCCTCGAGGCCCCTGGCTTGTAATATGATGCTTGTATGACTTATTTTATTTGTAGAGTTGTGTTGTGATATCTTCCCGTGAGTCCCTGAGTTTTATCGTACACGTTTGCGTGTATGATTAGTGTACGATTAAATCGGGGGCGTCACAGTGCAATCGCCTCAACTTGGCATGCTCTTCGTTTCTAAACAGACGTTTCAACCGTGGTATTATAGGAGCATACCACATCACCTTCGCCGGAACCCTCTTCCTGGGGGGCTCGCCGTCAACATCACTAGGGTCATCTCGTCTGATCTTATACCGCAATGCACCGCATACCGGGCATGCGTTCAGATCCTTGTATGCACCGCGGTAGAGGATGCAGTCATTAGGGCATGCATGTATCTTCTCCACCTCCAATCCTAGAGGGCATACGACCTCCTTTGCTGCGTATGTACTGTTAGGCAATTCGTTATCCTTTGGAAGCTTCTTCTTCAATGTTTTCAGTAGCTTCTCAAATCCTTTGTCAGCCACAGGATTCTCTGCCTTCCACTGCAGCAATTCCAGTACGGTACCGAGCTTTGTGTTGCAATCTTCGCAATTGGGGTACAACCCTTTTTTGTGATCCTCTAACATGCGATCGAACTTCAGCTTCTCTTTTTGACTTTCGCATTGCGTCCTTGCATCGACAATGACCCGGCGGATATCATCATTATCGGGCACATCGTCTGGTTCCTCTTGATCTTCAGCAGCTTCACCCGTTGCAGCATCATTGGGCACATCGTCTGGTTCCTCTTCATCTTCACCAGCTCCCCCCGTTGCAGCATCACCGAATTCAGGGGGCACATAGTTGTCATCGTACTCTTCTTCTTCGTCATCTTCCATCATAACCCCTATTTTTTCGTGCCTCATCCAAACATTATAGTGTGGCATGAAACCCTTGTAAAGCAGGTGGGAGTGAAGGATTTTTCGGTTAGAGTAAGACCTCGTATTCCCACATTCAGTGCATGGACAACACATAAAACCATTCTGCTTGTTTGCCTCAGCCGCATCGAGAAACTCATGCATGCCCTTAATGTACTCGGAGGTGTGTTTGTCACCGTACATCCATTGCCGGTTCATCTGCGTGCATTATATATAATTAAGTGTCCAAATTAATAGAAGTTCATCATCACATTAAAACCAAAGTGCATACATAGTTCTCATCTAACAACATATAGCTCTCCAGAGCATCTAATTAATTAAACCATACATTGAAACTATGTAAAACATTTCAATGCGAAAACAAATGCGATCATAATCGCAACCAAGGTAACAATTGATCCAACGGCATAATGATACCAAGCCTCGGTATGAATGGCATATTTTCTAATCTTTCTAATCTTCAAGCGCATTGCATCCATCTTGATCTTGTGATCATCGACGACATCTGCAACATGCAACTCCAATATCATCTTCTCCTCCTCAATTTTTTTTTATTTTTTCCTTCAACAAATTGTTTTCTTCTTCAACTAAATTTAACCTCTCGACAATAGGGTCGGTTGGCATTTCCGATTCACATACATCCTACATAAATAAAATCTATGTCATGTTGGTCGGCATAATTTTCATAAACAATAAATGAACCAATAGTTATAAAGATAATATAATACCACATCCGAATCATAGACAGGACGAGGGCCGATGGGGGCAGATACCAAAACCATCGCACTATATAAGATGCAATAATAAAAGTAAGAAAATAATACAAGTATCTATGTAAACATACAAGTAAGAATATTTTTCCTTTCAGAAAGAAGATAAGATAAGAGGCTCACCACGGTGGTGCCGGCGATGAGCTCGGCGTGGGTGATCGACGACGGTGAAGACGGGGACGGGGCGTGACGGACCGCTAAACCTAGACAAATATTGAGGAAAATGGAGCTTGGAGGTCGAGCTTGGAGAGGAGAAAGCTTAAGTAGTGTGGCTCGGGCATTCCATCGAACACCTTGTGTGCATAGGAGGTGAGCTAGAGAACCACCAAGCCCTCTCCCCCTTGGCCAGAAAAAAACAGAGCAGTGTGCTCTGCTCTTACGCGAGGGAGTATATATAGGCACCTCATTGGTCCCGGTTGGTGGCATGAACCGGGACTAAAAGGGAGCCTTTGGTCCCGGTTCAAGCCACCAACCGGGACCAATGGTGGTGGGCCAGGAGCGAGGCCCATTGGTCCCGGTTCGTCCCACCAACCGGGACCAATGGCCCACGTGGCCCGGCTGGCCCCCTGGTCTCACGAACCGGGTCCAATGCCCCCATTGGTCCCGGTTCTGGACTGAACCGAGACTAATGGGCTGATCCGGCCTGGACCAAAGCCCTGTTTTCTACTAGTGCAAGCTCCAATTGAATCAATCTCCAACCCAGATTTCCCTGTCATCCAGTATGTTGAGGACACAATTCT
Organism: Triticum urartu; assembly: GCF_056163025.1. Classification (NCBI taxonomy): domain Eukaryota; kingdom Viridiplantae; phylum Streptophyta; class Magnoliopsida; order Poales; family Poaceae; genus Triticum; species Triticum urartu. The sequence goes on from NC_141876.1 coordinate 128,738,900, forward strand.
AGTTTCGCCTGCCAGCCTAATACAAGTGGAGCAAGTGAATAATATTCTGAAGCATTTTTCCAATCAAACTATGCCTAAAATAAACTATCACAAATATGTCATGATTCCTATGAATGTGCAGGAAGAGGTATGTAAACAACTCTTGCACTCTTTGGATTGCAGAAGGGGAACCTTCCCATTCACATATTTGGGGCTGCCATTAAGTGCTAATAGGCTAAAAGCTGAGGATTTTTCTCCAATATGCCAACAGATAGGGAGAAGATTGTCAGGATGCTCTACAATGCTTTCATATGATGGCAGACTGCTTCTAATCAAATTAGTGTTCTCAGCCCTACCAATATTCTTTATGAGCATTCTGCCTCTACCTGCTTCTATCACCAGCTAGATCAATAAATACCTCAGGAACTTTCTTTGGAGAAAATTTGGTGAATTAGTGGCAGGTCCAGCTCTAATAGCTTGGGACAAAGTGTGCATGCCTAGAAATCAGGGTGGACTTCGTATTTTAGATGTGAGCTTGCACAATAAGGCTCTAATGATGAAAAATGTGCAGAAGTTCCTCAATAAGGATTCACTGCCCTGGGTTCAGCTGATATGGGAAAAGCACTACTCTCAGACAATGCCAGGAAACAAGTTTGTTGGATCACACTGGTGGAAGAGCCACCTTAGATTGCTTGCAGATTATAAATACAGCTCACATTGTAAATTGGGCAATGGTCAAGCAGTTTTACTTTAGCATGATAACTTGAGTGATCAACCACTCAAGGACAAGTTCCCTGAGCTTCTTTCATTTGCCAAAGATGATGCTTTATCAGTACATGACTGGAAAATTGCTGGAGATCAAATTCATCTGTTCAACACACCACTCTCCACTTGCGCCTTCTCTCAATTCAATGATTTGCAACGGTTAATACAGACACAAAGCAATGAACATGAGAAAGATTCCTGGAGCTGCAAGGGACAAAAAAGCATATATTTCTCCATTCTGATGTATCATCGCCTTAGCCCTAAACAGCAAGAACAGCAGATATTCAGATGGCTGTGGAAAAGCTCATGTACGTTGAGGCACAAATTCTTCTTCTGCATGCTATTACATGATAGGGTGAATACCAGGAATTTACTCAAAAGGAAATCCTTTGCGACTGAAAGTTACAACTGTGCTCTATGTCATGAAGACACAGAACAAACAGCACGCCATCTCTTTTGGGATTGTGGATTCTCTCAAAACTGTTGGCACAGTATTCTCCTGAGAAAGAAGCTTGGTATCTCATTTTTAGATGATATCCTACTGGCAAGATCAGAGTTACTGAGCAAAATTGCTTTGGAAATTATAGTTCAAGGCTGTTGGGTCATTTGGGGGCAAATGAACGGGAAAATATTCAGAAAGGAAGTTCAGAGTATAAATTGCTGGAAATTCAAATTAAGAGAGGACCTCAAACTCCTTGAGCACAGAATAAAAACAAAGCACTTGGAGGCTTATAAAGATGGATCAGTGATCATCTAGGATGAGCACTTCATAGAACAGTTCTTTGTAGGATCATGTTAGAAAAGGCTGGTATAGGCCAAAAGCCATGTTCCTTGTTTTATTTTCTTTTTCTCTTTATGTACGTAACATATTTATTTATTAATAGAAAATTACCGTAGAACAATTGTTCTACGGTTTGAGCCTAGAAAAAAGCAGACAGATATAAGATGTTTTTCACGTAGGGACCTACTCCACAGACAACGCTCTCTTCGGTGGCCATGGCCACGTAGTACGTACTCTTTCCGGTTCTTTTTAGTTCGCATATAAGATTTGACTGAAGTCAAGCCTCGTAAAATTTGACCAACTTTATAGAAAAAAGTACCAACATTCACAATCTGAAATCAATACCAATAGATGTGTCATGACTTAAAGTTTCATATTGTATAACTTTAGCATTACAGATGTTGATATTTTTTCATATAAATACGATCAAACTTTATGAAGTTTGACTTCAGAGAATTCTAATATGCAGAGTAAAAAGGACCGGAGGGAGTACATGCTACCTGGAGGAGAGAATTCTCGTTAGAATTGTCCCTGCCAAAGATATACTGTACTATGAATGTTTTGGCCATGACTATGCGTGCCTTCAGTTTCTGCGATGAGCATGGGAGAAATGAAATGGTGCCGCCGGAGACCCGGTCCGCCAGTCTGTCCTCGAAACTTGAGAAAGAGTATGCATGAGAAAAATCAGCGGGATGGTCGGATCTGGATCATCATCTTACTATTCCGGAGCTACATACCGATGGAGACGTAAACTAACCTTGACATTTCTCGTGGAGCAAAATAAACCAGCGTGTTAATGTATACCTCTTTGTTCCTGTTTCAAAGTGTCAACTACCTTTAAGTCCACATGCATGTGTTAAAATTAGTGACCTAAATTTGACGTAGGGTACAGAGTTGCTAGCAGAAACTGTCGGTAGCGGAAGGCAGCTGGCAAGCTAGTAATTTTCCGAAGCCAAGGAAAGCAACATGAAGGCCGAACCATGCATGCAAGCATGATTGACATGTCTCTTTGCTTAACCGTGTCGTCGATGCCACAGTGTCGATCGGCATGCAACAGCTTTCCCCCAGAACAGAGCTGTTCATTTTTCACGAGCTACGTTACATATGCATCTGGTGTGAAACGCGTTATTCCAAAGCGAGCGCCCGTTTGGATCAACGCTCAAAGTCCACCGGAGTTGGTGAAGACGATGGGGGCATGATGATGCAATCTAATACTAATATATGATGGCAGACTAGTATACCTAATCATGGCTTGCGGTGTGTGTAGAGCTAGTCTTTTCTTCCTATAAATACCGGCCGCCCCGCGTTCCTCCACCACATCCAGCAAGCTCTCAAGGCACTATCTAGCTGGTTGTAGAATAGACCGATCGAGTAGCATCGTAAGAAACACCTATAAACCGATCATGGCAGCGCGCGCCATTGTTGTCCTCTGGCTCATCCTCGCGCTGGTCGCCATCGCCAGCGGAGGAGCGTCGGCGCAGCTATCGTCGGGCTTCTACTCCCGCTCGTGCCCGGGCATGCTCAAAGCCGTGCGCTCGGCGCTGCACCCGGCCATCGCCAGGGAGCGCCGCGTGGGCGCCTCCATCGTCCGCCTCTTCTTCCACGACTGCTTCGTCCAGGGCTGCGACGCCTCGCTGCTGCTGGACGACGCGCCGGGCCTGCGCGGCGAGAAGAACGCCACGCCCAACAAGAACTCCGCCAGGGGGTTCGAGGTCATCGACGCCGTCAAGGCGGCCGTCGAGGGGTGTTGTCCCGGCGTCGTCTCTTGCGCCGACATCCTGGCCATCGCCGCCGAGGAGAGCGTTGTCTTCGTAAGTATCCATACATGCATAGTCATGCTTAGGTCGTTAGTAGTACTGTACGTACCGTTCAACAAAGTCTAACACTAGTGTGACATGCATTGTGTACGTGTAGCTGGGTGGCCCGAGCTGGGAGGTGAAGATGGGGAGGAGGGACTCGACGACGGCGAGCTTCAACGGCGCCGAGAACAACATCCCGCCGCCGACGTCGGGGCTTGCCAACCTTACGTCGCTCTTCGCCGCGCAGGGGCTCTCCCAGAAAGACATGGTCGCACTCTCAGGTAGGAGTAGTACATACATACATATACGGACGTTACACGGTACATGCAAAATAAACCGTACGTACATCGGTACATAATCCCAAATCAACCACTGGCATCTTCCATCAACCTTCTTCTACGTACTTTATTTTCGTATAAATAATTACGTACATCGGTAGTACAATTTTGCAGTTTGAAATCCGAACCAACAACAAAAAAAGAAGCAAGTAAGGTTCTGTGCTACTTTCTCAGACTGTTAATTCCTCAATGGAGTCGGTAGCTTTCTAGCCGCAAAATAAGCTGGTATCAACCAACGGAACTGATAGCCACGTTTTGACTCCAAAGCTCAAAATTTCTACATAAGACAATTTCTCAGGATTAAACAAATATACTACTCTTTACAGGTGATGAGTTACAAAGTTGATTGATGACTAATTACCACTGACCTAACCTTTGGTATGTCCGCTTAATTTGTAAGACTGGACAACGTCAAAAAAATTGTTCCTTGTTAACTTAAACATGTAGTACTAATTAGGAAAGTTGGTGAATGATTCCTACCGATGGAATGACAAAAGAGTAGCTGGAAAACAGGTAGTATAACTTGAGCTGACGGTATAACTTGTCTTCCAGGAGCCCATACAATCGGCCTAGCACGCTGCACAAACTTCCGGGACCACATCTACAACGACACAAACATCGACGCCGGCTTCGCCAGGAGCCGCCAGTCAGGCTGCCCTCACGCCACCGGCTCCCGCGACAACAACCTGGCGCCGCTGGACCTACAAACCCTGACCGTCTTCGAGAACAACTACTACAAGAATCTCGTCCAGAAGAGGGGCCTCCTGCACTCAGACCAGGAGCTCTTCAATGGTGGTGCTGCCGACGCGCTGGTCCGAGAGTATGTCGGTAGCCAGAGCGCCTTCTTCCAGGACTTTGTAGAGGGAATGATCAAGATGGGGGACATCACGCCGCTGACGGGATCCAACGGGCAGATCAGGATGAACTGCAGGAGGATCAACTAAGATTGTTCTCCCCTTTCCGCAGCAACAATCCGATGTTGTTACCATGCTTGAATTCATTATGATTTGCCCCCTTTCTTGTAAGGATAAAAGGTTAAAATATATTACAATACTGCCCTTTTGTGGAATGTTCATGGAAGAACTGAACATGGATGCACTGGCAAAAGAACAAAGAGCAAAGTGAGATATGGCAAATCAACAATTTCAATGTATGGAGTGGCAAATAATAAAATTATTAAGTAAAGAGGGGCTAAAGATCAAATCCCATATGATTGGAACTCAAGTTATGAACAACTCTGATAAAGTCCCCACCACACACTACCGACAAAGAACCCATGGGTTACCCTCCCCCCGCCCGCCACTTATAAAAACACTTGGCATAGATCATGTAGAACATGACACCAACGAATAAAGTATGATATGCAGCAGAGTTTAAACATGATATCGCACAAGGAATATAGTTTACAAGACATACAAGAGATTATAAGTAAAGACGCAAGTCTTGTAACACACATTATAGACTTTTTGTCATCCATTGGCATCAAAGACACCAAAATGTGAGATAAGTTAACTACCCAGTCGGCTGAACTATGCACTGGCAGAAGAAGGAGAACTCTCTTCATCTTATGACCTCCAGTAACTTCTCAGTCTTCATGTACATAGGCAGTTGGGAATGTCCATTTATCTTCTATATTTAAATATCTAGCTTTCACTAACCCATTTCTCTTAACATGCAAGCATGTCATCTCAGCAAGCAACATGCATGGGAAAATGCCCACCTCAGCATACAATCATGCATAGGAGAAAACCCAACTCAACATGCAAACATGCATTAATTTTTATTTCATTAGGCTATTTATATTTAATAAATATTTTAGAACTATACAATAAGCATTAGAAAATATATTTATTTTAGTTATAGTTCTCGTATTATTACTGTAATCATGCATAGGAAAAGGTCCATGTCAACATGCAAACAGGCATGAAAATTCCATTCTATTATTCTATTATGCTATTTATATTTTACAAATATGTTACAACTATACAATAATCAAACATAATAAAATATTACTCCAAATACAATGTTTCATACAATCAAATATCATTGAAATATATTGCAAAATATTTCCACAACAACGTGCGAGGTCATCTAGTTTTAAGAAATAGAAAGGAGCTCAATTCCTAAAAGTGACTAATTCATTCCCATCCTGTTAAGAAAGTTACGCATCAACCAAATTGGAACTTAGGTTATGACCAATCTGATACTCTATACCCGGATATGTGTTTCTCAATGCGGATCCCCAAATCTATAGAAGAATTACTTCAGCAAATTTGACTTGAGAAAAAGCTAATTCGTATAGAAAATAAAAACAGAGAGACTATATATATATATATCTTCCGTGCAGATAATATTAGTCATCGACCTAGATCTTCTAGAGCTTAGACTCTAGAGTTGAAGTCAACTTTATTTCTCCCAACTAACTGCATGTTTGTCTTATTAATTGTCTCCTTTGACACAACCATGCCCCACATGCTACTACCAAGCTATGTCTACAATCAAGTAAATAAAACAGATTTATGCATTGTCACAAACAACAATTCACAAATTCTCACCACATGCATTTAGTATATACACAGTGTTTGTGGACGTGATTTGTTTTTTCAAGCACAAATAGTATGTGTACATGCAGCTCCGGAGCAATAGAGAAATTGTTAGGTGGACAAGAACATAACACAAAATATTACCCTCAATCGTCAAGTCTTGCAAGATAATTGTTGATGTGGAGAGCAGGGACAAAGCCAGGATTTTACATGGAGGGGGTTAAGTAAGACTGGCTTGGTATGAGTTTAATGAGGGTTCTGGAAGTGCTAAAATATCATGAACATGGTGTTCTAATGAGTGGTGACAACAACAACAAAAAATGAGTAGTAATATGAAGGAAATTTGAACCTTGGGCATGGCTTAGCCCCTGCTCCCCCCCCCCCCCCCCCCGTGCCCCGTCCCCGGTGGAGAGAATGAGAGAGACAATGAGAGATGGAACTTACGAATAATATAATCTAAAGAGTCGAGACACCCAACCTACTCTATGAGTTAGTTTGTTCGTTTGACTCAAGATGATAGTGGACAAACAGTCAACAATCGGTTCTAACGTTATGATGTTCAAGATGGTTTTTTTATTTTTATGGTGTGTTTGGTTGGAGGTATACCACAAATGGTTTGGGGTTATCCTTGTTTTGTTTTGGTTCATCGGGTTGTTTGGTGAACACTTGTCACACATAGACTCAACATTTTTGTTCAAAAAAAGGAAAAGACATAGACTCATTTTTTTAAAATGCACGTCACTTCATTAAGAGAGAAATATAATTTGATTACAAGAGGGTTGCGATAGAGTTCTAAAGCCCCTAACGACACAATACCACATCCACATAAATGAAATGAACATGTTGACTATTCCCTATTACCCGGAGTTCTAAGGAAGAAGAAGATAATAGAAGGCCGGTCTGTGTAAAAGTTGCCCCTGCCTCGTCCAGACAGCCAACATGGGACATGGTCATGTTCCAAGTTTTATGGTCCTCCCCGTCCGACCTTCCTCTCCTCGCCGCTACCAAATGCTGCCGTCGGGCAAAGCCTGAGCAGCCCATGGTGGGGCGCGGTCCTGTAGGTGGTTCCATGACGGTCATCGATCCTCAGCAGTGACTCGAAGAGAATAGTAGTAGCGACAAGAATAGCACCGACATGGCAACGATCTGGGAGCAGCATCAACGCACAGCATCGGTCCTACAAATCGCACATTAGTGGCAAGAAGTGCAGCGGCATGGCAACGATCCGAGATCACCGGGAGCGGCGCATTGCACTTAGTTGTGGTTGTATGTATCACGCGTCAGCAACATCAAGGCACCTTTTGTTTTGTGCTCATGGAGTAGTTGTGGCTAAGCGGGTCCCGGAAGCAGTACGAAGTCATGGCTTGCTGGTGGCCACCAGTTGCGGGCAGCATGAAGTCCGGAAGGCGGTGCTCGCGCCACTGCGGTGGTTGGTGGTAGACAGTCCCCACATCCAGCCAGTGGGTTGCTCCTCTTGTGTGTTGTCATAGTGGTGCGGTTTGGTCTCAGTGACAACATGCATAGCCATGGCGGGTGGCAGGTGTGGCCTCTCGATTGTCGTCATTACCCTCCTCCACCCAGTTGTCCGACACGACTCCAAGTTGCTTGACATTGGATCTTGGTGGTACGACAACATCGAGCGACAAGATAGAGCGGCAGGTCCGGAAAACTGCCATCTACATCCCCATGAAGCAATCACCCGCTCAATAGCTCATGTGTTATTGCTGGAATTTAGTCTATTTTGGGCAGCCCAATAACTATTTCAGAAATTCCTAATAAATCCTAGAGGCCCACTTAACCCATTTGTGCAAGGCAAGGGATATTACTAAAGTTTAGTCCCACATTGCTAGTTTAGTGGGAGTTGGACCTCCTTATAAGGGAGGTTCTTTCCCCACTTGTACGAGCATGAGAACAAGAGGGATATCCACGCGCGCTCCTCCTCCGTCGCCCGCCTCGTCACGACGCGCCGCGGGTTGCGGGAATGAGCTGAGCCGATATCTAAATTTTTGCCACGCACTACGGGTATACGAAAGGTCACACGAAAGCTGAATTTTTTTTTTGCAAAAGTGGAGTTCAAATGCGAACGGTGCAGCCCTTCGGCTGCTGGCTGTTCGCTTCGTCTCTGTCTCTTCGTTTCGCCTCCCGTCGTTGCCCTCTCGCCTCCTTCTCTTGCGCCTATAAAAGGGAGGTCCCTTCTCCCAGAGAGACGTACCAGAACTTCTCCTTCCTCTCGCCACCGGTTCCAATCTCTAAGCTGTTGTTGTCTTCCTCATCTCATCTTGCGGCATGCACCGCGAGTCGGGACAGTAGGCCTCCGAAACCGCACGTTTTGAGTCATGTACGGGAGAATGGTGATAAGGTTTTTGGGGAGCGCTCAGCGCGACTACTGGTTGCTTCATCACGAACGATCCGGTCGCCGACGACCACTTCCCCGACGACCACTTCTTCCCCGACGTCCACGACCTCCTCGACGACATGGTAGGCGAGGACACCGACCCCAAGTCCAGCGCTTCTGCTGCTACTGTCCCGTACGTGTTCTTGTTTTTCCTGTTAAAGGTTATGCCGCAGTTCCTTGTTCTAGTCCTTGTCCTACACCTGATATGTTCTACTTCATATATGCTACTTGCTATACTGTCTGCTCTAGGTATGTTTACTGCTCATATATGAAGATGTTGTTTACCTTCTCTTTGTCAAATTGCATGACTTGCTTTATCTCTGCTATATTAGTCATGTTTTATCTAGTATTTCTATCAGCAAAGTTGTTTGGTAAATTGCTCATATTTCCAACAATCCAAAAACCTTATTATAGGCAATTTACCCTGAGTGGTTTTGCTGCTTCCATGAGACCTCCTATGTTTGAGGGTATCCACTATAAGAGGTGGCGCGTGAGAGCAGTCTTATGGTTTCAAACCATGAGTTGCTATGACGCCACTCTCGACAAACCTGAAGGAGAGCTTGATGCTCAACATGCACAAGCTTTTCAGAAAATGGATACTCTGTTTAAGGCTGCTCTCTTGAGTGTTCTTGGTGAGAACATAGTTGATGCTTATGCGTCAATTGATAATGGAAAAGATATGTGGGATGCACTCGAGGCCAAGTTTGGGGTCTCGGATGCTGGCACTGAGCTGTACATCATGGAGCAATTCTATGATTATAAGATGACTGAAGAGCGCTCCATGGTTGAGCAAGCTCATGAGATACAGTCATTTGCTAGAGAACTTGAGCACTTCAGTTGTATGCTACCGGACAAGTTTGTTGCCGGAGGTATCATCACTAAGCTTCCTCCTTCATGGAGGAACTTTGCTACCTTGTTGAAGCATAAGAGGCAGGAGTTTTCCGTCCCGGATCTCATTGGCACTCTTGATGTGGAAGAAAAGGCGAGAGCAAAGGACACACATGCTCGAGGTATTGAGGGAGGATCTAGTGCCAATGTGGTACAGAAGCAGAACTTCCAGCCCCACAAGTTCAAGAACAAGGGCAAGTTTGATGGGAAGAACAAGGCTGTGCAACCCACGAACTTTAAGAAGAAGAATGGCAAGAAGAAAGGTGCTTGTCATGTGTGTGGGGATCCTGATCATTGGGCTCCTAATTGCCCTAATCGCTATGACAAGCGTCATCCTGGGAAAGGCGGCAAGACCGCTAATGTTGTCATTGAAGACACTGACATGAAGGATGCTGGGTATGGTATATTTCCCACTATTCTTTCAGTATGTCATTCTCCTGACTGGTTGATTGACACGGGTGCTAATGTGCATGTATGCGGTGATATTTCCATGTTTTCGTCTTATCAGACCGCAGGGACTTCAACCGTGCTGATGGGCAACGGTTCAAGTGCTTCTGTTCGTGGTGTTGGCACGGTCGATCTGAAGTTTACTTCGGGGAAGATCGTGCGGCTGAAGAACGTGCATTATGTCCCCTCCGTCAATAAAAATCTTGTTCGCGGATCTCTTCTGTGTAGAGATGGCTACAAGCTTGTCTTTGAGTCGAATAAATTTGTAATATCCAAGTATGGAATCTTTGTTGGTAAAGGCTATGAGTCAGGAGGCTTGTTTCGTTTATCCTTATCAGACGTTTGCAATAAAGTTGTTAATCATATTTGCAACAATAGTGAATCCAATGTGTGGCATTCACGTCTTTGTCATGTTAACTTTGGTTGCATGTCGCGACTAGCGAAGTTGAACTTAATCCCTAGTTTCACCACCGTCAAGGGATCTAAGTGTCAAGTGTGTGTGCAAGCTAAGCAACCTCGTAAGTCTCACACGACTGCGGAAATAAGAAATCTTGCACCACTAGAGCTCATACATTCAGATCTATGTGAAATGAATGGTGTGTTGACAAAAGGTGGAAAGAAATATTTCATGACGTTAATTGATGACTCCACTAGATACTGCCGTGTGTATCTTCTGAAATCTAAGGATGAGGCTTTGAACTTTTTCAAGATCTATAAAGCTGAAGTGGAAAACCAACTTGATCGAAAAATCAAGAGGCTTAGGTCCGACCGTGGTGGAGAGTATTTTTCCAATGAATTTGATGCTTTTTATGCGGAACATGGTATAATCCATGAGAGGACGCCTCCCTATTCACCTCAGTCAAATGGGGTGGCCGAAAGAAAGAACCGTACCCTAACAGATTTGGTTAACGCCATGTTAGACACTTCGGGTCTCTCCAAGGCATGGTGGGGGAGGCGATATTGACTGCATGTCATGTCCTAAACTGAGTTCCCACAAAGAACAAAGAGATAACTCCATTCGAGGAATGGGAGAAGAAAAGGTTAAAACTCTCTTATCTACAGACATGGGGTTGTTTGGCGAAAGTCAATGTTCCAATTCCAAAGAAGCGGAAGCTTGGACCAAAGACTGTGGATTGTGTTTTCCTGGGATATACTTTTCATAGCATTGGCTATAGATTCTTGGTTGTAAAATCTGAGGTACCTGATATACATGTCGGTACGATCATGGAGTCGAATGATGCGACTTTCTTTGAAGATATCTTTCCCATGAAGGATATGGCTACCTCATCTAATCAGGAGATGCCTAGTTCATCGAATCAGGAACCAGTTACAATTACCGAACCTGCCATTTCGATGGAACACTTTGAAAGTCCTGTGGAGGAGAACAATGAAGTTCCTACTAGGAGCAAGAGACAGAGGACTGCAAAGTCTTTTGGTGATGATTTTCTTGTGTATCTCTTAGATGACACTCCCAGTTCTATTTCAGAGGCCTATGCATCTGAAGATGCTGACTACTAGAAGGAAGCGGTTCGTAGCGAGATGGATTCCATCTTGGCGAATGAAATCTGGGAGATAACTGATCGTCCTTATGGGTGCAAACCTATAGGATGCAAATGGGTATTCAAGAAGAAGCTTAGGCCTGACGGTACTATTGAAAAGTATAAGGCTCGGCTCGTGGCTAAGGGTTATACCAAAAGGAAGGTGAAGACTTCTTTGATACTTACTCACCTGTGGCTCGACTGACCACTATTCGAGTTCTACTTTCACTAGCTGCCTCGCATGGTCTTCTCGTTCATCAAATGGATGTTAAGACTGCTTTCCTAAATGGAGAGTTGGACGAGGAAATTTATATGGAACAACCAGATGGGTTTGTACTAGATGGTTAGGAAGGGAAAGTGTGCAAGTTGCTGAAGTCTTTGTACGGACTTAAGCAAGCACCCAAACAGTGGCATGAAAAGTTTGAAAGAACTTTAATAGTTGTAGGCTTTGTTGTGAACGAAGTTGACAAATGTGTGTACTATCGCCATGGTGGGGGCAAGGGAGTTATCCTGTGCTTTTATGTTGATGACATACTGATTTTCGGAACAAATCTGAATGTTATTAAGGAGGTCAAGGATTTCCTATCTCGTTGTTTTGAGCTGAAGGATTTAGGAGTGGCTGATGTCATTCTGAACATCAAGTTGTTGAGAGACGATGATGGTGGGATTACATTGCTTCAATCTCACTATGTGGAAAAGATCTTGAGTCGCTTTCGCTATAGTGACTGCAAGCCCTCTCCAACACCATATGATGCGAGTGTGTTACTTCGAAAGAATCGAAGAATTGTTAGAGATCAATTGAAATATTCTCTAATTATTGGCTCTCTTATGTACTTAGCAAGTGCTACAAAACCTGACATCTCTTTTGCTGTTAGCAAACTGAGTCGGTTTGTCTCAAGACCAGGAGATGTGCATTGGAAAGCTCTAGAGAGAGTTTTGCATTATTTGAAAGGCACTGCAAATTATGGAATTCACTACACCGGGCATCCAAAGGTGCTTGAAGGGTATAGTGACTCAAACTGGATCTCAGATGCTGATGAGATAAAGGCCACGAGCGGTTATGTATTCACTCATGGAGGTGGCGCTGTTTCTTGGAAGTCTTACAAGCAGACCATCTTAACGAGGTCAACAATGGAAGCAGAACTCACAGCACTAGATACAGCTACGGTTGAAGCAGATTGGCTTCGCCGGCTCTTGAATGACTTGCCGGTTGTTGAGAAACCTGTACCGGGTGTCCTTATGAACTACGACAATCAAACTGTGATCACGAAAGTGAGCAGCTCAAAGGATAACATGAAGTCATCAAGACACGTTCAGAGAAGGTTAAAGTCTGTCAGGAAAATGAAAAACTCCGGAGTTATTGCGTTGGATTATATCCAAACGTCTAAAAATCTGGCAGATCCTTTTACCAAGGGTCTATCACGTAATGTGATAGATAATGCATCGAGGGAGATGGGTATGAGACCCACAATATGAGTTGTTCATAGTGGTAACCTATTCTTTGTGATCGGAGATCCCGTGAATTAGATGTGGAAGACAAGCTGTTGGTCAACTGAGAGGAGAGTATCCTTACTATTCACAATACCACTCCATGAAGATGCAATACTCTCCTAATCTGCATGGCAGGTTGATGTATATCTTAATGTGTTCTAAGTGGCTTATTTAAGCAGAGATGTTATCCTGCAGAACATCTTTTGAAGAACACACCTATATGAGTCTAATTGTCAAACGTCGCAATCTATGAGAGTAGGGTTCTCTCTAGTAAACTCACGAAAGGTCACGGAGTATGACGCATAAGCTCCACCCGCGGGGAAGACCCACGGTAGCCACATATCGGTCAAGGCTTTATGTGAAGCTAGATTCGCAGAAAACTTGCAGTTCAAGGCCCAGTCCACTGTTCAAGTTGCTTACTAGTGTAGCATAGAGTTCTAGGTGGAAGTTCAACTTAACAGTCTCCACGCAGTACCGGTATATAAAACAGTGTTTTGGAACCAAAGGCAAATTTCTGTGTGCCTCTGGGATCTGGTGGGGGATTGCTGGAATTTAGTCTATTTTGGGCAGTCCAATAACTATTTCAGAAATTCCTAATAAATCCTAGAGGCCCACTTAGCCCATTTGTGCAAGGCAAGGGATATTACTAAAGTTTAGTCCTGTTGGAGATCGTAGCAGAAATTAAAAAAATTCTACGCATCACCAAGATCAATCTATGGAGTATTCTAGCAACGAGGGGAATAGGAGTGCATCTACATACCCTTGTAGATCGCGAGCGGAAGCGTTCAAGAGAACGGGGATGATGGAGTCGTACTCGCCGTGATCCAAATCACCGATGACCAAGTGCCGAAAGGACGGCACCTCCGCGTTCAACACACGTACGGAGCGGATGACGTCTCCTCCTTCTTGATCCAGCAAGGGGGAAGGAGAGGTTGATGAAGATCCAGCAGCACGACGGCGTGGTGGTGGATGCAGCAGTGATCGCAGCAGGGCTTCGCCGAGCTTCTGCGAGAGGGAGAGGTGTAGCAGGGGAGAGGGAGGCGCCAAGACTTGAGGTGCGGCTGCCCTCCCTCCCCCCTTTATATAGGCCCCCTAGGGGTGAAGGAAATATGCCCTAGAGGCAATAATAAAGTTATTATTTATTTCCTTATATCATGATAAATGTTTATTATTCATGCTAGAATTGTATTAACCGGAAACATAATACATGTGTGAATACATAGACAAATAGAGTGTCACTAGTATGCCTCTACTTGACTAGCTCGTTAATCGAAGATGGTTATGTTTCCTAACCATGAACAAAAGAGTTGTTATTTGATTAACGGGATCACATCATTAGAAGAATGATGTGATTGACTTGACCCATTCCGTTAGCTTAGCACTCGATCGTTTAGTATGTTGCTATTGCTTTCTTCATGACTTATACATGTTCCTATGACTATGAGATTATGCAACTCCCGTTTGCCGGAGGAACACTTTGTGTGCTACCAAACGTCACAACATAACTGGGTGATTATAAAGGAGCTATACAGGTGTCTCCAAAGGTACATGTTGGGTTGGCGTATTTCGAGATTAGGATTTGTCACTCCGATTGTCGGAGAGGTATCTCTGGGCCCTCTCGGTAATGCACATCACATAAGCCTTGCAAGCATTGCAACTAATGAGTTAGTTGCGAGATGATGTATTACGGAACGAGTAAAGAGACTTGCCGGTAACGAGATTGAACTAGGTATTAAGATACCGACGATCGAATCTCGGGCAAGTAACATACCGATGACAAAGGGAACAACGTATGTTGTTATGCGGTCTGATCGATAAAGATCTTCGTAGAATATGTGGGAGCCAATATGAGCATCCAGGTTCCGCTATTGGTTATTGACCGGAGACGTGTCTCGGTCATGTCTACGTTGTTCTCGAACCCGTAGGGTCCGCACGCTTAAGGTTTCGATGACAGTTATATTATGAGTTTATGAGTTTTGATGTACCGAAGGAGTTCGGAGTCCCGGATGAGATCGGTGACATGACGAGGAGTCTCGAAATGGTCGAGACGTAAAAATCGATATATTGGATGACTATATTCGGACATCGGAAAGATTCCGAGTGATTCGGGTATTTTCGGAGGTACCGGGGAGTTACGGGAATACGAGGAAGAAGCAATGGGCCTTAATGGGACTTAGTGGAAAGGACCAGAAGGTGGCGTGCACCCGTCCCAAGCCGAGTCCGAATTGGACAAGGGGTTTGGGGCGCGGCCCCTCTCTCCCTTCCTTCCCCTCTTCCCCCCTTTCCCCCCTTCTCCTAGTTGGACTAGGAAAGGAGGAAACCTACTCCAACTAGGAGTAGGAATCCTACTCCCTGGCGCGCCCCTCCTAGGGCCGGCCTCCTCCCCCTTGCTCCTTTATATACGGGGGCAGGGGCACCCCATAGACACACAAGTTGATCCACATGATCGTTTTCTTAACCGTGTGCGGTGCCCCCTTCCACCATAATCCTCGATAATATTGTAGCGGTGCTTAGGCGAAGCCCTGCGACGGTAGAACATCAAGATCGTCACCACGCCGTCGTGCTGACGGAACTCTTCCCCGACACTTTGCTGGATCGGAGTCCGGGGATCGTCATCGAGCTGAACGTGTGCTAAAACTCGGAGGTGCCGTAGTTCCGGTGCTTGATCGGTCGGGCCGTGAAGACGTACGACTACATCAACCGCGTTGTGCTAACGCTTCCGCTGTCGGTCTACAAGGGTACGTAGATCACACTCTCCCCTCTCGTTGCTATGCATCACCATGATCTTGCGTGTGCGTAGGAAATTTTTTGAAATTACTACGTTCCCCAACAGTGGCATTCGAGCCTAGGTTTTATGTGTTGATGTTATATGCACGAGTAGAACACAAGTGAGTTGTGGGCGATATAAGTCATACTGCTTACCAGCATGTCATACTTTGGTTCGGCGGTATTGTTGGACGAAGTGGCCCGGACCGACATTACGCGTACGCTTACGCGAGACCGGTTCTCCCGACGTGCTTTGCACAAAGGTGGCTGGCGGGTGACAGTTTCTCCAACTTTAGTTGAACCGAGTGTGGCTACGCCCGGTCCTTGCGAAGGTTAAAACAACACCAACTTGACAAACTATTGTTGTGGTTTTGATGCGTAGGTAAGATTGGTTCTTGCTTAAGCCCGTAGCAGCCACGTAAAACTTGCAACAACAAAGTAGAGGACGTCTAACTTGTTTTTGCAGGGCATGTTGTGATGTGATATGGTCAAGACATGATGCTAAATTTTACTGTATGAGATGATCTTGTTTTGTAACCAAGTTATCGGCAACTGGCAGGAGCCATATGGTTGTCGCTTTATTGTATGCAATGCAATTGCGCTGTAATGCTTTACTTTATCACTAAGAGGTAGCGATAGTCATGGAAGCATAAGATTGGTGAGACGACAACGATGCTACGATGGTGATCAAGGTGTTGCGCCGGTGACGATGGTGATCACAACGGTGCTTCGAAGATGGAGATCACAAGCACAAGATGATGATGGCCATATCATATCACTTATATTGATTGAATGTGATGTTTATCTTTTATGCATCTTATCTTGCTTTGATTGACGGTAGCATTTTAAGATGATCTCTCACTAATTATCAAGAAGTGTTCTCCCTGAGTATGCACCGTTGCGAAAGTTCTTCGTGCTGAGACACCACGTGATGATCAGGTGTGATAGGCTCTACGTTCAAATACAACGGGTGCAAAACAGTTGCACACGCGGAATACTCAGGTTATACTTGACGAGCCAAGCATATACAGATATGGCCTTGGAACACGGAGACCGAAAGGTCGAGCGTGAATCATATAGTAGATATGATCAACATAGTGATGTTCACCATTGAAACTACTCCATCTCACGTGATGATCGGACATGGTTTAGTTGATTTGGATCACGTGATCACTTAGAAGATTAGAGGGATGTCTTTCTAAGTGGGAGTTCTTAAGTAATATGATTAATTGAACTTTAAATTTATCATGAACTTAGTCCTGGTAGTATTTTGCAAATTATGTTGTAGATCAATATCTCGCGTTGTTGCTTCCCTGTGTTTATTTTGATATGTTCCTAGAGAAAATTGTGTTGAAAGATGTTAGTAGCAATGATGCGGATTGGATCCGTGATCTGAGGTTTATCCTCATTGCTGCACAAAAGAATTATGTCCTTAATGCACCGCTAGGTGACAGACCTATTACAGGAGCAGATGGAGACGTTATGAACGTTTGGCTAGCTCAATATGATGACTACTTGATAGTTTAGTGCACCATGCTTAATGGCTTAGAATCGGGACTTCGAAGACGTTTTGAATGTCATGGACCATATGAGATGTTCCAGGAGTTGAAGTTAATATTTCAAGCAAATACCCGAGTTGAGAGATATGAAGTCTCCAACAAGTTCTATAGCTAAAAGATGGAGGAGAATCGCTCAACTAGTGAGCATGTGTTCAGATTGTCTGGGTACTACAATCGCTTGAATCAAGTGGGAGTTAATCTTCCAGATAAGATAGTGATTGACAGAATTCTCTAGTCACCATCACCAAGTTAGTAGAACTTCGTGATGAACTATAATATGCAAGGGATAACGGAAACAACTCCCAAGCTCTTCATGATGCTGAAATCAACGAAGGTAGAAATCAAGAAAAACATCAAGTGTTGATGGTTGACAAGACCACTAGTTTCAAGAAAAGGGCAAAGGGAAGAAGGGGAACTTCAAGAAGAACGGCAAGCAAGTTGCTGCTCAAGTGAAGAAGCCCAAGTCTGATCCTAAGCCTGAGACTGAGTGCTTCTACTGCAAAGGGACTGGTCACTGGAAGTGGAACTGCCCCAAGTATTTGGCGGATAAGAAGGATGGCAAAGTGAACATAAGTATATTTGATATACATGTTATTGATGTGTACTTTACTAGTGTTTATAGCAACCCCTCAGTATTTGATACTAGTTCAGTTGCTAAGATTAGTAACTCGAAACGGGAGTTGCAGAATAAACAGAGACTAGTTAAGGGTGAAGTGACGATGTGTGTTGGAAGTGGTTCCAAGATTGATATGATCGTCATCGCACACTCCCTATAATTTCGGGATTAGTGTTGAACCTAAATAAGTGTTATTTGGTGTTTGCGTTGAGCATGAATATGATTTGATCATGTTTATACGGTTATTCATTTAAGTAAGAGAATAAATTGTTGTTCTGCTTACATGAATAAAACCTTATATGGTTACACACCCAATGAAAATAGTTTGTTGGATCTCGATCGTAGTGATACACATAATCATAATATTGAAACCAAAAGATGCAAAGTTAATAATGATAGTGCAACTTATTTGTGGCACTGCCGTTTAGGTCATATTGGTGTAAAGCGCATGAAGAAACTCCATGCTGATGGGCTTTTGGAATCACTTGATTATGAATCAATTGATGCTTGCGAACCATGCCTCATGGGCAAGATGACTAAGACTCTGTTCTTCGGAACAATGGAGCGAGCAACAGATTTGTTGGAAATCATACATACTGATGTATGTGGTCCGATGAATATTGAGGCTCGTGATAGGTATCATTATTTTCTGATCTTCACAGATGATTTGAGCAGATATGAGTATATCTACTTGATGAAACATAAGTCTGAAACGTTTGAAAAGTTCAAATAATTCTAGGGTGAAGTGGAAAATCATCGTGACAAGAAAAAAAAGTTTCTACGATCTGATCGCGGAGACAAATATTTGAGTTACGAGTTTGGTCTTCAATTAAAACATTGTGGAATAGTTTCACAAACTCATGCCACCTGGAACACCACAGCATAATGGTGTGTCCGATCGTCATAACCGTACTTTATTGGATATAGTGCAATCTATGATGTCTCTTACCAATCTACCACTATCGTTTTGGGGTTATGCATTAGAGACAGCTGCATTCACGTTAAAAAGGGCACCATCTAAATCCATTGAGACGACACAATCTGAATTATGGTTTGGCAAGAAACCAAAATTGTCGTTTCTTAAAGTTTTGGGTTGTGATGCTTATGTGAAAAAGTTTCATCCTGATAAGCTCAAACCCAAATCGGAGAAATATGTCTTCATAGGACACCCAAAGGAGACTGTTGGGTACACCTTCTATCTGAAGGAAATATGCCCTAGAGGCAATAATAAAGTTATTATTTATTTCCTTATAATCATGATAAATGTTTATTATTCATGCTAGAATTGTATTAACTGGAAACATAATACATGTGTGAATACATAGACAAACAAAGTGTCACTAGTATGCCTCTACTTGACTAGCTCGTTAATCAAAGATGGTTATGTTTCCTAACCATGAACAATGAGTTGTTATTTGATTAACGAGGTCACATCATTAGTTGAATGATCTGATTGACATGACCCATTCCATTAGCTTAGCACCCGATCGTTTAGTATGTTGCTATTGCTTTCTTCATGACTTATACATGTTCCTATGACTATGAGATTATGCAACTCCCGTTTACCGGAGGAACACTTTGGGTGCTACCAAACGTCACAACGTAACTGGGTGATTATAAAGGAGCATTACAGGTGTCTCCAAAGGTAGATGTTGGGTTGGCGTATTTCGAGATTAGGATTTGTCACTCCGATTGTCGGAGAGGTATCTCTGGGCCCTCTCGGTAATACACATCACATAAGCCTTGCAAGCATTACAACTAATATGTTGGTTGTGAGATGATGTATTACGGAACGAGTAAAAGAGACTTGCCGGTAACGAGATTGAACTAGGTATTGGATACCGACGATTGAATCTCGGGCAAGTAACATACCGATGACAAAGGGAACAACGTATGTTGTTATGCGGTCTGACCGATAAAGATCTTCGTAGAATATGTAGGAGCCAATATGGGCATCCAGGTCCCGCTATTGGTTATTGACCGGAGACGTGTCTCGGTCATGTCTACATTGTTCTCGAACCCGTAGGGTCCGCACGCTTAAGGTTACGATGACAGTTACATTATGAGTTTATGCATTTTGATGTACCGAAGGTTGTTCGGAGTCCCGGATGTGATCACGGACATGACGAGGAGTCTCGAAATGGTCGAGACGTAAAGATTGATATATTGGAAGCCTATGTTTGGACATCGGAAGTGTTCCGGGTGAAATCGGGATTTTACCGGAGTACCGGGAGGGTTACCGGAACCCCCCGGGAGCCATATGGGCCTTCATGGGCCTTAGTGGAAAGGAGAAAGGGGCAGCCCAAGGTGGCTGCGCCACTTCCCCCTCCCCTAGTCCTATTAGGACTAGGAGAAGGTGGCCGGCCCCCCTCTCTCCCTTCCCCTCCGAGGAATCCTAGTTGGACTAGTATTGGGGGGAGGAATCCTACTCCCAAAGGGAGTAGGACTCTCCTGCGCCTCCCTCCTTGGCCGGCCAGCCTCCCCTCCTCTCCTCCTTTATATACGGAGGCAGGGGACACCTCTAGACACAGAAGTTGATCCACGTGATCTATTCCTTAGCCGTGTGCGGTGCCCCCTGCCACCATATACCTCGATAATACTGTAGCGGAGTTTAGGCGAAGCCCTGCTGCTGTAGTTCATCAAGATCTTCACCACGCCGTCGTGCTGACGGAACTCTTCACCGACACTTTGCTGGATCGGAGTCCGGGGATCGTCATCGAGCTGAACGTGTGCTCGAACTCGGAGGTGCCGTAGTTTCAGTGCTTGATCGGTTGGATCGTGAAGACGTACGACTACTTCCTCTAAGTCATGTCAGCGCTTCCGCAGTCGGTCTGCGTTGGGTACGTAGACAACACTCTCCCCCTCGTTGCTATGCATCACATGATCTTGCGTGTGCGTAGGAATTTTTTTTGAAATTACTACGAAACCCAACAGTGGCATCCGAGCCTAGGTTATTTATGTTGATGTTATATGCACGAGTAGAACACAAGTGAGTTGTGGACGATACAAGTCATACTGCCTACCAGCATGTCATACTTTGGTTCGGCGGTATTGTTGGACGAGACGACCCGGACCAACCTTACGCGTACGCTTACGCGAGACCGGTTCCCTCGACGTGCTTTGCACATAGATGGCTTGCGGGCGACTGTCTCTCCAACTTTAGTTGAACCGAGTATGGCTACGCCCGGTCCTTGCGAAGGTTAAAACGGAGTCTATTTGACAAACTATCGTTGTGGTTTTGATGCGTAGGTGAGATTGGTTCTTACTTAAGCCCGTAGCAGCCACGTAAAACATGCAACAACAAAGTAGAGGACGTCTAACTTGTTTTTGCAGGGCATGTTGTGATGTGATATGGTCAAGGCATGATGCTGAATTTTATTGTATGAGATGATCATGTTTTGTAACCGAGTTATCGGCAACTGGCAGGAGCCATATGGTTGTCGCTTTATTGTATGCAATGCAATCGCGATGTAATGCTTTACTTTATTACTAAACGGTAGTGATAGTCGTGGAAGCATAAGATTGGCGAGACGACAACGATGCTACGATGGAGATCAAGGTGTCACGCCGGTGACGATGGTGATCATGACGGTGCTTCGGAGATGGAGATCACAGGCACAAGATGATGATGGCCATATCATATCACTTATATTGATTGCATGTGATGTTTATCTTTTATGCATCTTATCTTGCTTTGATTGACGGTAGCATTATAAGATGATCTCTCACTAAATTATCAAGAAGTGTTCTCCCTGAGTATGCACCGTTGCGAAAGTTCTTCGTGCTGAGACACCACGTGATGATCGGGTGTGATAGGCTCTACGTTCAAATACAACGGGTGCAAAACAGTTGCGCACGCAGAATACTCAGGTTATACTTGACGAGCCAAGCATATACAGATATGGCCTCGGAACACAGAGACCGAAAGGTCGAGCGTGAATCATATAGTAGATATGATCAACATAAAGATGTTCACCGATGAAACTACTCCATCTCATGTGATGATCGGACATGGTTTAGTTGATTTGGATCACGTGATCACTTAGAGGATTAGAGGGATGTCTATCTAAGTGGGAGTTCTTAAGTAATATGATTAATTGAACTTAAATTTATCATGAACTTAGTACCTGATAGTATCTTGCTTGTTTATGTTGATTGTAGATAGATGGCTCGTGCTGTTGTTCCGTTGAATTTTAATGCGTTCCTTGAGAAAGCAAAGTTGAAAGATGATGGTAGCAATTACACGGACTGGGTCCGTAACTTGAGGATTATCCTCATTGCTGCACAGAAGAATTACGTCCTGGAAGCACCGCTGGGTGCCAGGCCTGCTGCTGGAGCAACACCAGATGTTATGAACGTCTGGCAGAGCAAAGCTGATGACTACTCGATAGTTCAGTGTGCCATGCTTTACGGCTTAGAATCGGGACTTCAACGACGTTTTGAACGTCATGGAGCATATGAGATGT
Organism: Triticum urartu; assembly: GCF_056163025.1. NCBI lineage: Eukaryota > Viridiplantae > Streptophyta > Magnoliopsida > Poales > Poaceae > Triticum > Triticum urartu. The sequence goes on from NC_141876.1 coordinate 128,761,271, forward strand.
TCCAGGAGTTGAAGTTAATATTTCAAGCAAATGCCCGGATTGAGAGATATGAAGTCTCCAATAAGTTCTATAGCTGCAAGATGGAGGAGAACAGTTCTGTCAGTGAGCATATACTCAAAATGTCTGGGTATAATAATCACTTGATTCAATTGGGAGTTAATCTTCCGGATGATTGCGTCATTGACAGAATTCTCCAATCACTGCCACCAAGCTACAAGAGCTTCGTGATGAACTATAATATGCAAGGGATGAACAAGACTATTCCCGAGCTCTTCGCAATGCTGAAAGCTGCGGAGGTAGAAATCAAGAAAGAGCATCAAGTGTTGATGGTCAACAAGACCACTAGTTTCAAGAAAAAGGGCAAAGGAAAGAAGAAGGGGAACTTCAAGAAGAACGGCAAGTCAGTTGCTGCTCAAGAGAAGAAACCCAAGTCTGGACCTAAGCCTGAAACTGAGTGCTTTTACTGCAAGCAGACTGGTCACTGGAAGCGGAACTGCCCCAAGTATTTGGCGGATAAGAAGGATGGCAAGGTGAACAAAGGTATATGTGATATACATGTTATTGATGTGTACCTTACTAATGCTCGCAGTAGCACCTGGGTATTTGATACTGGTTCTGTTGCTAATATTTGCAACTCGACACAGGGGCTACGGATTAAGCGAAGATTGGCTAAGGACGAGGTGACGATGCGCGTGGGAAACGGTTCCAAAGTCGATGTGATCGCGGTCGGCACGCTACCTCTACATCTACCTTCGGGATTAATATTAGACCTAAATAATTGTTATTTGGTGCCAGCGTTGAGCATGAACATTATATCTGGATCTTTTTTAATGCGAGACGGTTATTCATTTAAATCAGAGAATAATGGTTGTTCTATTTATATGAGTAATATCTTTTATGGTCATGCACCCTTGAAGAATGGTCTATTTTTATTGAATCTCGATAGTAGTAATACACATATTCATAATGTTGAAGCCAAAAGATGCAGAGTTGATAATGAAAGTGCAACTTATTTTTGGCACTGTCGTTTAGGTCATATCGGTGTAAAGCGCATGAAGAAACTCCATACTGATGGACTTTTGGAACCACTTGATTATGAATCACTTGGTACTTGCGAACCGTGCCTCATGGGCAAGATGACTAAAACACCGTTCTCCGGTACTATGGAGAGAGCAACAGATTTGTTGGAAATCATACATACCGATGTATGTGGTCCGATGAATATTGAGGCTCGTGGCGGATATCGTTATTTTCTCACCTTCACAGATGATTTAAGCAGATATGGGTATATCTGCTTAATGAAACATAAGTCTGAAACATTTGAAAAGTTCAAAGAATTTCAGAGTGAAGTTGAAAATCATCGTAACAAGAAAATAAAGTTTCTACGATCTGATCGTGGAGGAGAATATTTGAGTTACGAGTTTGGTGTACATTTGAAAAACTGTGGAATAGTTTCGCAACTCACGCCACCCGGAACACCACAGCGTAATGGTGTGTCCGAACATCGTAATCGTACTTTACTAGATATGGTGCGATCTATGATGTCTCTTACTGATTTACCGCTATCATTTTGGGGTTATGCTCTAGAGACGGACGCATTCACGTTAAATAGGACACCATCAAAATCCGTTGAGACGACGCCTTATGAACTGTGGTTTGGCAAGAAACCAAAGTTGTCGTTTCTTAAAGTTTGGGGCTGCGATGCTTATGTGAAAAAGTTTCAAACTGATAAGCTCGAACCCAAATCGGAGAAATGTGTCTTCATAGGATATCCAAAGGAAACTATTGGATACACCTTCTATCACAGATCCGAAGGCAAGACTTTCGTTGCTAAATTCGGAAACTTTCTAGAGAAGGAGTTTCTCTCGAAAGAAGTGAGTGGGAGGAAAGTAGAACTTGACGAGGTAACTGTACCTACGCCCTTGTTGGAAAGTAGTACATCACAGAAAATTGTTTCTGCGACACCTACACCAATAAGTGAGGAAGTTAATGATAATGATCATGAAACTTCAGAACAAGATACTACTGAACCTCGTAGATCAACCAGAGTAAGATCAGCACCAGAGTGGTACGGTAATCCAGTTCTGGAAGTCATGCTACTAGATCATGATGAACCTACGAACTATGAAGAAGCAATGGTGAGCCCAGATTCCGCAAAGTGGCTTCAAACCATGAAATCTGAGATGGGATCCATGTATGAGAACAAAGTATGGACTTTGGTTGACTTGCCCGATGATCGGCAAGCAATTGAGAATAAATGGATCTTCAAGAAGAAGACTGACGCTGATGGTAATGTTACTGTCTACAAAGCTCGACTTGTCGCGAAAGGTTTTCGACAAGTTCAAGGGATTGACTACGATGAGACCTTCTCACCCGTAGCGATGCTTAAGTCCGTCCGAATCATGTTAGCGGTTGCCGCATTTTATGATTATGAAATTTGGCAGATGGATGTCAAAACCGCATTCCTGAATGGATTTCTGGAAGAAGAGTTGTATATGATGCAACCGGAAGGTTTTGTCGATCCAAAGGGAGCTAACAAAGTGTGCAAGCTCCAGCGATCCATTTATGGACTGGTGCAAGCCTCTCGGAGTTGGAATAAATGTTTTGATAGTGTGATCAAAGCATTTGGTTTTATACAGACTTTCGGAGAAGCCTGTATTTACAAGAAAGTGAGTGGGAGCTCTGTAGCATTTCTGATATTATATGTGGATGACATATTACTAATTGGAAATGATATAGAATTTCTGGATAGCATAAAGGGATACTTGAATAAAAGTTTTTTAATGAAAGACCTCGGTGAAGCTGCTTACATATTAGGCATTAAGATCTATAGAGATAGATCAAGACGCTTAGTTGGACTTTCACAAAGCACATACATTGACAAAATTTTGAAGAAGTTCAAAATGGATCAAGCAAAGAAAGGGTTCTAGCCTGTGTTACAAGGTGTGAAATTGAGTAAGACTCAATGCCCGACCACTGCAGAAGGTAGAGAGAATATGAAAGATGTTCCCTATGCATCAGCCATAGGATCTATCATGTATGCAATGCTGTGTACCAGACCTGATGTGTGCCTTGCTATAAGTTTAGCAGGGAGGTACCAAAGTAATCCAGGAATGGATCACTGGACAGCGGTCAAGAACATCCTGAAATACCTGAAAAGGACTAAGGATATGTTTCTCGTATATGGAGGTGACAAAGAGCTCACCGTAAAAGGTTACGTTGAAGCAAGCTTTGACACTGATCCGGACGATTCTAAATCGCAAACCGGATACGTGTTTACATTAAACGGTGGAGCTGTCAGTTGGTGCAGTTCTAAACAAAGCGTCGTAGCGGGATCTACATGTGAAGCGGAGTACATAGCTGCTTCGGAAGCAGCAAACGAAGGAGTCTGGATGAAGGAGTTCATATCCGATCTAGGTGTCATACCTAATGCATCGGGTCCAATGAAAATCTTTTGTGACAATACTGGTGCAATTGCCCAGGCAAAGGAATCCAGATTTCACAAAAGGACCAAACACATCATGAGACGCTTCAACTCCATCCGGGATCTAGTCCAGGTGGGAGACATAGAGATTTGCAAGATACATACGGATCTGAATGTTGCAGACCCGTTGACTAAGCCTCTTCCACGAGCAAAACATGATCAGCACCAAAGCTCCATGGGTGTTAGAATCATTACAGTGTAATCCAGATTATTGACTCTAGTGCAAGTGGTAGACTGAAGGAAATATGCCCTAGAGGCAATAATAAAGTTATTATTTATTTCCTTATAATCATGATAAATGTTTATTATTCATGCTAGAATTGTATTAACTGGAAACATAATACATGTGTGAATACATAGACAAACAAAGTGTCACTAGTATGCCTCTACTTGACTAGCTCGTTAATCAAAGATGGTTATGTTTCCTAACCATGAACAATGAGTTGTTATTTGATTAACGAGGTCACATCATTAGTTGAATGATCTGATTGACATGACCCATTCCATTAGCTTAGCACCCGATCGTTTAGTATGTTGCTATTGCTTTCTTCATGACTTATACATGTTCCTATGACTATGAGATTATGCAACTCCCGTTTACCGGAGGAACACTTTGGGTGCTACCAAACGTCACAACGTAACTGGGTGATTATAAAGGAGCATTACAGGTGTCTCCAAAGGTAGATGTTGGGTTGGCGTATTTCGAGATTAGGATTTGTCACTCCGATTGTCGGAGAGGTATCTCTGGGCCCTCTCGGTAATACACATCACATAAGCCTTGCAAGCATTACAACTAATATGTTGGTTGTGAGATGATGTATTACGGAACGAGTAAAAGAGACTTGCCGGTAACGAGATTGAACTAGGTATTGGATACCGACGATTGAATCTCGGGCAAGTAACATACCGATGACAAAGGGAACAACGTATGTTGTTATGCGGTCTGACCGATAAAGATCTTCGTAGAATATGTAGGAGCCAATATGGGCATCCAGGTCCCGCTATTGGTTATTGACCGGAGACGTGTCTCGGTCATGTCTACATTGTTCTCGAACCCTAGGGTCCGCACGCTTAAGGTTACGATGACAGTTACATTATGAGTTTATGCATTTTGATGTACCGAAGGTTGTTCGGAGTCCCGGATGTGATCACGGACATGACGAGGAGTCTCGAAATGGTCGAGACGTAAAGATTGATATATTGGAAGCCTATGTTTGGACATCGGAAGTGTTCCGGGTGAAATCGGGATTTTACCGGAGTACCGGGAGGGTTACCGGAACCCCCCGGGAGCCATATGGGCCTTCATGGGCCTTAGTGGAAAGGAGAAAGGGGCAGCCCAAGGTGGCTGCGCCACTTCCCCCTCCCCTAGTCCTATTAGGACTAGGAGAAGGTGGCCGGCCCCCCTCTCTCCCTTCCCCTCCGAGGAATCCTAGTTGGACTAGGATTGGGGGGAGGAATCCTACTCCCAGAGGGAGTAGGACTCTCCTGCGCCTCCCTCCTTGGCCGGCCAGCCTCCCCTCCTCTCCTCCTTTATATACGGAGGCAGGGGACACCTCTAGACACACAAGTTGATCCACGTGATCTATTCCTTAGCCGTGTGCGGTGCCCCCTGCCACCATATACCTCGATAATACTGTAGCGGAGTTTAGGCGAAGCCCTGCTGCTGTAGTTCATCAAGATCGTCACCACGCCGTCGTGCTGACGGAACTCTTCCCCGACACTTTGCTGGATCGGAGTCTGGGGATCGTCATCGAGCTGAATGTGTGCTCGAACTCGGAGGTGCCGTAGTTTCGGTGCTTGATCGGTTGGATCGTGAAGACGTACGACTACTTCCTCTACGTCGTGTCAGCGCTTCCGCAGTCGGTCTGCGTTGGGTACGTAGACAACACTCTCCCCCTCGTTGCTATGCATCACATGATCTTGCGTGTGCGTAGGATTTTTTTTTTGAAATTACTACGAAACCCAACACTATCACAGATCCGAAGGCAAGACATTCGTTGCTAAGAATGGATCCTTTCTAGAGAAGGAGTTTCTCTCGAAAGAAGTGAGTGGGAGGAAAGTAGAAAACTTGATAAGGTAATTGTACCTTCTCCCTTATTGGAAAGTAGTTCATCACAGAAATCTGTTCTTGTGACTACTACACCAATTAGTGAGGAAGCTAATGATGATGATCATGTAACTTCAGATCAAGTTACTACCGAATCTCGTAGGTAAACCAGAGTGAGATCCGCACCAGAGTGGTACGGTAATCCTGTTCTGGAAGTCATGTTACTAGACCATGACGAACTTGCGAACTATGAGGAAGCGATGATGAGCCCAGATTCCGCGAAATGGTTTGAGGCCATGAAATCTGAGATATGATCCATGTATGAGAACAATGTATGGACTTTGATGGATTTGCCCGATGATCGGCAAGCCATAGAAAATAAATGGATCTTCAAGAGGAAGACGGACGCTGATAGTAGTGTTACTATCTACAAAGCTAGACTTGTCGAAAAAGGTTTTTGACAAAGTTCAAGGTGTTGACTACGATGAAATTTTCTCACTCGTAGCGATGCTTAAGTCTGTCCAAATCATGTTAGCAATTGCCGCATTTTTATGAAATCTGGCAAATGGATAAACAAAACTACATTCCTTAATGGATTTAAAGAAGAGTTGTATATGATGCAACCAGAAGGTTTTGTCAACCCTAAAGGTGCTAACAAAATATGCAAGCTCTAGCGATCCATCTATGGACTGGTGCAAGCATCTCGGAGTTGGAATATACGCTTTGATAAGTTGATCAAAGCATATAGTTTTATACAAGACTTGCGGTGAAGTTTGTATTTACAAGAAAGTGAGTGGGAGCACTACAACATTTCTGATAAGTATATGTGTATGACATATTGTTGATCAGAAATAATGTAGAATTATTCTGCAAAGCATAAAGGAGTGTTTGAAAGGATTTTGTCAAAGAAAACCTCGGTGAAGCTGCTTACATATTGAGCATCAAGATCTATAGAGATAGATCAAGACGCTTGATAAGTTTTTTTCTTTCAATGAGTACATACCTTGACAAGATTTTCAAGTAGTTCAAAATGGAACATTCAAAGAAAGAATTCTTGCCTGTGTTACAAGGTGTGAAATTGAGTAAGACTCAAAGCCCGACCACGGCAGAAAATAGAATGAGAATGAAAGTCATTCCCTATGCCTTGGTCATAGGTTCTATAAAGTATGCCATGCTGTGTACCAGACCTATTGTATACCCTACACTAATTTTGGCAAGGGAGTACAATAGTGATCTAGGAGTAGATCACTGGACAGCGGTCAAATTTTTTTATCCTTAGTGGAATAAGGATATGTTTCTCAATTGTGGAGGTGACAAAAGGTTCATCGTAAAAGGGTTACGTCGATACAAGTTTTGGCACTGATCCGGATGACTCTTAGTCTTCATCTGGATACATATTGAAAGTGGGAGCAATTAGCTAAAGTAGCTCCGTGCAAAGCATTGTAGACATAGAAAATTGCAAAATACTTACGGATCTGAATATGGCAGACCCGTTGACTAAACTTCTCTCACAGGCAAAACATGATCACACCTTAGTACTCTTTGGGTGTTAATCACATAGCAATGTGAACTAGATTACTGACTCTAGTAAACCCTTTGGGTATAGGTCACATGACAATGTGAACTATGGGTGTTAATCACATGGTGATGTGAACTATTAGTGTTGAATCACATGGCGATGTGAACTAGATTATTGACTCTAGTGCAAGTGGGAGACTGAAGGAAATATGCCCTAGAGGCAATAATAAAGTTATTATTTATTTCCTTATATCATGATAAATGTTTATTATTCATGCTAGAATTGTATTAACCGGAAACATAATACATGTGTGAATACATAGACAAATAGAGTGTCACTAGTATGCCTCTACTTGACTAGCTCGTTAATCGAAGATGGTTATGTTTCCTAACCATGAACAAAAGAGTTGTTATTTGATTAACGGGATCACATCATTAGAAGAATGATGTGATTGACTTGACCCATTCCGTTAGCTTAGCACTCGATCGTTTAGTATGTTGCTATTGCTTTCTTCATGACTTATACATGTTCCTATGACTATGAGATTATGCAACTCCCGTTTGCCGGAGGAACACTTTGTGTGCTACCAAACGTCACAACATAACTAGGTGATTATAAAGGAGCTATACAGGTGTCTCCAAAGGTACATGTTGGGTTGGCGTATTTTGAGATTAGGATTTGTCACTCCGATTGTCGGAGAGGTATCTCTGGGCCCTCTCGGTAATGCACATCACATAAGCCTTGCAAGCATTGCAACTAATGAGTTAGTTGCGAGATGATGTATTACAGAACGAGTAAAGAGACTTGCCGGTAACGAGATTGAACTAGGTATTAAGATACCGACGATCGAATCTCGGGCAAGTAACATACCGATGACAAAGGGAACAACGTATGTTGTTATGCGGTCTGATCGATAAAGATCTTCGTAGAATATGTGGGAGCCAATATGAGCATCCAGGTTCCGCTATTGGTTATTGACCGGAGACGTGTCTCGGTCATGTCTACGTTGTTCTCGAACCCGTAGGGTCCGCACGCTTAAGGTTTCGATGACAGTTATATTATGAGTTTATGAGTTTTGATGTACCGAAGGAGTTCGGAGTCCCGGATGAGATCGGTGACATGACGAGGAGTCTCGAAATGGTCGAGACGTAAAAATCGATATATTGGATGACTATATTCGGACATCGGAAAGATTCCGAGTGATTCGGGTATTTTCGGAGGTACCGGGGAGTTACGGGAATACGAGGAAGAAGCAATGGGCCTTAATGGGACTTAGTGGAAAGGACCAGAAGGTGGCGCGCGCCCCTCCCAAGCCGAGTCCGAATTGGACAAGGGGTTTGGGGCGCGGCCCCTCTCTCCCTTCCTTCCCCTCTTCCCCCCTTTCCCCCCTTCTCCTAGTTGGACTAGGAAAGGAGGAAACCTACTCCAACTAGGAGTAGGAATCCTACTCCCTGGCGCGCCCCTCCTAGGGCCGGCCTCCTCCCCCTTGCTCCTTTATATACGGGGGCAAGGGCACCCCATAGACACACAAGTTGATCCACATGATCGTTTTCTTAACCGTGTGCGGTGCCCCCTTCCACCATAATCCTCGATAATATTGTAGCGGTGCTTAGGCGAAGCCCTGCGATGGTAGAACATCAAGATCGTCACCACGCCGTCGTGCTGACGGAACTCTTCCCCGACACTTTGCTGGATCGGAGTCCGGGGATCGTCATCGAGCTGAACGTGTGCTAAAACTCGGAGGTGCCGTAGTTCCGGTGCTTGATCGGTCGGGCCGTGAAGACGTACGACTACATCAACCGCGTTGTGCTAACGCTTCCGCTGTCGGTCTACAAGGGTACGTAGATCACACTCTCCCCTTTCGTTGCTATGCATCACCATGATCTTGCGTGTGCGTAGGAAATTTTTTGAAATTACTACGTTCCCCAACAAGGGGGGTGCGCCGGCCCTAGGAGATGGGATCTCCTAGGGGGGTGGCGGCCAAGGGGGTGGAGTACCCCCCAAGGCAAGTGGAGGCGCCCCCTCCCCTAGGGTTCCCAACCCTAGGCGCATGGGGGGCCCAAGGGGGGGGTGCACCAGCCCACTATGGGCTGGTTCCCCTCCCCACTTCAGCCCATGGGGCCCTCCGGGATGGGTGGCCCCACCCGGTGGACCACCGGGACCCATCCGGTGGTCCCGGTACAATACCGGTGACCCCGAAACTTTCCCGATGGCCGAAACTACACTTCCTATATATAATTCTTCACCTCCGGACAATTTCGGAACTCCTCATGATGTCCAGGATCTCATCCGGGACTCCGAACAACTTTCTAATTACTGCATGCTCATATCTATACAACCCTAGCGTCACCGAACCTTAAGTGTGTAGACCCTACGGGTTCGGGAGACAAGCAGACATGACCGAGACGACTCTCTGGTCAATAACCAACAGCGGGATCTAGATACCCATGTTGGCTCCCACATGCTCCTCGATGGTCTCATCGGATGAACCACGATGTCGAGGACCTAATCAATCCCGTACTCAATTCCCTTTGTCAATCGGTACGTTACTTGCCCGAGACTCGATCATCGGTATCCCAATACCTTGTTCAGTCTCGTTACCGGCAAGTCACTTTACTCGTACCATAATGCATGATCCCGTGATCAACCACTTGATCACATTGAGCTTATTATGATGATGCGTTACCGAGTGGGCCTAGAGATACCTCTCTGTCATACAGAGTGACAAATCCCAGTCTCGATTCGTGCCAATCCAACAGACACTTTCGGAGATACCTGTAATGTACCTTTATAGTCACCCAGTTACGTTGTGACGTTTGGCACACCCAAGGCACTCCTATGGTATCCGGGAGTTGCACAATCTCATGGTCTAAGGAAATGATACTTGACATCCAGAAAAGCTACAGCAAACGAACTACACGATCTTTGTGCTATGCTTAGGTTTGGGTCTTGTCCATCACATCATTCTCCTAATGATGTGATCCCGTTATCAATGACATCCCCATGTCCATAGCCAGGAAACCATGACTATCTGTTGATCAACGAGCTAGTCAACTAGAGGCTCACTAGGGACACATTGTGGTCTATGTATTCACACATGTATTACGATTTCCAGATAATACAATTATAGCATGAATAATAGACAATTATCATGAACAAGGAAATATAATAATCATTTTATTATTGCCTCTAGGGCATATTTCCAACAGTCTCCCACTTGCACTAGAGTCAATCATCTAGTTACATTGTGATGAATCGAACACCCATGGAATTTTGGTGTTGATCATGTTTTGCTCTAGGGAGAGGTTTAGTCAACGGATCTGCTACATTCAGGTCCGTATGTACTTTACAAATCTCTATGTCTCCATTTTGAACACTTTCACGAATGGAGTTGAAGCGACGCTTGATATGCCTGGTCTTCCTGTGAAATCTGGGCTCCTTGGCAAGGGCAATAGCTCCAGTGTTGTCACAAAAGAGAGTCATCGGGCCCGACGCATTGGGTATGACTCCTAGGTCGGTAATGAACTCCTTCACCCAGACTGTTTCATGTGCTGCCTCCGAGGCTGCCATGTACTCCGCTTCACATGTAGATCCCGCCACAACGCTTTGCTTGCAACTGCACCAGCTTACTGCCCCACCATTCAAAATATACATGTATCCGGTTTGTGACTTAGAGTCATCCAGATCTGTGTCGAAGCTAGCATCGACGTAACCCTTTACGACGAGCTCTTCATCACCTCCATAAACGAGAAACATTTCCTTAGTCCTTTTCAGGTACTTCAGGATATTTTTGACCGCTGTCCAGTGTTCCATGCCGGGATTACTTTGGTACCTTCCTACCAAACTCACGGCAAGGTTTACATCAGGTCTGGTACACAGCATAGCATACATGATAGACCCTATGGCCGAGGCATAGGGGACGACACTCATCTTTTCTCTATGTTCTGCCGTGGTCGGGCATTGAGCCAAGCTCAATCTCGTACCTTGCAATACAGGCAAGAACCCCTTCTTTGACTGATCCATTTTGAACTTCTTCAAAATCTTGTCAAGGTACGTACTTTGTGAAAGACCAATGAGGCGTCTCGATCTATCTCTATAGATCTTGATGCCTAATATATAAGCAGCTTCTCCAAGGTCCTTCATTGAAAAACACTTGTTCAAATAGGCCTTTATGCTTTCCAAGAATTCTATATCATTTCCCATCAACAGTATGTCATCCACATACAATATGAGAAATGCTACAGAGCTCCCACTCACTTTCTTGTAAATGCAGACTTCTCCATAAGTCTGCATAAACCCAAACGCTTTGATCATCTCATCAAAGCGAATGTTCCAACTCCGAGATACTTGCACCAGCCCATAAATCGAGCGTTGGAGCTTGCACACCTTGTCAGCATTCTTAGGATCGACAAAACCTTCCGGCTGCATCATATATAATTCTTCCTTAAGGAAACCATTAAGGAATGTCGTTTTGACGTCCATTTGCCATATCTCATAATCATAGAATGCGGCAATTGCTAACATGATTCAGACGGACTTCAGCTTCGCTACGGGTGAGAAAGTCTCATCGTAGTCAACCCCTTGAACTTGTCGATAACCCTTAGCGACAAGCCGAGCTTTATAGATGGTCACATTACCATCCGCGTCTGTCTTCTTCTTAAAGATCCATTTATTTTCTATGGCTCGCCGATCAACGGGCAAGTCACTCAAAGTCCATACTTCGTTTTCATACATGGATCATATCTCAGATTTCATGGCTTCCAGCCATTTGTCGGAATCCGGGCCCGCCATCGCTTCTTCATAGTTCGAAGGTTCACCGTTGTCTAACAACATGATTTCCAAGACAGGGTTGCCGTACCACTCTGGTGCGGAACATGTCCTTGTGGACCTACGAAGTTCAGTAGCAACTTGATCTGAAGTTTCATGATCATCATCAACAACTTCCTCTCTAGTCGGTGCAGGCACCTCAGGAACATTTTCTTGAGCTGCGCCACTTACCGGTTCAAGAGGTAATATTTCATCAAGTTCTACCTTCCTCCCACTTATTTCTTTCGAGAGAAACTCTTTCTCTAGAAAGGACCCATTCTTGGCAACAAAGATCTTGCCTTCGGATCTGAGGTAGAAGGTATACCCAACAGTTTCTTTAGGGTATCCTATGAAGACGCATTTTTCCGACTTGGGTTCGAGCTTTTCAGGTTGAAGTTTCTTGACATAAGCATCGCATCCCCAAACTTTTAGAAACGACAGCTTAGGTTTCTTCCCAAACCATAATTCATACGGTGTCGTCTCAACGGATTTCGACGGAGCCCTATTTAAAGTGAATGCGGCAGTCTCTAAAGCATAGCCCCAAAATGATAGCGGTAAATCGGTAAGAGACATCATAGATCGCACCATATCTAATAGAGTGCGATTATGACGTTCGGACACACCATTACGCTGAGGTGTTCCAAGCGGCGTGAGTTGTGAAACTATTCCACATTTTCTCAAGTATTCTCCCCCACGATCTGATCGCAAGAACTTGATTTTCCTGTCACGTTGATTCTCAACCTCACTCTGAAATTCCTTGAACTTTTCAAAGGTCTCAAACATGTGTTTCATTAAGTAGACATACCCATATCTACTCAAGTCATCAGTGAGGGTGAGAACATAACGATAGCCACCGCGAGCCTCAACACTCATTGGACCGCACACATCAGTATGTATGATTTCCAATAAGTTGGTTGCTCGCTCCATTGTTCCTGAGAATGGAGTCTTGGTCATCTTACCCATGAGGCATGGTTCGCACGTGTCAAATGATTCGTAATCAAGAGACTCTAAAAGCCCATCTACATGGAGCTTCTTCATGCGTTTGACACCTATGTGACCAAGGCGGCAGTGCCACAAGTATGTGGGACTATCATTATCAACCTTACATCTTTTGGTATTCACACTATGAATATGTGTAGCATTACGCTCGAGATTCATTAAGAATAAACCATTCACCATCGGAGCATGACCATAAAACATATCTCTCATATAAATAGAACAACCATTATTCTCGGATTTAAATGAGTAGCCATCTCGTATTACACGAGATCCTGATACAATGTTCATGCTCAAAGCTGGCACTAAATAACAATTATTGAGGTTTAAAACTAATCCTGTAGGTAAATGTAGAGGTAGCGTGCCGACGGCAATCACATCGACCTTGGAACCATTCCCGACCCACATCATCACTTCATCCTTCGCCAGTCTCCGTTTATTCCGCAGCTCCTGCTTTCACTACTAGGAAAAGGCCTACTAATGGCGCACCGATTTTGCCTACTAATGGCGCATCACCGGTGCGCCATTAGTAGCACGCCACTAGTAATTTTTACTAATGGCGCACCACTGGTGCGCCATTAGTATGTAACAGCATGCGCCATTAGTGTGCCTCCCGGGGGGCCATACGTAAGCATGGCTTTGTCATACTAATGGCGCATTCTCTGTTGATGCGCCATTAGTATCCTTTGGCATACTAATGGCGCACCTGGTGGTGATGCGCCATTAGTATGAATATTTGTTTTTTTCCTTTTCTGATTTTTGCGCAGGTTACAAAATATATTATTAGACAGAATATAAAATATATTATTAGACAGAATATAGACAGCAGCACACAGCAACATCAGATTCATCGAATACAATAGAAGATTAGTCTCCGAATATAATTCATCATATTAGTCTCTGAATTCAAAAGACCGAACAAAGATAAAACACTACATGTCTCAAGACCGCGAGTATCGAGTTTGTCGGAAGTAATACTAATCCTAACAAGTCCTACTAATCATCATCATACAACTTCTACTCGTTATTCATAACAAGTCATACGATCATCATCTTGATAGTCTTCGAACCAACCCTACTTAATTGTTCATCAGCACATGATCATCGGTATTAGGCAGGACCTAAATACCCTATTTAAGCTAAAATAGCATAAAACAATATAGACCCTGACTCTCCATTATGGAGAATGGAGAACATCCTGTCTCCAATTCTTGCGCTTCGCTTCCTTTTGCTTCCAAGAAGCTCCTTACGACTGTCCATACATTTTTTCCATCCTTTGATTTTCATGTCTCCACTTCTTTTAGAAATCTTGTATGGACAGTTGAGATTCGTAGGACGACCTGGCTGTATGTTCAAAACATTAACACTACCTTTCAGATACATCATATGAGGCACACAATTCTCTGGGATTATTTGTTGAAAAACACAGTAATAAATTCATAGTTAGCAATGATGTACTAGTTTTAGAAGTATGCAAAAGATGCACGGATGTCGTAATAGTAAAAATCTTACCTGGGTATCTCCATGGTAGTTACTGTAGTTGAACACATGCACTAGTGGCACATATTTACCATAATGTTGAGGAGTTTGTTTGTGGATAATGTAATTTTCAATGTCAGTACAAAATCCGATCAGATGATTTTTCTCCTTGTAAGTTGTTAATTCGGAGCCATCGGTGTAGTGGGTTTTGTCTACCATCTCCCGCACATTCTTTGAACAATAAAAATAAGCTGTCAATGGAAATAAGCTGTCAACTATTTTGAAATAAACAATATAAATTAGCTAATAACTATGTTTGAGAAACTCACATAGCGGTAGAACTGGAGGCATATCAACAAGGACCCAAATGTCCATATTGTCTTGGTTGATGTCAGGATTACCAAGATCCATGGTGATAAGCATACCCTCATCAAAACCATACATCTTGCAAAATGCTTCCCAATTTTTGCAACCAAATTGGGTTACGCTCTCAGAATTATATAGATTTACTTCAAAGTCCACATCGTGATGAGTCCTTAGGTGAATTTTCTTTGTTTCAGAAATTTCATGGTCTTCAAATCCATCCTCTCCAAGACATAGCATCTTGCATGGCATGGGATAAGCTATACTCGAATTGTAAAAGATGAAAATTACACGTTGAAATAGTTGAAGTCATGCTTAATTATGAAAATAACACTTGTCGTCGTTGTGTACCGTTTCAACTTCGAAGGTCTCCTCGAGCTTAATGCTGAAGCGCCGATCATCGTCCAGGTGAGGCATGTCGCACAGACCTCGATTGTCGTGGCACCAGTCGCACTCCGCCGGGAGACTTTCGTCGTCCGATGATGATGACGACATATCCTGGGACAGCTCCTAGAATTGCTTGCCGCCCGAACCACCGGCCTCATCGTTGTGGGCCATATTTCGCTCTAAATAGGAAAAAAGTTTGGTCAAAAAGTTGGTTATTGTCAAGGAACAAGATCATGGTCTCATCATTTAGGGTTTGTCGACACCGAGGCACCCTAAAAGCCTAAGCTTTCATCATTTAGGGTTTGTCGACGCCGAGGCACCCTAAAAGCCTAAGCGTACATCATTTAGGTTCTCATCGACACCGAGGCATCCGGGGCAGCCAAGTTAAGTTTTCATCATTTAGGGTTTATCGATGCCGAGGCACCCTAGGTTGGGCCTAATCACTTGGCACTAATCACTTGGCTCTATTGCCACCTATGGTTTAATGCAGCAAGAATGGCGGGGCAGTTGATCCTACTTAACTAAGTACTAAGATACCCCGGCCCATGCATTAGTCGCAAGTACCCCATATGTCCTATTTTTAGCAAAGTCATGCTAAAATTCACGGAAAATTTCAGCATGACCTTTGCTGAAAATAGGACATATGGAGTACCCGAATTTGCCGGAACGGAAGTTAATCGACATTCCGGCAAACTCAAGGGCCTCTCGGGGTACCTGCAAATTCATCACGACACAAATGGTCGGAGACAAAACCCAGCCACAGACCATATGGTCCTCTGCTTTCATATGGACAAAAATCAGCTCAACTTATGTGAGCTTCCATTCCAGATATAATATGTCTCCCAACAAAAAATCATCAATAGTTTAGCAAGTCTGTACAAACACAGAAAGAATGACAAATGTATTTTACAGATCATGGCATTGTTTTTACTATATGCACCATGGCAAATTTCTTTTCTTTTTGCAACATGGCAAATTTCTTTTGCACCGGGCCATGGCAAATATAGTCTATGCATCATGAAAATTATAGTGTATGGATCATGGCATTTTTTATTCTACATTTTTATTCTATTGATCATGCCAGGAAATTATAGTCTATGCATTTTTTAAATCTCTGGATCATGATCTAACAAAATTGCCATCTCCCATGGCAAATATAGCCTATGCATCATGGAATTTATACTGTATGGATCAAGCTTATAATAAAATCTCTTAGAACCTTATGAGAGTATGTACATATACAGATTTTGTTTACTAGCTTGGCACATGTCAAGTCTCACTTGCAGGTGCACATTTTTTTCTTTCAAAGCACACCTCTTTGTTTCAGCTATCTATATATCTTGTTCTATGTTGCATTTTTAATTCCTGATGTTAACAAGAGTGTTTGTCAAAAGGAAAAACAAAGTTCATGGCAGTGTAGCTAGCTTCTCATGCATCCCTCTTATCATCTAGCTAGCTAACACTTGAATCCATGATGCTTCCAGACTTGAGCATTGAGAGTTTCAGACCAGAACTCACCTCGATGGACGCAGTCGCAGATGAGGTCGTAGACGGCGGTGGAGCAGAGACAAGGTCACAGACACGGTCGTGGTGCTCCAGTGGACGCGGCTGCATCAATTGTTTGAATTGGCATTCAATCAAACACCTCACAGGAAAGAACAGAAGGTGGAGACAGAGAAGAGAGGGGATGAGCAGAGAGGGAGAGGGCAAGGAGGGAGGAGCAGAGAGGGGAGTCTAGGGGGAGGGAGCTTACGAGCGGAGGAGGACGGACGAAGGAGGAGGGGGCTTACGGGCGGCGGCGAGACGGTTGCGGGTCGGCGGCGGTCGTCGTCCTGCACCCCGTGCGGTCGGCGGCGGCGGGATGGTTGGGGGCCGCGGCGGCTTGCTGTCCGGTGGGCGGCGGAGGAGCTGCAGTGGTGGGCGCGCGGGGGCGGCGGCGTCGTGGGTCGTCGGGGCAGCGGCGCGCAGGGGCTGAGAGATGTGAGATGGGATCGGCCGGGGATTGGGGCCGAGATTTTAGTCGGGGGAGGTATAGCAATGGCGCACCACCTAGCGGTGCGCCATAAGTAAGTTTTTTTTCTGATAGCAATGGCGCACCCTCCTCTGGTGCGCCATTAGTAACTTTTTTTTCTGACAGCAATGGCGCACCCTCCTCTGGTGCGCCATTAGAAACATTTTTTTCATTATTTCTTGTTGCATCTAGTAATTTGTTTTTTTATCAAATTTGTTATTTTCATGAGGACTAGAACAGAAGATATCATCAAATATCATCATTTTTTTTGAAAATATCATCAAATTTGTTTTTTATTTTTAATTGAAAATATCATCAAATTTGTTATTTGAAGATATCATCAAATTTCTTATTTCAAAATATCATCAAATTTGTTATTTAAAAATATCTTCAAAAAGTGGGGGAGGGTGCGGGTGTCGGCGGCGGCGGTGGAGCGGGCCGGGGGAAGGTGCGGGGTGTCGGCGGCGGTGGTGGAGCGGGGGAGGGTGCGGTGGGTCGTCGGCGGCGGTGGAGCGAGGGAGGGTGCGGTGGGTCGGCGGCAGTGGAGCGGGGGGGTGCTCGGCGGCGAGGGGGATCTAGCGAGGGGGATAGCTATCGAGAGGGAGGGGGATCGAGATCGAGTGTCCTCATGAATATTCAATATTTTTTCATATTGAATACAATCGATCTTCTATAGGCCCGAGAAATATTTTTTCATATTGAATACAAAAATATTCATGATATCAAAAAATGCCCGAGAAATGAAGGCTACAATTTAAATACAATCGATCTTAGCTAGCTATCTGTTCACAATCTTCTTGCCCTTCTTTTTCGCAAATGGAGTTCTTCTGTGGAACGGACGTCCTTTAGGTAGGGTGGTCCTGCTTCTTCTTGTGGTGTATGCTGCTACTTCATCGTCGTCGTCATGTTCGATCTTCGGGTCACCGTACTTGTCGAAGTCTTGCTCATTGGCTACTCCATCCATTCCGATGATCTTCCTTTTGCCTCTCCTCACGACAACACGACTGGGCTTTGACAGATCGGTAATGAAGAAGCATTGGTCCACTTGTGAAGCCAGTACCCATGGCTCATTTTTCGCGGTGACGTTTGCGCCCGCGGTCTTGGATTTGGCTTCGGGTATAACCATGGTGGTGAAATACCGGTCTTCTTTTAGGACGTTCTTGGCCCATCTGACACGGAACATCGGGACCTTCTCTCCAGCGTAGCTCAACTCCCAGATCTCCTCGATCCTTCCGTAGTATCTGTCCTTGTTGTTACCGGTGTAGGATTCCATCATTACCCCGGAGTTCTGATAACCATCGCTCTTCATGTCCTTGTCCTCGGTGTAGAATGTGTAGCCGTTGATATCGTACGCCTCATAGGTCATCAGGTTGTGCTCGGCGCCCTGTGACAAGGCGAATATGAGTTGTTCTTCCGCGGAAGAATCCTCATGTAAAGGGTACGACAGAAGCTTCTGCTTGAACCAACGCGTGAAACATGAGTTGTGCTCTTTGAGTATATCCCCGTCCGTCCTCTATTGGCCTCGGTCATTGTACGTCTTCTCAATAAAGGTTTTGTGCTCTACCACCCAAGGATCGACCACGTCTATGTGTTGTAGCGCGACTAGGTTTGCTTTTTCAAAGTCGGCGAGTCGACCCTTCAAGTCGACATGCATTTCGCAGCGACCTTCACGGTGACCCCATCCAGCGAGCCTGCCGAGGTGCCTGTTGACGGGCAGACCAACGGGGGTCTCGATGCCTAGATAATTCGTGCAATAGGAGATGCACTCTTCGGTCAGAAAGCCCCTGGCTATACTTCCCTCTGGACGTGACATGTTGCGAACGTATCCTTTAATGACACCATTCATCCTTTCGAACGGCATCATGCTATGCAAGAACGTCGGCCCGAGTTGGATGATATCCTCCATGATATGGACCAGCAGATGCACCATAACGTCGAAGAATTCGGGCGGGAAGTACATCTCAAGCTCGCATAGTATCACCACGATCTCTTCCTGTAGCCTTCTAAGTTGCCTCACGCCAATCAACTTCCGAGAGATGACGTCGAAAAAGTTGCATAGGCCAAATAGCATTTCACGGATGTGCGCGTCCATGATCCCACGGATTGTAACTGGAAGTATCTGCGTCATCAGCACGTGACAGTCGTGAGACTTCATTCCGCTGAACTTCTGCTTCGCTGGGTCTAGGTATCTGCTTATCTTCCCCGCGTAACCGTAAGGGAGTTTTACTCCTAGGAGGCAGGTGAAAAACTACTCGATCTCCTCCAGACTTAGAGTGAAGCATGCGGGAGGGTAGTCATTTCCGGTCTTCTTGGCCTTTTTGCCTTTGCGACGACTTTCTGTGTCCTGCTTCGCCTCATCATCATCATCATCATTAGCGTGAAGCTCCTGCCTGATGCCCATTGATTTCAAGTCTGCCCTTGCTTTCGGCCCATCTTTGGTCCTCTCTGGCATGTTGAGCAGGGTACCAAGCAGACTCTCGCACACGTTCTTCGTGATATGCATGACATCAAGGCTGTGAGGCACACGGTGGATCTTCCAGTACGGCAAGTCCCAGAAAACAGACCTCGTTTTCCATACCTTCAGCAGCGGCTCTGGCGCCTTTCGCTTCTTTCCCAGCTCTGGCGCCTTTTGCTTCTTTCCCGGCAGTGGGCAGTCTTTCCAATTTTTCAACAGCTCGTCTATTTCCTCGCCGCTTCTCGTACACGGGCGTTTTCGGGGTTCGGTTTCACCATCGAACAGATCCTTGCGTTTCCTTCACGGGTCATCGTCGCGAAGCCACCTTCGATGTCCCATGAACACAGTTTTCAAAGACCCGGGATCTCTATCTAGCTGGCGATACGTTGTGTCATCCATGCACCTTACGCATCCAGAAAATCCGTGGACTACCTGCCCCGCGAGATATCTGTAACCGAGTTAGTCGTGCACCGTCGTGAGCAGTGCGGCTCTCATAGGGAAATATTGTTTCTCTGCAGCGTCCCACGTATTGGCTGGCGTTTTCCACAGCGTGTCTAGCTCCTCCTTCAGTAGCCCCAGATACAGATTGATGTCGTTCCCTGGTTGTTTCGGCCCTTCAGTTATCATACTCATGTGAATGTACTTCCTCTTCATGCACAACCAGGGGGGAAGGTTGTACATCCACACAAACACAGGCCAGGTGCTATGTGTGCTTCTCTAGCTGCCAAACGGATTGACTCCATCGGTGCTCGCGCCCAGCACGATGTTCCTTGGATCCTTCCCAAATTCTAGGTATTCGAAGTTCAACGCTTGCCACTGGCTCGCATCCTTAGGGTGACTCAGCATCTTGTCTTTTTTACTTATCTCCGGATCATTTCCGTCATCTTCCCGCTTCTTCTCCTCCCTAACCGCGTGCCAACGCAGGAGCTTTTCTACCTTAGGGTTCGCGAAATACCGCTGCAGACGAGGAGTGATCGGAAAGTACCACACCGATTTTCGAGGAGCTTTCTTCCTCTTCTTGTATCGAGTGACGCCGCACACCGGACATATGGTAGACTTCGTGTGCTCGTCCCGATAAATGATACAATTGTTCATGCACACATGGTATTTCACGTGCGGTAAATGCAGAGGACACACGATTTTCTTCGCCTCCTCGAAACTGGTCGGGCACTTGTTCCCCTTGGGAAGATGTTCGTGCCAGAATGACATGTTCTCGTGGAAGCATGCGTCGGTCATTTTGTGTTTTACCTTCATCTCCAGAGCCATGAGCGTTACTTTTAGGCGGGTATCCTCGGGCCTACATCCTTCATACAATGGAGTAACCGCGTCTATCTCCAGTTGATCCAGCTTGGCTTTCTCTCGGGCGGCAGCTCTTGCGTTATCCGTCTGCTTGAGAAGCAGCTCTTGAATATGAGGGTCCTGCACCCAGCCTCCATCGTCGTCTGCTCCGGCATCTTCATCTTCATGATCATGCCCTTCGTCTTGATCTTCCTCATCATCATGTACGACATCTTCTACATGATGACTGTGTACAGCATCACCGTCATGATCATGTCCTGGAGATTCTTCGTATTCTCGCCCGCCCTCGCCATGGTGGTACTTGTCTTGTTGCCCTTCCTCATTTCTTGCCCGGCCCCGGCCATGGACGACTTCATAGTCATCTTCATCACCTTGCCACCGATAGCCATCCATGAAACGACGCAAGAGCAGGTGGTCCCGCACCTGCCCGGAATCCGGGTCTGCAATAAGGCTCTTCAGCTTGCATCTTCGACACGGACATCTTATCTCCGTCTTGTTCTTTTGAAGCATCTCGGCCTTCGCGGAGCTCAAAAACCTATTCACGATGCCTTCAGTCATCGTGCGGACCATGGTCGCCTGCGGGGTAGAGCAAAACGATATTTCAGAACCAAGAAAAAATTTGGCATGACCTTCCCTAAAAATAGGACCAAAAAGAATGCATAGTGCCAAAATTCTCGCCGAAATGGAAATGAATCAAAACATTCTGGCAAAATATTGGCAACTATCGCATTTCAAATACCGGTACCTTCAAACACAAACATATATGCAACACCACAAACACATGCAACACCACAAACATACATAGATCTAGCTAGGCCACAAAAAGTGCATGTGCACGTTGTTGGAGCGAGCTAGGGAGAAAAAAAGTAGATCTACATCATGAAGATAGCTTTCCCCTTACTTACCTATCAAAAAAGGTAATTTCACCACTTAATTTTGATGAATCTATGGTGCAAATGAGGTGAGGAGGAGGAGGCAGCCGAAAGCTTGGAGAAGGAGGTGGAGGGAATGAAATGGAAAAAGTGAGTGGGTAGGTGTGGGGCTGTCCAAAATATCTTGTTGGGGTCCCAGGTTACTAATGGCGCACCATAAGGAAATGCGCCATTAGTAACCCTGGTTACTAATGGCGCACCTGCAGGTGGTGCGCCATTAGAAGTTTTGCAAAAAAGTAAAAAATATAAATATATATACTAATGGCGCACCGTCTAATAGTGCGCCATTACTAGTTTAAACTAGTAATGGCGCACTGTGAAACGGTGCGCCATTAGTAGTTTTGCAAAAAAAGAATAAGAAAAAAATTACAGTAATGGCGCACTCTCTGCCAGGTGCGCCATTACTAGTTAGAACTAGTAATGGCGCATTGTCTACCTGATGCGCCATTAGTATGTATGGAAAAATGAAAAAAAAATTAGTACTAGTGGCGCACCCTGTTTCTGGTGCGCCATTAGTGTCTTCCACACTAATGGCGCATCACCAACAGGTGCGCCATTAGTATATAGTAGTGGTGCACTGCTTCCCTGGTGCGCCATTAGTATCAATCCTATCTATAGCCCTTTTCCTAGTAGTGTTTGAGTTACAAATGTGAGAAACCGCACCGGTATCAAATACCCAGGAGTTACTACGAGTACTGGTAAGGTACACATCAGTTACATATATATCACATATACCTTTAGTGTTGCCGGCCTTCTTATCCGCTAAGTATTTGGGGCAGTTCCGCTTCCAGTGACCACTTCCCTTGCAATAAGAACACTCAGTCTCAGGCTTGGGTCTATTCTTTGGCTTCTTCCCGGCAGCTTGCTTACCGGGCGCGGCAACTCCCTTGCCGTCCTTCTTGAAGTTCTTCTTACCCTTGCTTTTCTTGAACTTAGTGGTTTTATTCACCATCAACACTTGATGTTCCTTTTTGACTTCTACCTCTGCTGATTTCAGCATTGCAAATACTTCAGGAATGGTCTTTTCCATCCCCTGCATATTGAAGTTCATCACAAAACTCTTGTAGCTTGGTGGAAGCGACTGAAGGATTCTGTCAATGACCGCGTCATCCGGGAGATTAACTCCCAGCTGAGTAAAGCGGTTATGCAACCCAGACATTTTGAGTATGTGCTCACTGACAGAACTATTTTCCTCCATCTTATAGCTGAAGAACTTGTCGGAGACTTCATATCTCTCGACCCGGGCATGAGCTTGGAAAACCATTTTCAGCTCTTCGAACATCTCATATGCTCCGTGTCGCTCAAAACGCTTTTGGAGCCCCGGTTCTAAGCTGTAAAGCATGCCGCACTGAACGAGGGAGTAATCATCAGCACGTGTCTGCCAAGCGTTCATAACGTCTTGGTTCTGTGGGACGGGTGCGTCACCTAGCGGTGCTTCTAGGACATAATCTTTCTTGGCAGCTATGAGGATGATCCTCAGGTTCCGGACCCAGTCCGTATAGTTGCTGCCATCGTCTTTCAGCTTGGTTTTCTCAAGGAACGCGTTGAAGTTGAGGACAACGTTGTCCATTTGATCTACAAGACATATTGTAAAGATTTTAGACTAAGTTCATGATAATTAAGTTCATCTAATCAAATTATTCAGTGAACTCCCACTTAGATAGACATCCCTCCAGTCATCTAAGTATAACATGATCCGAGTTGACTAGGCCGTGTCCGATCATCACGTGAGACGGACTAGTCAACATCGGTGAACATCTTCATGTTGATCGTATCTTTTATACGACTCATGCTCGACCTTTCGGTCTTCTGTGTTCCGAGGCCATGTCTGTACATGCTAGGCTCGTCAAGTCAACCTAAGTGTATTGCGTGTGTAAATCTGTCTTACACCCGTTGTATGTGAATGTTGGAATCTATCACACCCGATCATCACGTGGTGCTTCGAAACAACGAACTATCGCAACGGCGCACAGTTAGGGGAAACACTTTCTTGAAATTATTATGAGGGATCATCTTATTTACTACCGTCGTTCTAAGTAAACAAGATGCAAAAATATGATAAACATCACATGCAATCAAATAATAGTGACATGATATGGCCAATATCATATAGATCCTTTGATCTCCATCTTGGGGCTCCATGATCATCTTGTCACCGGCATGACACCATGATCTCCATCATCGTGTCTCCCTGAAGTTGCTCGCCAACTATTACTTCTACCACTATGGCTAACACGTTTAGCAATAAAGTAAAGTAATTTACATGGCGTTTCTCAATGACACGCAGGTCATACAAAAAATAAATATAACTCCTATGGCTCCTGTCGGTTGTCATACTCATCGACATGCAAGTCGTGATTCCTATTACAAGAACATGATCAATCTCATACATCACATATATCATTCATCATTCATCACAACCTTTGGCCATATCACATCACAAAACACTTGCTGCAAAAACAAGTTAGACGTCCTCTAATTGTTGTTGCAAGTTTTTACGTGGCTGCTATAGGTTCCTAGCAAGAACGTTTCTTACCTACGCCAAAACCACAATGTGAATTACCAATTTCTATTTACCCTTCATAAGGACCCTGTTCATCGAATCCGATCCGACTAAAGTGGGAGAGACAGACACCCGCCAGCCACCTTATGCAACTAGTGCATGTCAATCGGTGGAACCGGTCTCACGTAAGCGTACGTGTAAGGTTGGTCCGGGCCGCTTCATCCCACGATGCCGCCGAATCAAGATAAGACTAGTAGCGGCAAGCAAATTGACAATATCGACGCCCACAACTACTTTGTGTTCTACTCGTGCATAGTAACAACGCATAGACCTAGCTCATGATGCCACTGTTGGAGATCGTAGCAGAAATTAAAAAATTTCTACGCATCACCAAGATCAATCTATGGAGTATTCTAGCAACGAGGGGAATAGGAGTGCATCTACATACCCTTGTAGATCGCGAGCGGAAGCGTTCAAGAGAACGGGGATGATGGAGTCGTACTCGCCGTGATCCAAATCACCGATGACCAAGTGCCGAACGGACGGAACCTCCGCGTTCAACACACGTACGGAGCGGATGACGTCTCCTCCTTCTTGATCCAGCAAGGGGGAAGGAGAGGTTGATGAAGATCCAGTAGCACGACGGCATGGTGGTGGATGCAGCAGTGATCGCAGCAGGGCTTCGCCGAGCTTCTGCGAGAGGGAGAGGTGTAGCAGGGGAGAAGGAGGCGCCAAGACTTGAGGTGCAGCTGCCCTCCCCCCCTTTATGTAGGCCCCCTAGGGGGGTGCACCGGCCCTAGGAGATGGGATCTCCTAGGGGGCGGCGGCGAAGGGGGTGGAGTACCCCCCAAGGCAAGTGGAGGCGCCCCCTCCGCTAGGGTTCCCGACCCTAGGCGCACGGGGGCCCAAGGGGGGGCGCACCAGCCCACTATGGGCTGGTTCCCCTCCCCACTTCAGCCCATGGGGCCCTACGGGATGGGTGGCCCCACCCGGTGGACCCCCAGGACCCATCCGGTGGTCCCGGTACAATACCGGTGACCCCGAAACTTTCCCGATGGCCGAAACTACACTTCCTATATATAATTCTTCACCTCCGAACAATTCCGGAACTCCTCGTGATGTCCAGGATCTCATCCGGGACTTCGAACAACTTTCGGATTACTGCATGCTCATATGTATACAACCCTAGCGTCACCGAACCTTAAGTGTGTAGACCCTACGGGTTCGGGAGACAAGCAGACATGACCGAGACGACTCTCTGGTCAATAACCAACAGCGGGATCTGGATACCCATGTTGGCTCCCACATGCTCCTCGATGATCTCATCGGATGAACCACGATGTCGAGGACCTAATCAATCCCGTACTCAATTCCCTTTGTCAATCGGTACGTTACTTGCCCGAGACTCGATCATTGGTATCCCCTTGTTCAGTCTCGTTACCGGCAAGTCACTTTACTCGTACCATAATGCATGATCCCGTGATCAATCACTTGATCACATTGAGCTCATTATGATGATGCATTACCGAGTGGGCCTAGAGATACCTCTCCGTCATACGGAGTGACAAATCCTAGTCTCGATTCGTGCCAACCCAACAGACACTTTCGGAGATACCTGTAATGTACCTTTATAGTCACCCAGTTACGTTGTGACGTTTGGCACACCCAAGGCACTCCTACGGTATCCGGGAGTTGCACAATCTCATGGTCTAAGGAAATGATACTTGACATCCAGAAAAGCTACAGCAAACGAACTACACGATCTTTGTGCTATGCTTAGGTTTGGGTCTTGTCCATCACATCATTCTCCTAATGATGTGATCCCATTATCAATGACATCCCCATGTCCATAGCCAGGAAACCATGACTATCTGTTGATCAACGAGCTAGTCAACTAGAGGCTCACTAGGGACACATTGTGGTCTATGTATTCACACATGTATTACGATTTCCGGATAATACAATTATAGCATGAATAATAGACAATTATCATGAACAAGGAAATATAATAATCATTTTATTATTGCCTCTAGGGCATATTTCCAACAAGTCCCACATTGCTAGTTTAGTGGGAGTTGGACCTCCTTATAAGGGGGGTTCTTTCCCCACTTGTACGAACATGAGAACAAGAGGGATATCCACGCGCGCTCCTCCTCCGCTGCCCGTCTCGCCATGCCACGCCTCGCCTGGCCTCGCCTCGTCACGATGCGCCGCGGGTTGCGGGTTGCGGGTTGCGGGAATGAGCCGAGGCGATATCTACATTTTTGCCACGCACTACGGGTATACGAAAGGTCACACGGAAGCTGAAAAGATTTTTTGCGAAAGGGGAGTTCGAATGCGAACGGTGCAGCCCTTCGGCTGCTGGCTGTTCGCTTCGTCTCTGTCTCTTCGTTTCGCCTCCCGTCGTTGCCCTCTCGCCTCCTTCTCTTCCGCCTATAAAAGGGAGGTCCCTTCTCCCAGAGAGACGTACCAGAACTTCTCCTTCCTCTCGCCACCGGTTCCAATCTCTAAGCTGTTGTTGTCTTCCTCATCTCGTCTTGCGGCATGCACCGCGAGTCGGGACAGTAGGCCTCCGAAACCGCACGTTTTGAGTCATGTACGAGAGAATGGTGATAAGGTTTTTGGGGAGCGCTCAGCGCGACTACTGGTTGCTTCATCACGAACGATCCGGTCGCCGACGACCACTTCCCCGACGACCACTTCTTCCCCGACGTCCACGACCTCCTCGACGACATGGTAGGCGAGGACACCGACCCCAAGTCCAGCGCTTCTGCTGCTACTGTCCCGTACGTGTTCTTGTTTTTCCTGTTAAAGGTTATGCCGCAGTTCCTTGTTCTAGTCCTTGTCCTACACCTGATATGTTCTACTTCATATATGCTACTTGCTATACTGTCTGCTCTAGGTATGTTTACTTACAGCTCATATATGAAGATGTTGTTTACCTTCTCTTTGTCAAATTGCATGACTTGCTTTATCTCTGCTATATTAGTCATGCTTTATCTAGTATTTCTGTCAGCAAAGTTGTTTGGTAAATTGCTCATATTTCCAACAGTTATGTGGTCTTGGGTTGCTGGTAAGGGTGGAGACACGTGGTAGTGTTGTCTCATACATATCTACCATCGGCTACCACTAGCGAGATCGATCCAGCATTACCAGGTCATCCTACACTGGGATTTTGGCAGTGTCGATGACCTTCCGTGCTTACAAATGATTTCTTTGATCTCACGTGAGGACCGTGCATGCATGTAACTGCTGAGATTGTGCAACGTGGAGGGGTCAACACAAGATGACCTCGATTTGGTGGTAGTTCTCGAATACCCGGTCTCAAGCTCTGGGGTAAAAACCCTACGTCTGACCCTATGTGGTCATACCTGGCAATGGCAGTGTTTTGACGTCATTACCTTCTTGTAGGCATGGTTTGGAGTTTGCCCAGACTTGATCTTCAGGGTTAAAACCCATGATCTGCCCTTCGGTTTGGATCCCACGACAGCGGAGCTTGAGCAGCATTGCTACCGAAGAACCTTTCTCGTCGTCCTTGATGTCAAGAGACCATAGATGATGTGGATGGTCATTTCACTAGTTCACCGATTGTTTTTTGATCGCTTGAGAGTTTTCTTTCATTTTTTTCATCTGCCTAGGCATGGCTTCGGTCTTCGATGTGTGTGTGTGTGTGAATTGATATTGATTATATGCATTCTAGTCATGCAGAAGTTGGATGTGTACGCATTCCCCTTAATACTTTATTTTAAATCTATAAAGCCCACCCTTTATCGACAAAAAAACATCTACACAGTTCTGCCGGTCCACTCAATCACTTCATGTAGAGTCATCACAACCCAATGTGTTTCTTATCCCTCCAACAAAAAAGAAATTACACTCATCCAGAGAAACACTCGTCCCTTGCATCAAACAAGGAATTTGTTTGTTCCATCCACAAAAAATAGTAGATCACTGGATGGCCGCCCCGACCTACCAACCCCTTGCTCTCTGACCAAAACGGACCCTAGATGCATACGCTACATTTCATATCCTGATATAATAATAAAACATGTACCAAGATTATCTTTTACTGGTGCTGTCATCTGCTTATTTTGACCGAAGCAATCATTACCTTCTCCGAGGAGTAAGTTCTCTCTTCTACAAAATATATCATTACCTAGCTAGTACAGTATCTTATACAGTATGTGTTGAAATAATGCTTCTCACAAATAACAAGCACGTACGTATGCAACCAAAACAAACGACACACAACGATCGACAGTCAACAGACAAATTGTTGCAGCGAGCTAACCCAGATGTTGTCGTTGAATTTTAATAATGGCAAGTTTGTGGTCAGAGAAGTGCAGCTGCTGCCGCGGCATTTTGATTATAGTACGTTGATGAGAGCAGAGTTTCTGCTGGATGGGCGTTGGAACTCTGTTGCGAAAGCTGGTCTTCGACAGTGGACCCGTTCTGCTACATATGCACGAGAGACTAGTAGTCTGATGATGTACTCCATGGCTTTTCTTGAGGGGGCATGCACATGTGCAGCATTTTGGTGTGCCAAACCTCCGGCGATTGCGGTGCGGTCGGATCCACAAGTCGTTATTTGCTTCCGGCAATCAGCATTGAATTTCTTTGGACTAGAGTCCATCTATCTTCTTTCTTTTTACGAATAAGAGTCCATCTATCTTCTTTCTTTACACGAATAAGTGCAGCATTTTGGTGTGCCAAACCTCCGGCGATTGCGGTGCGGTCGGATCCACAAGTCGTTATTTGCTTCCGGCAACCAGCATTGAAATTCTTTGGACTAGAGTGTGGAGTACTTCGAAAGTTCTAACCCGTAAAGCACCAGAACAGAACAGCAAGAGTCTACTAAGAAATAGAGTTAATAAACGGTACAACTGTGAACACGGAACACTCAAATCAAAAGGTTAAGGCTCAAGCTAATTAACTAACTGGGTGTATGATTGGTGCCCAAAAAAGGGCAAAATTGACAAATTTGACTTCAAAACGAAAGTATTTCACAAACTAAACTGCTTTTGAAAATATTTCACACTGCTGACCCTTTTGTGTAGCGCCCGACAACAAGGCGCTGCACTCTACTGTGCAACTCCTTACAGCTAGGCGCTGCACAGTGTGGCGCCTAAGTGTTAAGCGTTGCACAGTAGAGTGCAGCGTCTTGCTGTCAAGCACTGCACATTAAATGTCAGCCGGGTGAAATACTTTTAAAAACAATTTAGTTTGTGAAATAGTTTCGATCTAAGGTCAAATTTATGCCTTTTGCCCCCAAAAGGTATTATACTCCACTTTGACTAAACATAATACTGTTAGGCGCAGTAGTAGTACTAGGAATAAGACTTCTCCTTTTTTTCAGTAAAATAAAACGTGAAGAAGGTAAGAGTAATATGCGGTACTATACGGTCAGCGGATAGATCTTTTTCACATACGGACCTACTCTACGTACACCGCCATGCTATAGAATTTGCTGATGCACGTACGTATATGCTACCTTGAGGAGAGAATTCAGGTTGAATTGTCCATGCTGGATATTGATATATAAATGTTTTGACCATGACCACCATGCATGCCTCCAGTTTCTAAGGATGAGCATGGGCCAAATAGTACCGCCGGAGACCCGGTCAGACGTCTGTATGTCCCCGAAACTTGAAAAAACAATTATGAGAAAAATCATCATCTCGTTCATGCTCATGTACCGGTAGGCGGTAGGTAGGCTAACCTTGACATTTGTTGGATACGGAAACGGTGATGCAAAAAACAATTAAGAAATCATAAGCGTGTCAATGTACTCTTCATGTGCCAAAGTGTCGCCTTAAAGTCCATGCGAGTGTTACATTAGCACGCTGATGATTTTCTTTATTAAATTTGACCCAGAGAACTATGTAGAGTAGCAAACACCGTCCGTAGCACAGGAAAGCAACATGAGGAGACGGAGCCATGCATGCAAGATGATTGACATGACTCTTTACTTAACCGTGTCGATGGCACAGTGCGGCATGCAGCTTTTTCTACCGAAACTGTTCATTTTTCACGAGCTACGTTACATATGCATCAGGTGTGAAACGCGTTATTCCAAAGCCCGCCCGTTTGGATCAACGCTCAAAGTCCACCGGAGTTGGTGAAGACAATGGGGGCTCCGGGCATGATGATGCAATCTAATAATATACGATGGCAGACTACTACAATCATGGCTTCCGGCGTGAGCTATCCTTTTCTTCCTATAAATACCGGCCGCCCCGCGTTCCTCCACCACATCCAGCAAACAATCTCCCTCAAGGCACCATCTAGCTGACTAGAATAGACCGATCGAGTAGCATCGTAGTAAGCAACACCCATAGACCGATCATGGCAGCGCGCGCCATTGTTGCCCTCTCGCTCATCCTCGCGCTGGTCGCCATCGCCAGCGGAGGAGCGTCGGCGCAGCTGTCGTCGGGCTTCTACTCCCGCTCGTGCCCGGGCATGCTCAAAGCCGTGCGCTCGGCGCTGCACCCAGCCATCGCCAGGGAGCGCCGCGTGGGCGCCTCCATCGTCCGCCTCTTCTTCCACGACTGCTTCGTCCAGGGCTGCGACGCCTCGCTGCTGCTGGACGACGCGCCGGGCCTACGCGGCGAGAAGAACGCCACGCCCAACAAGAACTCCGCCAGGGGGTTCGAGGTCATCGACGCCGTCAAGGCGGCCGTCGAGGGGTGTTGTCCCGGCGTCGTCTCTTGCGCCGACATC
Organism: Triticum urartu; assembly: GCF_056163025.1. Lineage (NCBI taxonomy): Eukaryota > Viridiplantae > Streptophyta > Magnoliopsida > Poales > Poaceae > Triticum > Triticum urartu. Next base: position 128,792,272 of record NC_141876.1, read on the forward strand.
CTGGCCATCGCCGCCGAGGAGAGCGTTGTCTTCGTAAGTATCCATACATGCATGCATAGTCATGCTTAGGTAGTTAGTACTGTACGTACCGTTCAACAAAGTCTAACACTCTGTGACATGCATTGTGTACGTGTAGCTGGGTGGCCCGAGCTGGGAGGTGAAGATGGGGAGGAGGGACTCGACGACGGCGAGCTTCAACGGCGCCGAGAACAACATCCCACCACCGACATCGGGGCTCGCGAACCTTACGTCCCTCTTCGCCGCGCAGGGGCTATCCCAGAAAGACATGGTCGCACTCTCAGGTAGTACATACATACATATACGCATGTACACGGTATATGCAAAATAAACCGCGCGTACATCGGTACATATTTTCGTATAAATAATTACGCACTCTCAGGTAGTACAATTTTGAAGTTGCATTCTGAACCAACATAATTTGTCACGGCCAAGTAATATTTTCTTTTAATTTGCTGAAGAAGCAAGTTAAAATTCTTTGACTACTTTCCCGGACTGTTAATTTCTCAATAGAGGCGCCGAGTCGGTAGCTTTCTTGCCGCAGAAACCAACGGAACTGACAGCCACGTTTTGACTCCAAAGCTCAAAAATTCTACATAAGACAAAAATATACTACTTTACAGGTGATGAGTTACAAAGTTGATCAATGACTAATTACCACTGACCTAACCTTTGGTCTGTCCGCTTAATTTGTAAGACTGGACAACGTCAAAGAACATTGTTCCTTGGTCACTTAAACACGTAGTGCTAATTATTATTTTTTCGAAACGGAGGCAAAAGATTTACCTCATCCATTAAATAAGAGGAGAATAGAGTTTAGAGTTTTTACAAGCGCCCTTGCAACACGGCATGGCAATTACTCTCGTACAACAAAACACCCTAGTTTCTTAGCACCTGCCGTAACCCATAATTTTGCCTCAAGCACGATATTTTGAAGCAGCATAGGCGGCAGCGCGCTCTTGTTACGAAACACCCGCGCGTTTCTCTCGTTCCAAATAGTCCAAGAGACGAGCATGGTGAGGGAGCCCATCGCTCGTCTATTGGGGTTTCGCATGTCGGTCCTTTTATCCCACCATTGCATGAGGGAATCCTCAAGGTGCCAATTGGAGATGTCCATGTGCACAAGACCAAACTTGTCAATAACCGATCGCCAGAGCCTAATGGAGAAGCGGCACTTGACGAAGAGGTGAATGCCCGATTCTTGCTCACGTTTGCAAAGAGGGCAAAGCCCACAGTTATTCCAACCACACCGCACCAACGTCACAACCTGGCGCCACTAGACGTAGTGCTAATTAGGAAAGTTGGTGAATGATTCCTACCGATCAATGGAATGACAAAACAGTAGCTGCAAAACAGGTAATAACTTGAGCTGACGGTATAACTTGTGTTCCAGGAGCTCACACAATCGGCCTAGCACGCTGCACAAACTTTCGGGACCACATCTACAACGACACAAACATCGACGCCGGCTTCGCCAGGAGCCGCCAGTCAGGCTGCCCTCGCGCCACCGGCTCCGGTGACAACAACCTGGCGCCACTGGACCTGCAAACCCCGACCGTCTTCGAGAACGACTACTACAAGAACCTCGTCCAGAAGAGGGGCCTTCTTCACTCGGACAAGGAGCTCTTCAATGGTGGTGCTGCAGACGCGTTGGTCCGGGAGTATGTCGGTAGCCAGAGCGCCTTCTTCAAGGACTTTGTGGAGGGAATGATCAAGATGGGGGATATCACGCCGCTGACAAGATCCAATGGACAGATCAGAATGAACTGCAGGAGGATCAACTAAGATTCTTCTCCCCTTTCTGCGCCAACAATTCCGATGTTGTTCCCATGCTTGAATTCATGATAATTTTCCCTTAAACTTATTTGTTTCCTTTTCTTTTAAGGATAAAAGGTTAAAAGATATTATAAATCTGCCCCTTTGTGCCACGTTCACGGAAGAACTGGACATGGATGCACCGGCAAAAGATCAAAGTGCAAAGTGAGATGTGGCAAACCAATATATTTTTTCAACGTATGCAGTGGCAAATCCTGAAATTTTCAAGTAAAGAGGGGCTAAAGATCAAATGCCACAGTCTTTACCTCCCCGACGAGTTGATAAATGAAGGAAATATGCCCTATAGGCAATAATAAAGTTGTTATTTTATATTTTTTTATATCATGATAAATGTTTATTATTCATGTCAGAATTATTGTATTAACCAAAAACTTGATACATGTGTGGATACATAGACAAAACATCGTGTCTTTAGTAAGTCTCTACTAGCCTAGCTCGTTAATAAAAGATGGTTAAGTTTCCTAACCATAGACATGTGTTGTCATTTGATAACGGGATCACATCATTAGGAGAATGATGTGATGGACAAGACCCATCCGTTATCTTAGCATAATGATCATTTAGTTCTATTGCTATTGCTTTCTTCATGTCAAATACTATTCCTTCGACTATGAGATTATGCAACTCCCGAATACCAGAGGAATGCCTTGTGTGCTATCAAACGTCACAACGTAGGTGATTATAAATATGCTCTACGGGTATCTCCGAAGGTGTTTGTTGGGTTGGCATAGATCGAGATTAGGATTTGTCACTCCGAATATCAGAGAGGTATCTCTTGGTCCTCTTGGTAATGCACATCATAAGAAGCCTTTCAAGCAAAGTGACTAATGAGTTAGTTACAAGATGATGTATTACGGAACGAGTAAAGAGACTTGTCGGTAACGATATTGAACTAGGTATGTGGATACCGACGACCGAATCTCGGGCAAGTAACATACCGATGACAAAGAAAATAACGTATGTTGTCATAACGGATCAACCGAGAAAGATCTTCGTAGAATATGTAGGAGCCAATATGAGCATCTAGGTTCCACTATTGGTTATTGACCGGAGAGGTGTCTCGGTCATGTCTACATAGTTCTCGAACCCGTAGGGTCCGCACGCTTAACGCTCGATGACGATATAATATTATATGAGTTATGTGATTTGGTGACCGAATGTTGCTCGGAGTCCCGGATGAGATCATGGACATGACGAGGAGTCTCGAAATGGTCAATAGATAAATATTGATATATAGGATGATGATATTCAGACATCAGAAGTGTTTCGGAGGGTATCAGGTACTTATCGGGTCACCGAAAAGTGTTTCGGGTACCCCCGGCAATCCTATGGGACATATGGGCCTTGTGAAGGAACACACCGGCCCACAAAGGGTTGGTGCGCCCTATAAAGCTATAGGAGGAGGAGAAGGAAAGGGGGAAGGGAAAGGAAAGTGTGGATTAGAATTCCCACTTCCATTCCTCACACCCCCTCTTTCCTCCCCCTTCATGCATACATGAAAAGGGGGGCGTAGGGCAAGGCAGGGCCCCTAGGGGGCAGCGGCCAACCCTAGGGCGCCCCTGGCTGCCTCTCCTCCCCTCCCATCTATATATATGTGGGCAGGGGGCGTCTAGAACAGACACAACATCAATTGTTAGCCGTGTGCGGCACCCCTCCATAGTTTACATCACCGGTCATATTCTCGCGGTGCTTAGGCGAAGCCCTACGCGGATCACTTCATCATCACCGTCACCATGCCGTCGTATTGATGGAAGTCATCTACTTCCTCGACACCTTGCTGGATCGAGAAGGCGAGGGATGTCATCGCGCTGAACGTATGCAGAACTCGGAGGTGTTGTACATTCGGTGCTTGATCGGTCGGAGCTAGAAGAAGTTCGACTACATCAACTACGTTGTCAAACGCTTCCGCTTTCGGTTTATGAGGGTATGTAGACATACTCTCCCACTCTCATTGCTATGCATCTTCTAGATAGATCTTGCGTGAGTGTAGATTTTTTTTTAAATTGCATGCTACGTTTCCAACAATAAAGTCCCACCAGATACTACTGACGATGAGCCCATAGGTCCCTCCACCCTCCGCTCTAGACTTATAATGATATCACTTGGAAAATAAGAACACATGACGCACATCATGCAGAACATGACACCAACAAAAACAAGTATGATAGATGACGTCACACAAAATAAAAGAGTTTACAAGCCATACAAGAGATTATAAATGATCTATAAATAAAGGCGCGCACACACACACAATATACACATTTTCTCTCTCCTTCGTCGGCATCAAAGATACCAAATGTGAGAAAAGGAAACTACTCAGTCCACTAAGCTATGCATTGGCTGAAGGAGCAGAACTCTCTTCAACCTATGAACCGAGCCTTCATTTACATAGGCAGATAGGCATGTCCATTCATCTTCTATATTTAATATATCTAACTTTTACGAACCTATTTCTCTTAACATGCAAGCATGACATCTCAGCAAGCAACATGCATGGGAAAATATCCATCTCAACATTACAATCATGTATAGGGTAAAGCTCACCTCAACATGCAAACATGCATTTTTTTCATTATGCTATTTATATTTAATAAATATTTTGGAACTATACAATAATCATAAAAATATTTATTTTTAGTTTTAATTCTCATATTATTACTGAATCATGCATAGGAAAAGGTCCATCTCAACATGCAAACATGCATGACAATTCCATTTCATTATACTATTTATATTTTATAAATATGTTACAACTATACAATAATCAAACAAAATAGAATGTATGTATTTTAGTTCTAGTTCTCATATTATTACTCCCAATATTTATGCTTCATACAATCAAATATCATTGAAAAATATGCAAAATATTCCCACAACAACGTTCAAGGTATCATATACTTTTAAGAAGTGGAGAGGAGCTCAATTGACAGAAGTGACTAATTCGTTCCCAATCTTTTAAGAAAGTTACGCATCAACCGAATTGGAACTCTGGTTATGATCGTTTGATACACTGTACCAGCATACGTGTTTCTCAATGCGGATCCCCAAAATATATAGAAGATTTACTTTTGAAAATTAGCACCAGATAAGACTTCTATAGTTTCTCTCCTTTTTTAAGGAACCAGGCCCATTATAAAGGTTCAATAGAAGTGCAAAGCACCTAAAAATTCTAAGATTAACACTGAGGCCCCCGGACAACTAAACGACCACTGTCACCGCAAGAACTAGTCGCGGAAGTGTCATTGTAGCCCTGGGAATTCCGATGACAGCGGAAAAGTCTTTCTGTACGTGCCCCTAAGGATGAACGCTCCAGAGTTGCAATCGTTGCCAGTGAACCCATGAGTTGATCGGAAGCGTCTAAGACCAAATCCCACCTTCTTGCACACGGAACAAGAAACCTTAAGGAGACGATGGTATTCTATGATAGAGCTCTGTCGACTCCATCCCGACAGACGAACTCGGTGTGGATCGGAGCACAGAAAACCAACTCAAAGATGAAGTGTCACCATCTGCTATACGGCCGCCGCTACGATGAACTTCTAAAAAAGGCTAACAAAACTACCAGTGTGACTGAGGTACAAGGACTCTCCTCCTCGCCGCCAGCCACCGGAGCGGTGAACAGAGGGGAGGAGAGTCCACAGGCTCGCCAACAGAGAAAAGAGGAAGTGAAGCTTCGCTGTAGTGGCCGCCATGGGAGTGAAAGGAATAGATGGCTTAGTTAATATATACGTAATTTATCCAACTGTTGACTAATCACTCTAGATTAGTCTATTTTCTACTAGTCAAATATAATCATCATGTTCTGACTAATCATGTTCATGTTCTGGGTTGTTCCTTTTAGATCAATGGAGTGCACATTCCGACCTGTTGATCTTACAAACTATCATGGCGTGCATCCTGTAAACGCTCAACTTTAACGATGGTGTCAAAATCATAAATCTAGTTATACTTTCTAATATAATACTTCCTATGTTTTTAATTACTCCGCATATTAACTTTCACCTAAGTCAAATTTTATAATGTTTATCCAAACTTACACAAAACCATATAAACTGTCACAATAACAAATGTATATGACGTGAAAATATATTCAATGATGATTCTAATGGTATTGGTTTGGTATTGTCTAAGCTCTACAAGATCTAGGAGTGGTGTAATCTCTTTTTTTTTATACATTTGTTAGGTTCGGGGTTATCCTTGGTTTTTCGGCTCATCCGGTTGTTTGGTGCACACTTGTCACACATAGACTCAACAATTTTATTCAAAAAAGAAAAGAGATAGTCTTTTTTATGGAACTCATTAAGAGAGAAAGATAATTTGATTACAAGAGGGTTACAACGACGACACCAACACCACATCCACCTAAATGAACATGTTGACTACTCCGTATCACCCACAATTCTAAGGAAGAAGAGGATACAAGGTCGGTTTGTGTGAAAATTGCCCCTGCATCGTCCGGAGGAGTGACATACAAGGCAATCACGGTCCAAGTTTTCTGGTCTTCGCCGACCGATCTTCCTCTTCCCGACACTACCAGATGCTTCCACCAGGCAAATCCTAAGCAACCCATGGTGGCGATGGGCCCCAGTGTGGTTCCACTGCGGTCATCCTCGGCAACGACTCGAAGACAACAATAGTAGCGGCAAGAATAGCAGTGGCATGGCAATGTTTCAGGAACAGCGACAGCGGCGCATTGCACTTAGCGTCGGTCATACAAATCATGCAACAATGACAAGAAGCACAACGACATGGGGACGATCTGGGATCACTGGTAGAGACGCGTTGCACTCAGTTGTGATTTACAAATTGGGTGGCAGTAACAACAAGGCACCTGGCTATGTGTGCTCATGGTGTAGCTGTGGCTAAGCGTGTCCGATAGGAAATACGCAGTCACGACTTGTCCATGGCCATCGATTTCAGGTGGCATGACAGTCCAGAAGGCGGTGCTCACCCAACAAGTGGCTTGGTAACTCCTCTTGTGCATTGTCATGATGTCACAATTATGTCTCACTTATAGTGTGTGTAGCCATGGTGGGTGACCAGCGTGGCCTCCTAACAGTCGTCGTTGTCCTCCTCCCCCCCAGTCAGCCGATGCGACTCCAAGCTGCTCGACAGTGGATCTTGCTTGGCAGTACGACAACATCCAGCGACAGGTCCAAACGACTGACATTTACGTCTGGTGAGGGTGGTGTTCCGATCAGTCATGCGAGTGTCATGTGGTCTTGGGTTGCTGGCAAGGGTGGCGACGTGTGGTGGTTTTGTCTCTTTGAAAGGATCGAGAAGAGGTGTCTAGAGGGGGATGATTAGACACTAAGTGCCAAAAGTTGCAGTTTAGTTTAAGTGGAGTTTAAGCACAAATTTAACAAACACAATACATATCAAGCAAGCATGCAATGAGTATATGAGCAGCGGAAAGTAAAGCATGCAACTTACAAGAATGTAAAGGGAAGGGTTTGGAGTATTCAAACGCAATTGGAGACACGGATGTTTTTGTCGTGGTTCCGGTAGGTGGTGATATCGTACATCCAGGTTGATGGAGACTTCAACCCACGGAGGGTAACGGTTGCGCGAGTCCACGGAGGGCTCCACCCATGAAGGGTCCACGAAGAAGCAACCTTGTCTATTCCATCACGGCCATCTCCCACGAAGGACTTGCCTCACTAGCGGTAGATCTTCACGAAGTAGGCGATCTCCTTGCCCTTACAAACTCCTTGGTTCAACTCCACAATCTTGTTGGAGGCTCCCAAGTGACACCTAGCCAATCTAGGAGACACCACTCTCCAAGAAGTAACAAATGGTGTGTTGATGATGAACTCCTTGCTCTTGTGCTTCAAATGATAGTCTCCCCAACACTCAACTCTCTCTCACAGGATTTGGATTTGGTGGAAAGAAGATTTGAGTGGAAAGTAACTTGGGTAAGGCTAGAGATCAAGATTCATATGGTTGGAATGGAATATCTTGACCTCAACACAAGTGTAGGTGGTTCTCTCTCAGAAAATGTGTATTGGAAGTGTAGGTATGTTCTGATGGCTCTCTCCACGAATGAAGAGTGGGTGGAGGGGTATATATAGCCTCCACACAAAATCTAACCGTTACACACAATTTTCCAAACTCGGTGGGACCGAATGATTAAACTCGGTCGGACCGATTCAGCAAACCTAGTGACCGTTAGGATTTTCGGTGGGACTGAGATGCAACTCGGTAGGACCGATATGGTTAGGGTTAGGGCATAACGTAATCTCGGTGTGACCGATTACACAAACTCGGTGGGACCGATTTTGGTAATAAGCTAACCAGAGAGTTGGTCAGGAAAACTCAGTGGGACCGATTTTGGTAATAAGCTAACTAGAGAGTTTGCATTGTAATCTCGGTAGTACCGATTGCTCAAACTCGGTGAGACCGATCTTGGTAATGGACATACACAGAGAGATTACAATCCCATCTCGGTGAGACCGAGATCCCTATCGGTGAAACCGGTTTGCTAGGGTTTGTGGCAGTGGCTATGACATCTGAAACTCGGTGGCGCCGGATAGATGAAATCGGTGGGGCTGAGTTTGACTTTTGGTTTAGGTCATATGTGGATGTGGGAAGGTAGTTGAGGGTTTTGGAGCATATCACTAAGCACTTTGAGCAAGCAAGCTATTAAGCAACACCTCATCCCCTCTTGATAGTATTGGCTTTTCCTATAGACTCAATGTGATCTTGGATCACTAAAATAGAAAATGTAGAGTCTTGATCTTGAAGCTTGAGCCAATCCTTTGTCCTTAGCATCTTGAAGAGGTTCCACATCCTCTAGTCCATGCCACTCCATTGTTGAACTTATCTGAAACATACTAGGTAAAAGTGTTAGTCCAACAAGAGATATGTTGACATTAATTACCAAAACCACCCAGGGAGCACTTGTGCTTTCACTCCTGCATATCTACTATTGGCTACGACTAGTGAGGTTGATGAAGCACTACCAGATCATCCTTATTTTGTATTTTGGCGGTCCCGATGACCTTCTTTCCTCACTAATGATTTCTTTGCATCTCACGTGAGGACTCATGCATGCATGTAACTGCTGATATTGTGGAAAATGGAAGTGACGACACAAGATGACTTTGATATGGTGGTGCTTCTCGAGTACCCAGTCTCAAGCTCCAGGGTGAAAACCCTAGGTCTGACCCTAGTTGGTCATACCTGGAAATGGCAGTGTTTTGATATCGTTACCTTCTTGCGGGCATGGCTTGAAGTTTACTCGAACTTGATCTTCAGGGTGAAAACTCATGATCCGGTATTCGATTGTGAGACCCGCGGCGGCCGCGCTTGAGGGACATTCTCTTTCAGAAGGCTGCTGCCAAAGAACCTTTCTTGGTGTCCTCCTAATGTCAAGAGACCATAAATCACGTGGATGGTCGTTGCACTATTTCGCCTATCACTGTTCTGATCACCTCACCAGAGAGTTTTCTGTTCATTCGCCTAGTCATGACTTCAGTCTTGGATGACTTTGCTCTTTGCCAGCATGATTCTTTGTGTGTGCGCGTGCGTTGATGTTGATTGTGTGCATTTTATTCATACAAAAGTTTGGTTTATGCTCGTTGTGTTTATATCATCTACACAGTTCTGCCGGCTGACTCGGTCACTTCATGTAGAGTCAACCCAATGTGTTTTTTATCCCTTCAACAAAACTCATACAGAGAAACACTCGTCCCTTACACCAAGCTCACCCCACTCGGTCAAACAAGGATTTTGCTTGTCCCATCCATAAAAGAGGTAGATCACTAGATGGCCACCGCTACCTACCAACCCCTTGTTCTCTGACCAAGACGGACCCTAGAGTAAGTTACATTTCAAATACTGATTTAATAAGAAAACATGTACCAAGATTATTTATTTACTGGCGCTGTCATCTGTTTATTTTGATCTTTAGCAGCAATCATTACCTGCTCCGCGTAGTAAGTTCCCTCTTCCACAAAATACATCATTACCTAGCTATCTTATATGTGTTGAAAACTTGAAATAATGCTCCTCAGAAACTACAAGCACGTACGTACAAGCAAAACAAACAACACATGGCGATCGACAGTCAACAGACAAATTGTTGCAGCGAGCTAACCCAGATGTTGTCGCTGAATTTTCTTAATGGCAAGTTGTGGTCAAAGAAGTGCAGCTGCTGCCGCAACATTTTGATACTCTACTCCTACCTGATGAGTGCAGAGTTTCTACTGGATAGGCATTGGAATTCTCTTGCGAAAGCTAGTCTTCGGTCGTGGACTCGTTCTGCTACATATGCACGAGCAAACAATGTGTAGTAATCAGATGCGTCTGATGATGTACTCCATGCTTTTTCTTGAGGGGGCATGCGCATGTGCAGAATTTTGATCTGCCAAACCTCCGGCAATTGCGGTGCGGTCGGATCCAAAAGTCGTTATTTGCTTCTGGCTGGATTGAGATCCAGCTGTGACATGTTGTGGGCATGTCGCCATTGAACAGTCCCGTAACATGCCCACATCTCTAGACCGTCCGATGAAGAATCGATGGACAGATAAGTATAAACAGTACCATGCTACAGTGATGCGTCTACAGTGCCGGTCTACAGGGATCTCTCCACAGTGCACCTATAGTGCTTTTGTTGCTACAGTACTAAATCTAGGCTGTCCATCTTTGATCCAACAGACATGTTACAACGTGGCAAGCATTGCATACTGCCGTTTGTTGATATCATTCTTCATATAGCACAGTCACTCCTTATGGTTTGTAGACTAGAAGTAAGTTTTTTTTATTTTGGCAAGACATTCTCAATTACTACAAAGCACACACAAGGTATTTTGTAATGGTTATTTAGTGGATCAAAGGGTGTTTTCTTTTGGAAAAGGAAACTGGTGGAAAGTAGGAAAATAATGATGTGAAGGAAAGCACACATCCTCGCCGGTGACTCTAAGAGAACAATAGTAGCGGCAAGAATAGCAGTGGCATGGCAATGATTCGGGAGCAGCGTGAGCGGCGCGTTGCACTTAGCATCGGTCGGACAAATCGTGCAATAGCAGCAAGAAGTGCAGCGACATGGGGACGATCTGGGATCACTGGTAGCGACGCGTTCCACTCAGTTGTGATTTATAAATTGGACGGCGGTAACAATAAGGCAACCGGCGATGTGTGGTCATGGTGTAGTTGTGGCTAAGTGTGTCCGGTAGGCAATACGTAGTCACGACTTGTCCATGGCCAGTCGATTTCGAGTGGCATGACAGTCCGAAAGGCGGTGCTCACCCAACATGTGGGTTGCTAACTCCTCTTATGCGTTGTCATGATGTCACAGTTCTGTCTCACTGATAGTGTGTGTAGGCGTGGTGGCTGGTCAGCGTGGCCTCCCAGCAGTCGTCGTTGTCCCCCCCAGTCAACCGATGCGACTCCAAGCTACTCGACGGTGGATCTTGGTAGTACGGCAACATCTAGCGACAGGTCCAGATGACTAACATTTACGTCCGGTGAGGTGGTCTTCCGCTCGGTAACGCGGGTGTCGTGTGGTCTTGGGTTGCTGACAAGGGTGGTGACGCGTGGTGGTTTTGTCTCCTGTAGATCTACCATCGGCTACGACTAGTGAGGTTGATGCAGCACTACCAGATCATCCTAAATAGGTTTTTTGTTGGTGGCAATGACCTTCCTTCCTCACTAATGATTTCTTCGCATCTCACGTGAGGACCATGCATGCATGTAACCGCTCATATTCTGGGAAAATGAAAGCGACGACACAAGATG